>NC_081323.1:83404326-83707344 GCF_026419965.1 Kogia breviceps
CGGGGGTGCATGCATGAAGATGGGAGGGGGCATCTCTGTTTGAACCAAGCATCTCTGATATTTGGAAGAACGTAACCTCTCCTCCTGGCAACCAGGCTTTTTTCCCAAGGGACCGAGGGCGCGAGGGTACTTAATCTTGGAGCCTAGTGTCCTCCGGTGGGATTCTTATAGATGTTGCCTGTAATTATAGGTCGATAATGATATAATTTATAGTACATATATCATCATTTGTGAGCGACTGGACAAGCTGGCAGGCGAGGAGGGTGAAACCATGTCATAAGCTCGTAAAAAGGTAATTATATTTCTTTCTGATCTCCCTTTCGCCCACCTGGTCAGGTCGGGGTATTGTGAAATAGTGATGATGGTGATGGTGGAATCGTCAGAGGCTCAATAACACAGGGGAGCTTGACATCGGAGGCCAAGCGGCCCTTTCTTTTTTTTTGGCCTCAAGTTGGGTCTGACTTGGGGCCAGGGGCATTGTGGGAAGGGACCCCACCAGGACTCCAATTTAACACAAAGAGGGCACCCCAAAAAGAGAAAGCCTGGCCAGATGACCCAGGGTCAGACTGGCCTATAGAGTCTAGCCTCTGGATGAATTCAGAATAGCCCCCGATCTCCTAAGAACCCCCCAGAACAGCTGCTCTCAGGAGGAGACACCGTGTCTCCCTGCCCCTGGGGAATTCTGGGCTGGAGACGCTTGTCATGTCTTTGGTTGGAGTTTGGAACAACGGTTGAAGGAGACTGGGTTTTATCTACACCCCATCTCCCATTCTCGGTAATAAGCGAAGCTGCAGAAAGCCCTTGGCCTGAGATATAATAGTGTAATGTAATTACAGTAATGATACTTTGTAGTTCTATAGCACCTTTCATCTGTGGATCTCCAGGTCCTTTATAAACATTAATTAATTCTCATAACTCGGCGATGAGGTAGGTAAGTATCATCATCCCCATTTTACAGATGAGAAAGCCAAGACACAAAGGGGGTGAGTGATGAGCTCAAGGTCACCCGGTGAGCCCACTGGTTCAGCTGACCCTGTGGAGTCCATTCTCCCGTGCTGGGTCCCCCACCCTGGAGGGAGGATGACAGAGCATCCCTGGGGGGCCCCCTCCACAGGCCTGGCAGGGATTTGTGCTCATTGCCTCTCTCCAGAGGTCAGAAGCATCATTCCCTGGTGTCCCCACACCCTGGCCTTGTGGACCAGGGAGGTCTCTGAAGCCATTTGGATCCCTAGGGGCCCTCAGCAGCTTGACCCCTGGAGGAGATGCTCTAGCATAGCTCCCCCTTGCATCGGACAAGTGGAACCCTGCCCCAACTTCTTCTCCTTACTGCCTATTCTGGAATACCTCCTTATCACCACCAACCTAGGCCAGGCAGCATATCGAACCAAGTTTACATTTATTTTTTGAATACCTATTGGGTGCCAAGGTCTGAGTTGCCCCCTGGGAGGGCCCATGAAACAGAAAGACATCTGGGCTGATTTTTTTGGCTGAGCTGCATGGCTTGTGGGATCTTAGTTCCCTGACCAGGGATTGAACCCAGGCCCTGATCAGTGAAAGCACAGAGTCCTAACCACTGGACTGCCAGGGAATTCCTTGGGCTGAAAATTTTTTTTTAAAAAGAAAAAAAAAAGGGGCGGGGGCTTCCCTGGTGGCACAGTGGTTGCGAGTCCGCCTGCCAATGTAGGGGACACGGGTTCGTGCCCCGGTCTGGGAAGATCCCATGGGCCGCGGAGCGGCTGGGCCCATGAGCCATGGCCGCTGAGCCTGCGCGTCCGGAGCCTGTGCTCCGCAACGGGAGAGGCCACAACGGTGAGAGGCCTGCAAACTGCAAAAAAAAAAAAAAAAAAAAAAAAATCATGTCTGGTTCAGGCTCTGTTCCTTGATAGCTGTGTGACCTTGGACAAGTCACTTTCCCTCTCTGGGCCCTGATTTTCTCACCGTGGATGATGGGAGATGTAGATCATTCGTTATCTTCCCAGGGTGATGTTTTATAATTCTTCATTTCCTGCCTGGATGGCAGGGCAAACTCTAATGTGGTCTCCCTTCCCCCCGCACACACCCCAACAGCCCATCCCATAAACTTTCTGAATCAAGGGCCATCATGTCACCTTGCTAACAAGCCTTCAGTCACATCTCTTGACCTGCAAGGAGTCCAAACCCCCGAACCTGTCATTCAAGGCTTTGCACGATCTGTCCCAACTTACCTGTTCATGAACACTTGGCTTGGCCAGATCTACTTTTCCTCCAAGTAGGCCGTGGTCATTCCCGACTTTATAGCTTTGGCCAAACTAATCTCTCTGCCTATTTTATATGTACTTTTGAGACCAAAAACCTGCTCATCACTGTGTTAGATGCTGGATTAAAATCCTGTCATTCTTCAAAGCTCAGCTCCTAAATTCCACGCTCTAGGAGATGGCCACCCAGAGAGCAAATGTGAATATAGGCTACATTACTAGAGGCCTAGTATCTATAAAAAAAGGAGGTGACAGTCCTGTTCCCTAGAATATGGGGTTTTTTTGTGTTTTTTTTTTTTTGCGGTACGCGGGCCTCTCACTGTTGTGGCCTCTCCCGCCGCGGAGCACAGGCTCCGGACGCGCAGGCTCAGCGGCCATGGTTCACGGGCCCAGCCGCTCCGCGGCACGTGGGATCCTCCCGGACCGGGGCACGAACCCGTGTCCCCTGCATCGGCAGGCGGACTCTCAACCGCTGCGCCACCAGGGAAGCCCAGAATATGTGTTTTTAGAGAAGGAGCAGGGTGATGCGGGAGCTCTGTCATGTGTGGAACAGTTAGGGGACCCACAATCATTTCACTGGGAGGAAACTCAGTGGGACAGGAGACCCTCCCTCCCTCGAAGAAAGATTGTTCTTTCAGGCCATAAAGCTTCCAGGAAGAAGGGTTTCAGTTCAACATAAGGAAGAACATTCTTTCCCTTTCCCACCAGAGCTGTCAGGAAATGTGATGGGGTAATGAGTTGTCTGTCACTGCTTACTTGCTGAGGCCGAGAGCAGGCTTGTCATGGAGGTAGGGCCAGACCTATTCTTTGCAGCATCGGGACCCAGGGGGAGAGGCCGCTCCGGATGGTGGCTTGGACCCTGCTTGGGTTGCCTGGTTACTCACCCAGCCCCCTCTGCTCCTGACCCTTGAGTCATCTACAGAACCGGAGGAGCAGTACACAGCGTGGTGTGACCTCATAGCCTCTTACCTCCTGTTTCCCTGAGTCCCACGTGTTCCTGGTGGGTGTTCTAAAAGTAGGGACCAAAGAGGGTTGCCTGACCTGTCAGACAACATTCCAGGAGAGCAGACTCCATGAGCAGAGCCCTGTCTGTGTTCTCAGGCCCTCACTCAGACCCCAGAACTGACATCCATTGGGACAGATAGACAACAGAACTCAGGGAACTTAGGTTTGAGTCTCCACTCTGCTTCTTTAATAGCTGTGTGGCCTCAGGGAAGTTACTTAACCTTTCTGAGCCTTGATTCTGTGTGTAATTGTGTCTGCCTTCTCGGCTGATTGTGAGCATTAAAGGGGCAATGAGGCAGAATTACAAGCTCTCTGGCACTTTGCCTGGCACATGGGAGAGAACATTCTCAGATGAGGAAAGAAGGACCCAGGGGATGGAGGTACTGCCGGGGGTTCGGGCGACATGGGGAAGGGAAAGATCGGCCATCCAAGGTCAAGAGGAAGATGAGGTTCCTATCTCCCTGGGAACAGTGACGTGTGACAGGCTGAATCTGCAAACCACAGAGGAGATAGAGGGTGGAAATAAGGATGCGTTCACCCAAATCCCGACACACTGGTGAGGGAATTCCTCACTACCCTCAGAACCTGACAGCCGGGTTGTATTCATTCATTCATTCAGCAAATGTTTAGTGAGTGCTTCTTCAATGTCAAGTACTGTTGGGCCCTGGAGAATACAGCAATTAACAAAACAAAGTCCCTACCATTCTGGCTTTTCTATTCAGGTCAGGGCAGACAGAAAGTAAACAAAATAAAACAATTCATATACAACATAATATTAGGGAATGTTCAGAGCTGTGCAGAACAGGTGAGGGGAGCTGCTTTACAAAGGGGGCTCACAGAGGACCCTTCCGACGACAGCCGATCTGTGAGCAGAGATCTACGTGTCCTGAGAAAATAAGCCCAGGCTGCCACCCAAGGGCTGGGGCGCCCCATGTAGACCCACCACCCTGTCTGTCCCTTTTGCTTTTCTTGTGGGCTTAAGTGTTCACAGCTGTGGGTGTTTCATGGGCGCTATTCCGGGCCCCTTACATCAGCACTTCTCAAACTTTGACATTCGTAGGGATCACCGGGGGACCTCGCTGATGTGAGCGCTCTGGACAATAGGTCTGGGGCGGACCCTGAGATCTAGCAGTTTCTAACAAGCTCCTGGTATTAAAGAAAAATTATTCAGTGACTCTTGTTAAAGATAGTTAAAGAAGATTTTATTCAAGGGAGGACTGTTGTGCCAGGTAGAGGGGCCACCGCAGTGGGGTCTTGCAGGAGGGGAGAGAGATTGGGCTCAAGTCGTAATACCGCAAGGAAAAGTGGGAATTTGTAGCCAAGGAGCAGGGTGGGGGGCCAGCGTATGGAAAACGACTAAAGTGAAACATCAGGGGTCAGTGGGCTCTGGTTAAACCACCCTCACAGGATACTTGCAGAAGGCAGGCCAGGGTGACAAGCCATCACCTGGGGGATGGTGGAAGGGGATGAGGAATTTGGTCAAATATCGAGGGTGATCAGATACAGAGAATGTGGGATTCTGGTTAAAATGACTTAGCAGGATTCTTGCTAAACTTCGACCACGAAGAAACGAACACGGAAGTCCAAAATCAGGGCCGAGTTGAAAAAGTTCCGGGGAGCCTGAGTAGACGTTGGTCAAGCACACAGTCTTTGTTACCAGGTGACACTGACGCTGCGGGTTCACGGTGGTGCTTTTAGTGGAAGACCACAAACACCTGCAACTCAGCATATTCGAAATGGAGCTCAGAACCTTCCCTTCCACACCCACTCCTGCCCTTACGCGATATGCCTCACAGCACTCATCAGCAAACACAGCCGTTTTCTTCCGCTCCAGGGCTTTTTTTTTTAAAAAAAATCAACTTTATTGAGATAAAATTTATATACAATAAAATATACCCATTTTCAAGTGCATTTTGACAATTGTATACACTCACGTAACCATCACTCCGTCAAGTTCTAGAATTTTCCCTCATCGAGTTCTAGAACTTTATGTGATCCCAAGAAGTTCCCCTTTGATGTTGTTGGCCCCCACCCAATCTCCTCAAGGTTGTTGCCCCTGCATTTCTCTCCCACCTGGTCCACCTCATCTCCCTTACTGCTAAGTCTTTGCCTGTTGCTTGTTAACCTGTGGCGCCCTTGAAGGCAGGGACTGAGTTGTGATTTCTCACCATATCATTCAAGATCAAGAAGCACTCGTTGAAGGGAGGAAGCTTGTTTTTCCAAGCGCCAACTTTTGTGTTGATTACGCATTGTTCGACAGAGAGATGGTTGTCTATTTTGAGAGTGAACATCCAGTTGTTTCCATAGATACCTGATCATAATGACTAATTAAACAAAAAAGCTTTTCTATTTTATTATCTCTCTAAAAAAAGTCCAACCTTTTCTCGAGTTGTTCACATTTTTCTTCTTTTTGGAACCATTAGTGAGTCTTTTACAACTTGAAGAGAGATGGCAGAAGTAGAAATCAGGTTTCTCCTTTATAATGTGGTCTTTAGAGTTTATTCTCAAAGATGATACTGGCTAAAAATCTACCATCACCGTTTCTGAAATTTTACTCGTTCATTCAACCAGCCGGCCCTGTGGGCATCAGGGAAGGGTAAGTAGGACTCAGTCTAGTTGAGGATGTGGATAGGTAAGTGGACTCGGGGCTCCATGCGACATATGTTGGCATGGAGGTGCACGGAACACAGAAGGGAGTATACAGCCCAGAGCAGTCACAGAGGGCTCCACAGCTGGACTTTGCATATTTTTTTTTAGGAAACTCCTGTTTCTTTTTTTTTTTTTTTTTGCGGTATGCGGGCCTCTCACTGTTGTGGCCTCTCCCGTTGCGGAGCACAGGCTCCGGACGCGCAGGCGCAGCGGCCACGGCTCACGGGCCCCCCCGCTCCGCGGCATGTGGGATCTTCCCGGACCGGGGCACGAACCCGTGTCCCCTGCGTTGGCAGGCGGACTCTCAGCCACTGCGCCACCGGGGAAGCCCGAAACTCCTGTTTCTTTTCCCTTCTTTTTTGTAAAGATTTTTTTTTTTTTTGACATGGACCATTTTTAAAGTCTTTATTGAATTTGTTACAATATTGCTTCTGTTTTATGTTTCGGCCTTTTGGCAGCAAGGCATGTGGGATCTTAGCTCTCCCACCAGGGATCAAACCCGAACTCCCCTCAACGGAAGGCGAAGTCTCAGCAACGGGACCACCAGGGAAGTCTCTGCGTTTTGTTTTGAAGGATGAACTGGAGTTCACAAAGTAACAGGAGTGGGAGGGCATGCAGGTGGAAGGAGAAGGGTGAGCAAAGACACAATCATAATAGCAAATATTTGTTGGATGCTTACTTTATGCGAGGCATGCTTCCAGAGGCTTTAGACGTGTTAAATCTTTTAGTCCTAACACAATCCCATGACACAGGAATCTTTCTCATCCTCATTTTACAGATGTGGCAATTGAGACACATTTGCCAACAAAATGCACCTGTAGAGGAGAATCATTCACAATGAGTTTCCGTTTTGGGGGGGAAAATCTCTGTAAAAATTCTGAAAACACAGAAGACGTAAAATGCACCTGAAATCATTGCAGTTGGGAGGGAGAGAATATTGATTTCCTGGTGAAACTGTCACTAACAGATTATTATCTGTTCACTCACAACAGCTTGAGGAAACTAGAACATACCTGAAATGCAGAGTTAAACGTATTTTATTCTTTGGAAAACAGTGTTTATTGTTAAGAAGTCATGAGGAATCTATTTCATCTGTGAATCAAGGCAATTTGGAGAGAGTTGCCAAAAGAGATAAAGCGAGGTAGTCTAACTTATAAATCAGGTGATGCCTATAGAAGTTAGCAAATTCAAAATGAAATCAGCAGAAAAAGAAAACCTGCAACATTAGAAGACACAGCAGGTGAAATCATTAGTTCCCGATTCAATAACCTGTGACAAGGCCACTGGCTGGGTAGTGAAAGAATCACTGTAGTTTATGTAAGAAAAATCTCCATCACTTTCCCAATTATAGAGATGCATGGATTTTGGTAGTATTGAAAAGACGGCGAAGATCAACTTAGATGTGGTCATAGAGAGTTATCTGCAGCAAATCAAAGTGGGGTTCAAAACAAAGTAGGGGTCAAATCCACCACTGAAGGCTTGACATCGTGGGGAAAATTTGGCCACCCTGCAGCATGGCATGAGAAGGAATCATACCTATTGGTTGGATGGTGCAATGCTGAGGACTTTATAGAAACAAGAAAAAACTTCTATGTGCTTTCACAGCGTTCAACTCTTTGATCTACGCTATACATTCATCTGTGGAAAGATTGGCCATTACCCAAAACACATGTAACAGGAGTGGCAAGGCGACACGAAGGTAGTTTGCTGAAGTCACACTGGGTCATCCATCACCAGGCTTTGTTTGCTGTGATTGAGAGGCTTCCAAAGATTATTGAAACTTTGGAAGCATCATTAAATGATTATCAGACACGCAGGTGGCCCACGAATCGAGAATTCCTATACACGTGCTGAATGTTATAGGAGGGTTTTATTTTTTTTTCCTGATGAGCTTCAAAGCGAAACCATAGACATGTTTTCATTGCCTTCAAAAGTAAAAGCAATCTTTTAGTGTTTATCATCTAGAGAAATGATGACTATTTCAAAACCATTTGGTAGAGAGTAAAGGAAACTTGCCAAAAACTAATCTCAGGGGTTCAAAGTAAAAACAAAACAAAAGGAAAAAACCCTTCCCTTCAGAGAAGAAAAATTCTGGCGTGAGGCAGGGTGTGTGTGGCAGGGGGAAGATCTTGGAAATTCAGATGGTGACTATTTTTCTATTTTGTCAGAACAGCATCTGACAATAGTCAACTCATAAAGGTTTGGTTACTGTATTACTAAATTTAAAGGCATACTTTTCAGCCAGTGATTACAGCAACACAAATTATGTGTTTAAATAACTGTTTAACTGCAATGAACAGGTATGTGAAGCAATGGCCAGACATATGGGTTACATTTGCAGATGCCACGTAAGAAAGATCCTAGAACCTGAGTCTCACCAGAGCTCAGCCTCTGTCATGATGGCTTGTCCCAGCTGGGGGTCAACACCATCACCCACTAAGTGCCTACATCTTAGCCTTGCACTTGTCTCCGGCTTGGCCAAGCCATGCGGCAGGTGAGGAGATTCTTTTTTGACCCTGTGTTAGACCTGGTGGCTGATACTAAGAGCATCTGGGCAGGTGCTGGCATCAAAACTAGGGAAACAAGGAGCTTGGTGGTGCCTCAGAGAACCGTGTAGCCCCGTCTAAGAGGTGGGTGGGCTTTGCGAGTTCTGTCTCACCTCTGAGAAGCTGACCCTGGGATGGGCCCAATTTCCATAATTTACCCTTGAAACCTTAACTCAGAGGTCCCCACACTGGCTGCCCCAGTTCAGTTGAATGTGGAGTGGTTGAGGGAGGGACATAATAGGAATCACCATGGTATTTTGTGAAACCATTCACAGCTTCTCAAAAAAAAGAATAACGGGGCTTCCCTGGTGGCACAGTGGTTGAGAGTCCGCCTGCTGATGCAGGGGACGCGGGTTCGTGCCCCGGTCCGGGAAGATCCCACGTGCCGCGGAGCGGCTGGGCCCGTGAGCCATGGCCGCTGAGCCTGCACGTCCGGAGCCTGTGCTCCGCAACGGGAGAGGCCGCAACAGTGAGAGGCCCGCGTACCGCCAAAAAAAGAATAACGAACCGGAGATACCTCATCCACCTTTCTCTCAGGTCCGCTGCTGGAGAGGGAGTTATCACTGCATGTCAGTGAACTGTCTTCCTCTGCCTGTCAAACACTCGATCAAATTCTAATGAATGAATGAATGGATGGATGGGTGACAGGGCAGGTCTCCAGGGTGGCTGAAGGCAGGCAGACAGGAAGGTCTGGTGGGCTAGAGGCAAAGAGCCTGGGGCCAGGAGGAGTGTCGGGGCGACTGGGCGAGGATGCTGCACTGGGCTCCAGGTGGCGGCTGCCACTGGAGGAGACAGAGCAGGTGTGGGGAGCTGGAGGACTGGGCAGGGCTTACCAGCTCAGGGGTGCCTACTTTCTTCCTGTTTGCAGTGCCTTGGCAGCCAGCCCCTGTCACGCCATGCTGCTACCACCTGCAGCTGTGTCCTCCCCCAGAAGCCACATGTCACCCCCGAGGGTGGCCTGACCTGCCACTTCTTTCTTCCTCTGCCTTTTTGCTCTATGCAGGCCCTTGATGGAGTAGATGGTTCCCACCTACCTTGGGGAGGGCAATTCGCTTTACTCAGGCTACTGATTCAAACGCTAAACTCATCCAGAAACACCCTCCCAGACACATCCAGGAATCAAATATCTGGGCACCTCATATCCTGGTCAAATTGACGCATAAAATGAACCGTTGCAGAGATAGATGGTGGACCCCGAACACTGGAGCTGCGGGCTGGTAGGCCCTGTCCTGGAGCCCCATTTGTGGGTCTCAGGGCCAACATTTGTGGTCTGTTGGGGTCTCAAAGAGAGGAACTAAGGTGGGGGAGAGCCTCCCCTGAAGACCAGACACTGAGACTGAGTTCTGACTCTGCGCCTTGTCAGCTGGGTGGGGGCCCTGGATCTCTCTGAGACTCTGTTTCTCCAACACTAAAATGGGTCACTGTGTTTTCACAGGTTTTTCACTGTTGGTGGGAATATGAATTGGTACAGCCACTATGGAGAACAGAATGGAGGTTCCTTAAAAAACTAAAAATAGAGTTACCATATGATCCAGCAGTCCCACTCCTGGGCATATATCCAGAGAAAACTATAATTCGAAAAGATACATGCAGCCCAATATTCACTGCAGCACTATTTACAATAGCCAAGACATGGAAGTGACCTAAATATCCATTGACAGATGAATGGATAAAGAAGTTGTGGTACATATACACAATGGAATACTACTCAGCCGTAAAAAAGAATGCAGTAATGCCATTTGTGGCAACATGGATGGACGTAGAGATTATCATACTAAGTGAAGTAAGCCAGACAGAGAAAGACAAATATCATATGACATCACTTTTATGTGGAATCTTAAAAAAAAAAAAAAAAGATACAAATGTACTTATTTAAAAAAACAAATAGACCCATAAACATAGAAAACAAATTTATGGCCACCAAAGGGGAAAGGGGGTGGGGAGGGATAAATTAGGAGGATGGGATTAACATATATACACTACTATATATAAAATAGATAACCAACAAGGACATACTGTGTAGCACAGGGAACTCTACTCAATATTTTGTAATAACCTGTGAGGGAAAAGAATCTGAAAAAAATTGAATTACTGTGCCGTACACCTGAAACTAACACGACATTGTGAATCAACTATACTCCAATGAATGAATGAATGAATGAATAAATAAATAAAATGAGAATAAAATATTACTCTTCTGGAGAGTGACAGAGAGTCTTAAGCGAGATGACAGACAGAAAACCACTTTGTGAAATCCAAAGAACAGCACAAACATGAGACTTTACTATCAAAAATCCCAACTTGGTTCTGAACTTCTGGCATGCCTCCCTTCCTAGGGCTCTGTTTCCCCATCTTGCCTTGTAAAGTACAGACTGAATAATGTTTTTACCATAAGCGTGTCCCCAATACTGCACAAGACATACCTATACTGAAAAATGTGTTTATCCGAAGTTCAAGTTTAACTGAGTGTCCTGTAGTTTTACTTGCTACATCTGACAACTTTATCCCTGCAGGAAACCCAAGGTGAGTGCAGGCCGAATCGCGGGGAATCTGCACCACACCCTCAGATGATTGGGAGAGCAGAGGTTTTTTGCTTCTCATTATCCCTGCCTCAGGTGTGGAGAAAGCTCAGGGCCCTGGGGACTGACCAGGTCACCCAGAGAGTAAGGCGGAAGGGCTGGGCCTCACCGTAACCCAGCACCAGTTCCTCCTGACCTGCCTTCTGCAAGGAGGGTGGGGCTGCGGGCCGCTTTTCTCAGGGGTAAGGGCAGCCTCTGGCTTCTTGAAGACTATTAAAAACATTTTTTCCTGACATGCACATTGAAGTATTTAGGGGGAAGTGTACTGTTGTTTGCAGTTTACTTTAAAATGCATAAGAAAAAAAATAAGGTGGATTTATGGGTGGATAGAGGGAGGGATAGATGGATGGATACAGAATAAGGTATTATAAAAAAACTTCAGTGGTAGAACCTAGGAAGAGGTATGTGTACTTCACTGTGACATCTTTTCAACTTTGCTATAGGTTTAAAATTTTTCATCACAAAATGTTGGGGAAAAATTTAACGAATGAAAAAAAATTTAAAACACAGCCACTCATTGTCGAAAATTTGGCAACTATGGAAAAATGAACTCCCAAATTTCCAATCTCACAGCTCAGCAATATTCTACTGCATTTCCTTCCTGCCTTTTTCCATGCATTTGTGAGGTGGTTGTTTTACAAGATTGGGGTTGTTCTGTGTATGCTTTTTTCATTCCTGCTTTTATCACACCCAACCTGGGGTCACCAGTTTGTGAGTGTTTGTGACATCCAGGCACTGTGATGGGTCCTTTAAGAAAATTAGCATATACACATTACTGTATATAAAGTAAGTAAACAACAAGGACCTACTGTATAGCACAGGAAACTATACTCAATATCTTGCAATACCCTACAATGGAAGGGAATCTGAAAAATGATATATAGATGTATATTCTATATATGAATATATATGAATCACTTTGCTCTACACTTGAAACTAACACAACATTGTAAGTTAACTATACTTCGATTTTTAAAAAAAGAAAAAAAAGAGAAAATTAGCTTATCTAACCCTTAAGTCTTATTGACAGCCTTTCCTCCACATCGATAAACCAAATCCATGAGCATCATTTGTAATGGCTACATGATATTCCACCACATGAAATTATTTAACTGTTATTGGAAGTTTAGGTTGTTTCCCATTTTTCACCATTATCGTACACGCATACCTTCGAGATATTGCAGGTTCGGTTCCAGACCACCCCAATCAAGCGAACACCCCAGTAAAAGCAAGTCACACAAATGTGTCGGTTTCCAGCGTATATAAAAGTTATGTTTACACCATAGTCTATTCAGTGTGCAGTAGTATTATGTCTAAGAAAACAATGTACATACCCTAATGTAAAAAATATTTTAGGGGGCTTCCCTGGTGGCGCAGTGGTTGAGAATCTGCCTGCCAATGCTGCGGACACGGGTTCGAGCCCTGGTCTGGGAAGATCCCACATGCCGCGGAGTAACTGGGCCCGTGAGCCACAACTACTGAGCCTGCACATCTGGAGCCTGTGCTCTGCAACAAGAGAGGCTGCAATAGTGAGAGGCCCACGTACCGCGATGAAGAGTGGCCCCCACTTGCCACAACTAGAGAAAGCCCTCGCACAGAAATGAAGACCCAACACAGCCATAAATAAATAAAAATTAAATATATATATATATATTTTAGGGAAGTCTTGGTGGTCCGGTGGTTAGGACACGGCACTCTCACTGCCAGGGGTCCGGTTTGATCCCTGCTTGGGGAACTAACATCCCGCAAGCCATGCTGTGCTGCCACGAAAAAGAAAAGAAAACATTTTTTTATTGCTAAAAATTGCTAACCGTCATCTGAGCCTTCAGGGAATTGTCAACTTTTGGTGCTATTTATTTCGAGAAATATCAAGATGTGATCAGAAACCCAAGGCGAGCAAATGCTGTTGGAAAAAGGGTGACAACAGACTCGCTTGATGCAGGGTCGACATAAACCTTCAATTTGTAAGAAACGCAGTATCTGCGAAGTGCCATAAAGTGAAGTGTGATAAAATGAGGTCTGTCTGCAAAGCTTCTGGAACACCCGTGGTTAGAAGTCTGTCTGGTCACTCATTCCTGTCTCCCTTCCCTCAGGGCAGCTTCCTAGCCCGAGCATTTATCTGGCATTTATCTGTCCCATGAAAGAATCACCACCCCCCGCCCCCCTTGCAGACATTTTAATGCCCTTCCTGGGCTCCCTCTAGGGGCCCACTGGGGGCTGGAGGCAGGGGGTCGCTAAGGCAGAGCCCCTCCCTCCCTTGTCAAGCACTGAAGCCCAGGGATTGTGGCTCCAGCTCCGCTCTGACCCCTAGAGAGAGGGGCTTGTTGGAGAGCATGGGCGTCAGATGCCACCTTTGGGGGTGCAGGACATCTCTGGAACTGGGGGGTTGTGTATAGAAAGAACGTGGTCATCAGTGAAAAGCAGCAGGATGGGAAAGCTCTTGCAACTTTACTTTCCGAGTTGAAGGTGGCATTTACATCCCATTCCTGTCCACTCGTGTCTCCACTTCCCAGTACCTAGAAGATATTTCTGCCTTGTTTCTCTACCTCTGTATTTAACCTGGAGTTAATAATCAGCACCGCCTCGGTGCTGCCTGCCAACAGGGAGATATGAGGATGGAGAGCTTGGGAAGCCCAATATTCCTTTTGCTCTGCCTTTTCAGGGAGGTGCTGAAGCTCTGGGGACCGGGGCACCTGGCCTTGAACCCCAGCTCTGCTTTGCGCTTCTGTGGCTGGTGAGACAGGGCCCAGGCAGGTGTGCGGCATGGGGGCCAGACGCACAGTAGGCCCTCATCTCGTGGGCCGGATTGATTCCTCCCCACCCCAACCTCCTCCCGCCTCCCTGGGGAGGGCGAGCTGACTTGCAGACTTGGCCGTGCTCCATCTCGTGCAGCTCTCTTCCCTGGAGCCCGAGTGGAATGTTTTCTCTTCCCTCCTCCTCCTCCTCTTCCTGTGCACTGTCTGTGGGACTCCTCCAGTGTCCTGGGCTCCCCCCCAGGGCGGCCCGAGCCCTCTCCCCGCCTGGCTCCTACCCCATAGCCCACCAGGCTGTTTCCAATTTGGACACGATGCATCTTGCCCATCAGATCATAGCCGCCTCTTTGATGGAACTAATGATGATCTAGGGGCTCTGGGGCCCCAGACCTCCCCAAACTGAGATAAATCCTGCCTCTGCGCAGACAAGGGGCCTCCATCCCCGCAGCTGACCCCCCTCCTGCAGGCTGCACTGGAAGGGGAGGCGGCTCTGGGAGATGCTGTGAAGGCTGCAGCTGACCCAAGGAGACAGGAAGACAGGGATTTCTCCAAGTCTCCAAAGAGGGTCCTAACACCCATGGGGGGTGCAGGGAGGGGGGTTGGCAGGCTTGCGAAGAGCCACCTGGGCACGCCTCATCCCAGCAAGACTCAGGGCCACAAGCTGAAGCAGGAGGGAAATCCCTTAGGCTGGCTCTTGGTTCCCCAAACAGTCACTGACAGCTTCTTTGCACTGCTGAGGCCACAGGGAAGAATGGGACGCCACTTCTTGCTCCCACGGGCTCACGGCGAGGGAGAGGGGTCGGCAAACAAGACTGTGTGCTGGGGTGGCAACAGTGGAATTCCGGGGGCTGTGGGAGCAGGACAGAGGGAACTTGACCCAGCCTGGGGAGCCCGGAAGACTTCCCGGAGGGGGCAGCCCCGATCTGGACCTTGTGCAAGCCCCAGACTGGGCAGATGATGTGTCCCCCTACCTGCAGAGAACTGAAAAGAGAAAAAGCTGTTAAAGCCTAAACCATAAAACTTATACATATGTGAAAAATGAAAGAAAGAGATCTTTCTAAAGATTTTCTGATTTGAAAAGTTTGGATGAGCTTTTATTTTTAAGACCTGCGAGGTAAATTTATTAAGCGGCTGCTAGTTAAATTGCCAAATGATGAATTTCATACACCACTTACAGAATCACAAATTTCAACAGAATTTACACCGCCACTTAGCAGTGGTGGACATACACAAATAGGAGAGTTGATCATCTCAGAATATTTCAGGGCAAGGAAAATGTAGACAACTTTTCTTCTCTCTTTGTTTTTTTCGTTCTGCTGGAGCTATATGCAAACGTTTGGGGATTGTCTGGCACTGGCTGAGTGGAGACTGGGCAGCAAAGTTGAATGAGTACAGGAGTGCGTCTGGGTTGGGGGATTCCGCAGAAGGGCGCGAGAAAATGCAACACAGAGCGTGTTAGGGCTGACGATGGCTCTGAGTTCTGAGTGCCTGGTGGCGGTTGTGTGCCTGGCAGGAGGTGCCACTCAGGGGATAGTCTGCTCTAATAACCCTCTGGCTTTCCCTGAACCTAGAGTGACTCTGGGGCAGGGAATGTGTCACCTCTACTGCAGCAATCAGGCCGAGGCAGGAGCTGGTACAGGTCCATCTAAGGGCCACATAGAAGAGGGGGCCCATGAGGCCCCACTGAGAGACTGGTTTTATCTAGTGAAGGATGAGGAACCACTGTCGGTTAACAAGTTGGGGGCCCCCCAGGCCGCCCGGAAATCCTCTCTGGGCACTGGGGCTGCTGCCACACCTCCCACCCTGCTCCCTGATTTTGCTCAAGAACACTCCTTTCTGGAGAGGCAGCCCCCCAGCCAGCACCCCCAGCCCTGCTCCTCTGCCTTCTTACCCTTCCACTTCCTCCTCTTTCACCCCCTGCGGCTGGCTGCCCAAATTCCACCTCAAATGTATGAATTTTAAAACTTAAACTTAATTCAGGGTAACAAAAGCGCTTTGGGCTCTCTGGGGGTGTAACTGAGCTGAGCGTGGACTCATGAACCCAGCAAAGGGCTCCGCTCAAACCACTGGGGCTTAGCATCAAAAGCCACACGTGATCCTCAGATGGGGAAGCAGGTGCTCAGCTGCCCAGCCAACTTCTCCCTTTGGGGGGCAAACTCCAAACAGATTTAGTGCTTCTGTTGGGGGCCTGCCTCTCAGCTATCTGCTTGGGTGGCTTCAGAGAACCCGGGCCCTGCCCCTACGTACCCGCACCTGGGGGGTAGGTATTTTCTGAGCCCTGTAGCTTCTTAGAAGAGGCTCTGAGAGGCCTTCATCCAGGCTGGCGGCGGCCCTTCGCAGGGGGCCGAGGAAGGGTCGAAGGTGATGGGTGCTGGGGGAGCTCTGTCGTGGAGCTCTCCTTGGGGAGCCCTGCCACTTTGAGCTGCTTCTGTCCAGAATTCCACCCTGGAAGCCCCTCTCCTCTTTCCAGATGAGGGGTGTGTAACCCCAGTCTCCTCTGGACCGGGAGCCCTGAGGGCAGAGGCTGTTCTTGCTTGCGTTTGAGGCCAGCGCTTTGCTCAGGGCCTGTGAATACAGTAAGTGCCTAATAAATGTTTGCAGCATGGAACTCTGGACCCAGCACAGCCTCTCTGTTCAGTCATCCGTCAGACAGCCATGTCCCCTGGAGAGTGGGCTTTGGGAGAAGTGACCTTGGGTGGTGGGTCATGCAGAGGCCTCATGGGGGGCAGTTGGGGGTCGTCCTGCTGGGCTGGCCTGGGCCAGAGCCGGACCTCGACCCTGGCTTTGCAGAAGGCGCCTGGGCAGTGGCTTCTCGCCTGGGTCGGCAGCCCTGCATCCGGAGGAGGAGGCTTCTGCAGTCTGTGCCCATCACCTGAGCTGCACCGGGCGGGGAGGATAACAATTATTTGGAGAGTTTAAAAAAAAAAAAAAAAAATCATTATCAAATAACTACAGCTTGAGAAAGTTGGCGGGCGGGACGCAAAACGCGGCCTGGATCGCGCGGTGGCCGCCTCCGCTCCGGGCGCGCCGCGCCGCGGTAGCCAAAAATGGGAGGAAGAACATCTGTAACGCATTTAAGTGATGTTCACCTTTGAGACCGCGCGGCTGGATGGAGGCGGTAAGTTCACGCGAAAGGAAAAACTCTTTAAGAGGGTTTCCCATAGGGGACCTGCCTGGCGCGGGCAGAGCGGTGGGGGGGGGGATGCATTCGCGGGGGGGGGCCAGGGGGGGCTGGGACCACCTCTTTGAGCCTCAGTTTCCCAGTCGGTAGGATAGATGGCTGCATCTTTAAGGGCCCTTCCAGTGGGGACATTCAAAGAGTCCGTTCTGGTCACTTGTCATTCTGTAAAGTGTCCCTGATGAAAGGAGAAGGACCAGCCTTTGGGCAGGGATGGGCGGGCCCTCCTCCTGTCCTGCGGGTTGCCAGGCCCCTGTCATTGCATTCCCAGCCCTCTCTCCACATTCCAGAGCCCATGACGTCTTCTGGGTGAGCGTTTGTCTCCTGAGTGAGGCCAAACTCACCTTCCTGAACAGCCACTGCTCTGTCCATGCAGAGGAGAGCAAGGGACCCTCCCTTCTCAGGGGGGAGGTGACCCTGCCCCTCCAACGTTCTCATTTCTGGTCATTCTCACCTCTTGGGTCTTCAACACACCCCTTCCTCCCTCAGGCCCTGTCTCCCCTAAAGCGCCTTTGCCCTGTTCCCCACCAACCATCCGCCTTCCCCGTGGGGATTTCCACCCCAGAGTGGTCAGCGTGGGGTCCAGCCCTGCCCCACCCCGCCCCCCAGTCACTTTGAAGGTGACCCAAGCTTCCTCACCCTCACATCGAAGGGGCTGGTCCTGCCTCTGGAGCAAAAGCAGACTGCAGGCTGACTCAGGCTTCCAGAAGGGTCTCTGAGCTTTTCAAAGTTAGAGGAGAGACGCCCCCTACACACACACACACACACACACACACACACACCCCACTTGCCCAAGAGAGGCACAGCTAGAACAATCCCAAGGCCCAGGATTTCTATCCATAATATTACGTCCCTCCCAGCCTTTGCCCACCAGGAGACAGAAAGCACTGGAAAGATATTGTTAGGTGGAGCCAGAAGCACAGACAGTCCCTTTGCCCAGACTGTGGTCAAGTGCTCACTGAAAAAATAGTTAAGATGGTAAATTTTATGTTATATGTATTTTGCAACAATAAACAAAAATTGCAGGGCCGGGGGAAACAAAGCAAGTTTGGCCCCAGAGTCTATGCTCTTATCTCTGCACTGGACTATAAACCTAGAAGATGTTCGATAAATATTGGTTGAAGGAATGAATGGGAAAGTGAATGAGTGACTTCAGAAACTGTCAAACAAGTCAGTTTTCCTTCCACTCCCTGGGGCCTCGGTATCCCCATCTTACCCACCGTCCCGGGGCACGTGAGGTCCCCGCATGTGTCTTCACAGTGTGTTTTGTGAGCACTAGTCTGCCTTCTCAGCTGTCTCTCTCCTTCCTTTGGCTTTCTCTGTCCTCCCTCAAGCACTTTCTGGGCAGCGCTGCACTGCCTGGTTGTGTGTGTGTGTGTGTGTGTGTGTGTGTGTGCGCGTGTGTGTTGGGGGGTGAGGTGGGGTGCCAGGCAGCAGAGGCACTGACTGAGGACTGCCACCTGGGGTTCTCACGCCTTCTCCTCCCTCCTCAGGTGTCACTTGCTTACTTACCTTCCACATGGCCCTCTTCGGCGCTGACTTCTTTCCCGAATCTCAGAGTTCTAGAGTGGCGGGTTAGTAAGGCTCTCGGGATTCCATCTGGGCTGTTTCCCTGAGTTTTGGTTGCTCTTGAGCGAAAATCAGGACTCCGAGGGTCTAGCTTCCCCTCCCGGCTGTGAGAATCTGTTTCTACGTAACAGGTGAGAACATTTCCTATTCCATCCCTGGTTAGAGTTTGGCCAACCCAGCCTGAGACCATGCCTCCGACTCTGGTTACTGTACGAGAATTGCTTCCAATGAACCCAACTCAGCTCTACCTCTCTGTTCATTCATTGCACCTGTTCCTTGCACGGTGAGAGGATTGGACAGAGGTTCAGGATTAGTGAGATCTGGGTCAGCCTTGAACATGGACCCTGGACAGGCCCAGAGGGCTATTCAGGGTGCCTGGGAGCTGGCTGGTCTCCAGGTGGTTGGTGATCAGGGATCCAGACCCTAACTCTCCCAGGGTGAGAGGTAGAGTCACGTTTGGTTAGGATGCATCACGGGTGAACGGGCGTGTGGGGACAGGAGCTGATAGGAGGAGGCGGGAGCAGCCTGGCAGTGCCGAGTGAGGCTGAGGAGAGGCTCTGGTGTCTGCGAGGGTATGAGGACGGCCAGGTGTCTGTGTGGCTCTAGACTGCCAAGGGTTCTGAGCAGATTGGTGAGGGCAAGATGGGGTCCAGGGTGATGCGGAGCCCAGGGCTAGGGGCTGGGCTATACCCTGGAGACACCAGGAGAATGGAAGACACTTATTAGAGCTGGGCCACAGGGTCAGACAGAGCTCTCACTGCTGGGCCTCAGGAAGTCTTTTTGTTTCTTTTTAGTTGATGTGCTTTAATTTCTTAACTAATTTATTTATTTACTTATGGCGGCGTTGGGTCTTTGTTGCTGCGCACGGGCTTTCTCTAGCTGCGGCGAGCGTGGGCTACTCTTCGTTGCAGTGCACGGGCTTCTCATTGCGGTGGCTTCTCTTGTTGCAGAGCACGGGCTCTAGGTACGTGGGCTTCAGTAGACATGGCTCGCGGGCTCTAGAGCGCGGGCTCAGTAATTGTGGCGCACGGGTTCAGTCGCTCCACGGCACGTGGGATCTTCCCAGACCAGGGATCGAACCCGTGTCGCCTGCACTGGCGGGTGGATTCTTAACCACTGCACCACCAGGGAAGCCCCCATCAGGAAGTCTTGACCCAAGGAGTGCTAGGAAGCGGGAGGATGAGGAAGGTCCAGTTTCTGCAGCCGATTCTCTCACTTTGCGTGGTCACGAAGAACCCAGAGCTCCGAATTCCCAGACCAAAGCAAGTCCCTGGGCCCAGCAGACCCAGCCGCCTCTCACTTATCTATTTGGTGGATTCTTTGATTTGCAGCTCCCTGCCTGCTCCCCGCAGCTGGAGGAGCTCAGGGCAGCACAGCTCACTTCCACTCGCCTAAGTCAACCCCATGCAGAAGACAGAGCCTGACATAGCAGGGCAGCCGGGTGGGGCTTTGGTCCTTGACCGCAGGGGGCCCGCTTGTCCCATCCCGTGTGGACCCCGCAGCCGTGCAGGTGACTGAGGGGGCTTGCTTTGCTCCGCCTTGCTTGTCCCAAGAGGCTGGTTCCGGCACCAACTGTCACCCAATGGTAAGCAGACGGCACAAACCCCCTAAGAAGTTTAAGATAAGAGACACCCCTGCGGGGAAGGAAGAAAAAAACCTAACAGGAAGCCAAGTGGGTAAACCGTTGCTGGTGTCGATGTGAGGCTTGCACCTCTCTGTCCCAGGCTGGAGACACCATGCCTCTGGCTTTCAGGCTAGCCTGGGGGGAGTCACAGAGGGGAGACTGCGGTGCCCCTGCCGGGGTGCGGGGCTGGGGAGCGGAGTCACTGTCACGTGATTTCCTCCCGTGATCCTCTGGGCGCAGCTCAGGCCCCTCCACGTGGCAAGTGGAGGCAAAGTGACCAGGCACAGGGACCCTGAGGCCAGACAAGTCACTCCGAGGTTGCTGAATATCCTTGGGAAGTCACTGACCTTCCTGATCCTCTGACCCTCTGAAGGTATCCCCTAAACCACAGCATGGGGAGATGAGTGCCCACGTCATGGGGGTATTGACAGGATCCCCAAGATAAGGCAGGTGAAGAGGCTAGCGTGGCGCCGGCCATACAGGAGCGCCATGGCTCAGCAAGGTTTGGGGGCTGGAGATAGGCTGGGTGGTGCCTTTTGCAGACATGGCACCTGGTGAGAAAAAAAATTCCTTAACCATCCAGAGCTGGGGCAAGTCTCCTGGAGAAGAAGCCCTCCACCCCAATCCTGGACACTATCCTCTCAGAGAGAGGGAGAGGAGGGAGAGAGAGAGAGAGAGATCTTAAACATGGCTCGAGAAATATGAAGCAAGTGCTTTTAGTTGAACACACCAAAACACTGATTCAGCACCTAGTGTGTGGGGGGTGAGAGGTTGAAAAGATGCCAAGGCTGCCCAGGATGTGTCCTCAGCCGCTCACCGTTGGGTGGGGGGGCCGGAAAAGGGTGCTCTCATATAGGCTGTGGTGAGGGGGCATGGGGAACGGAGGAGGGCCTCGCATACAGGTGGGAAAGCCAAAGAAAGGAGGGGAAAGGGCTCCAGGCCTGGGGAGGCGGCTGGGAGGGAGCAGGGAGGAGAGGGTGTTCTAGGTGCAGGGGGGCTGTTCGAGGGGCTCAGAGAAGCAGGGGAGGACGGAGAGAGGAGGAGAGCCCCCAGGGCCAGGGCTTGGTCACCGAGTTCCCTACCTTACAGCAAGTCGCCCTCCCCTGGAGGTGGAGGGAGAAAAGGGCAGCCAGTGACTCTCCGCCCAGCTTGGCCCGGACAGCTGTGCAAACAGATTGAGGAAAGGGCTTCCCGGCCACACCTCTGCGCCCCTCTCTTCTCCTCCCCCTCCTCGCTGGAGGCTGCCTGCATCCACCTTCCTTGCACCGATGCCTCTGCTCTCCTTGAAACTGCAGGAATGTCCTCAGCGCCCCTGAGCTGTTGACCTTGGAGGCGGAGGAGCAGGAGGTGGGAGGAGGGGCTGCATCGACCCGGTCTCCCTCCTCAGAGAGTCTCCCCTCCTAGGTCCTCTGAAGAGTGACTCCAGGCTCAGACCGCTAGCAACGGCACCCACTTGCCCATCCACCCCCTATCTGATCCCTTTGGTCATTCACGCACCCTCTCGCCCACTGGCTCTCACCCCTGAGCCAGACCCACACACCTGGTGGCCCCAGCACCTCCTCCTGGCTGTCTCTAGGGTGTGTCCAACTCCCCATGTCCCAAACTCACCTCTTACTCTTTCCCCCCTCGGGGAGTATCACCACTGGGAGTTCCCTGGTGGTCCAGTGGTTAGGTTAGGACTCCATGCCTTCACTGTCCTGGCCCGGGTTCAATTCCTGGTTGGGGAACTAAGATCCCGCAATCTGCACAGCAGGGCCAAAAAAAAAAAAAAGGAAATATCACCACCCTCCACCGAGTTGCCCAGGCCAGAAACTTGGGAATCGTTCTGACACCTCCGTGTAGGTTCCAGCTCCAAAATGTACCCCGTCCACTAGTCACCGTGTCCATGGCCACCACCCCGGTCTCCTCTGCCCTCCTCCATTGCCTGCACATTGTACGGCCACAGCCCCTCCCCCTGCCATCCGTTCTTTACACAGCAGTCTGAGTAATTAAAACATGTCAATCAGATCCTTTCTCCCTGCTGAGAACATGGGGGCGGGGGGTGGGAGGGCTTGTGTAGGGAGCCAGTGAGGGGAGTGGGGGTGGGCTGGGAAGGTTAGAGTTCGCCGTTTCCCTTGAAAACAGCCCTGGGCTAGAAAGCAGAGAGCCTGGCTTCCTTATACAAGTTACTGCTTTTCTCTGAGACTCAGTTCCCTCATCTGTAAAATGGGCATAATTAGTCCTCCTCCAAGGGTTGGGGTGAGGACAGAATGAATCAAACTGTGGGTGCTAATGCCTGGGCCAGTGGTGCGCCCCTCACAAGGGCTGGATGTGAGCAGCCGAATCTGTCTTGAATCCCCCCACGGAAGCTGGAACAGAAGTCTGTTTTCCTGGCCACTGTTTCCTTCCCTGGTGTTTCTGTTGAAGTTTTACAGTTCACAAGGATTTCCACTGCCCGGCTAATGATTAAGCAGGCACTTGTTTGATCCTTTCTGAGAGTAGGGCCCCGACCCTGCTTCTTTTCTTGCTGCCATTTATTGCCGGGGGACTTAGGAAAGCCCAGAGGAGTCGACAAGGGAAACGGCACAGACACCCCCTCCCGCTGGAGTCTGACTAGTCGGCTCCCCATTGGCTATAACTTTGCTCCAGTTTACTCATCCAAAAAGTGCAGAGAACTCGGCCTCCCTGATACGAGGGCGAGATCTGCAGAGGTCAGGGACGAGGGGAGGCCGTGGCAGAGGGAACAGCCAGGAAGAATGTTCAGAGGCTCTTCCTGTTTTGCTCGTACCCCCCCCCGCCTCCTCCAACAGCACCATCTCCCAGCCTCCTCCCGGCCTCTACAGAGGCTCGGAAGAAGGATCCAGAATGTCCATGCTTATCACAGAGGAAGCTGACAGATCCTGTGGGGATGGCATAGCCCTTCCCAAGCCCAGTCCAGAAAGCCTGTCACTGCTTGAATTCCTGCAGTTTGACCACGTCACTGAGTCCCCACTCCCCTCCCTGGCAGGAAATGACTGTCCTGGCCAGCCGTGTGGGGTGACATAAAATTCATGCCTGTATCTGCCTTATCCCGTATCAGGTAGCGCCTAAGGGGTGAACATGAGATTGCAGCCTCCCCTCTTCCTACACTTGACTGAGAGGGGAACGAGCAGTGGACATCGTCCCGCAGAGCTGTGTCGTGTTAAGTGGGGGGCACCGGGTGCACGCGGTAAGGCGGCGCGTGGTCTGTCGAGGAGTTAGCAACAATAACGAAATTGACTCAGAGTTGGTCTGCTCTGTACCATCACCGTATGCTGGCAATTCTAAACCATGTCAGGGATAAAACGTGCCTTTGCACGGGGGGCAGCCGGTGCACACCCTCCACCTCTTGCTGTCCCACGGGGGTGCTGGCCCTGCACAGGTGACTCTCGAGCTTGTCCTCAGTGCTGGCCCCCCTTTCTGATTGATTTGGCACAAGGTTGAGATGGAAATGAACTTGGAGAGGTCAAAGGGCACAAAGAGGTCAAAGTGGCAGGTCAGAAGGCAAAGCCGTTCTCGGCTTATCACCCTCCAGGGCCTTCCCCCGATGACATAAGAGAGAGGTGCGGGGCCCAGGCACTGCAGGGCCCTGTCCATCGAGGCAGGGAGTTTGGATTTTATTATCGTTACGGTGAGACGCCCTTGGAGGGTTCTAGGCGTGGAAAGGATGTGATCTGATCTATGTTTGGGAGGAACGGGAAAATCCAGGAAGCTGAACATGAGAATGGGCTTTATGGAGACTTCAGAACAACATTCTTTTGTTCTATCTACAAGGCTTTTTGAACGGCTGCTGTGTGCCAGGCTCTGGGCCAGCTGTGGTGGGTGTCAGTGTGGGTGAAGCAGACAGACCCCTGCCCTTAGGGGGTGCACAGCCTGAAGGGGGAGACAGACATTAATTCAATAATCTCAGCCACGCTGACACGCTGACCAGTGCTGGAAAGAGATGTGCAAGAGTCCTGGGGCATCGGGGAAGGCTTCCTTGAAGGGTGAGTTTTAGCAGGGGTCTCAAGACAGAGTGAGCTAACTAACCAGGTTGTCCACGGGCCTCGAGGTGAGAGGGGACGGAGGGACTTGGAGGAGCTAAAGTGAGGCCAGTGTGGTCGGGAGTGTGACGGCCGTGAGCTGACAGGTCCTCGAGTGGGCAGTGCTCCTAGAAGACACATCAGGCCAAGTTCAGGAGCCCTGTCTTTATCTTGGGAAGGGCTGTAACCAAAGGAAGTGGCCCTGATTTGAGTTGTGTTTTTTGTTTGTTGTTTTTGTTTATTTTAGATATAATTGACCTATAACATCGGATTAGTTTCAGTTGTACAACATAATAGTTTGATATTTGTATATATTGCAAACTGATCACCACGATAAGACTAGTTAACATCCGTCACCGCACAGTTACAAACACTTTTTTTTCTTGTGATGAAAACTTTTAAGATCTATTCTCTTAGCAACACTCAAATAGACAATAGAGTCTGACTAACTATAGTTCCCACGCCTTACATCCCATCCCCAGGACTTATTTATTTTATGGCTGGGAGTCTGGACTTTTTAACCCCCTTCCCCTAGTTCGTCCACCCCTCGTGGTGTTGTGTTTTACAATATCACGTAAACAAGAGCAAGAAAGCCAAAGCCAGAGAAGCCAGCGCCGGCGTGGCCCGGCCTAGCTCGCTCGCCAGGGGTCACTGAACCGGCCAGTGGGTAATCAGACTGCCAGGCTCCAAGTGGCACAGCCGTGACGGCTGTGGGAAAGGTATGGTCCGGGCCAGTGTCCGGTTAGTCCAGCAGGTTCATGGGCACGGCCCCCAGGGGGCACCAGGGTGCGGCCCAGCACTCTGGCACGAAGGCGCCAAGAAATATGAGTTGTTGCTCCTGCAGGCACGGTGACCGCAGCCTTGGGTCTTGATAAGTAGCTGATGTTGATTCATGACCTTGGACTTCAAGGCACAAAACCACAGTCTGGCTCAGGATATTTCACTGGGGAGTACAGAGATAGCTGCTCAAAATACAGCTGTGCATCTCCCTGATCTGAATCACGAGAAACTCTGTCCAGTGGCTGCCGGGTTTGCCCGGCCTGCGAGGATGCCGCTTTTCTGCTTGGCTTGTTGGGAGCAAGTAACCTTTGTAAGCAAACAGTGGCTGCTGCAGACAGGAACTAGGGGGGCTGGGCGGGGCGGGGCTGTAGAGGCCTCCTCTTCCCAGGAGGCTCCCGGCCGGTTGTCGCTGGTGTGTGTGTGTGTGTGTGTGTGTGTTTTAAATAACAGCCTTACTGAGATATAATTCACATACCATGCAATCCACCCATTTATGGTGTAAGATGAACGGTTTTTAGTATATTCATGGAATTGTGCAACCATCACCACCATTTTTAAGCATTTTCGTCACCCCCGAAAGAAACCCTGTACCTATTAGCAGTCATGCCCCGTTCCTTCCCTGGCCTCAGCCCCCGGTAACTACGAATCTACTTTCTGTCTCTATAAATGTGCTTATTCTGGACATTTCATAAATGGAATCATACAGTATGTGGTCCTTTGTGGCTGGCTTCTTTCACTTAGCGTCATGTTTTCAAGATTTATCCACGTTGTAGCATGTATCAGTAAATTCTTTCTTTCTATTGCTAAAAATATTCCAATGTATGGATAGACCACATCTTATTTATTCATTTATCATTTGATGAGCATTGGATTGTTTCCACTTTTTGGAATTAATAATGCTGCTGTGAACATTTGTGTACAAGTTTTTATGTAGACGTATGTTTTTATTTCTCTTGGGTATATACCTAGGAGTGGAATTGCTGGGTCATATGGTAATTCTGTATTTAACCTTTGAGGAAAGGCTAGACTGTTTCCCAAAGCAGCTGCATCATTTTACATTCCTATCAGCAGCATATGAGGGTTCCAATTTCTCCGACACTTGTTATCTGTTTATTTTATTATTTTTTTATTATAGCCATCCAAGGGGATAAAGTGATATCTCACCGTGGCTTTGATTTTCATTTCCCTAATGATTAGTGATGTTGAACATCTTTTCATGTGCTTATTGTTCATTTGTAAAAAAAAAATTTGGAGGACTGTCTGTTCAGCTCCTTTGCCCATTTAAAAATTGGGTTATTTGTCTTTTTGTTATTGAGTTGTAAGGGTTTTTATATATTCTAGATACAAGTCCCTTATCAGGTATATGATTTGCAATATATCAGGCAGGCTGTTTTGATCCCTGCAGACCATCTTCTGTTGGGTAGATATCCTGCTTTCCCTTTCCTTACAGTGGAATTTCAACTAATAAACTTAGAAGGAATGATGGACTTGAGAACTACCATTTGGCAAATGCCACAGTAAGAACTGTTTCCGGCAAGAATCATTAATGGATGTTAAAATCGGTGGGCAAAATCTATACGAGAAACAGGGTAGAGTCTTAAAGTATTCTCCCCACAGGATACTTATTAATAACAAAGGCAAAAAATAGCAACTTTACACTGGAGAAACTTGGCAGACAACATCTAGGTCAAATAGTCAAAATTAATGTCAACAATATTGGGGGCAAACTCACATCACTTTCCTCCTGATATGATGCACTGACAAAGACACAACCTCGCTTTTGCGGCATCTTTACCAAAAATGCCCACCCTGAAACTAATGGTGAAGAAACATCAGAGAAAAACAAATAGAGAGGCATTCTAGAAAACAAGTGGCCAGTACTGTTTCCAAGTGTCAAGGTCATGAGAGACAAAGATGAGAAACTGTTTCTGTTTGAAGGAGATAAGACTCATGGTAACTAAAAGCAAGGTGATTCTACATTGAATCCTGGGCCAGAAAAAGACAAGGCTGGGACCACCTGGGAAATTCAAATAAGGTTTTTGATTAGGTCGTAGTGTTTCCTGATTTTGATCACTGTCCTGTGTAAGATGTTAATATTTCGAGAATCTGGATAGAGATCACATGGGAATTCTTCATACTGTTTTTGCAACTTTTGGGGAAGTCTGAAATATCTCAAAATAAAAAGTTAACAAGAACAACAGCAAAATCCTGCTTTCAAAACTCCTTTACTGTCCCACTGCCTAAGGAGGGAGGCCCAATTCCTTAGCCAGACTGTCAATCAACCTTGAGATCTGTCTCCAACTCTCCTGGAGCAGGTATGGACCTCGGGAGCTCACAGGGTAAGGCTGCCTGTTATCCTGAAGGCATGGGGGGCCTGGAAGGGTTTCCGCTGGGAAGGACCATCCATGGTCAAGCCCCACTGCATCTTGGCGGGTGGATTTGACTGCACACAGAGAAGCCAGTTGAGAAATCATTTGCACTAGTCCAGAGGAGAGAAAATGAAGGCAGAGAAGGGGATGGACCCCAGAAATGTTTGGAAGGTGACTTGGTGATGGACTACGGGAGAAGAACACGAGTGAAGAGGAAGGATGGCTTTCTTTTTTGGCCACGCCACTCGGCTTGTGGGATCTTAGTTCCCCAACCAGGGATCGAACCGGGGCCCCGGCAGGGAGAGCGCCGAGTCCTAACCACTGAACCGCCAGGGAAGTCCCAAGGATGACTTTAAAGTTACTGCCCCTGGGTGAAGGCAGCTGAGAGGCTACATTCCTTGGGTGGATGCCCAACGTGCAGGATTCACTTTTGTTCCTTCGGACGTATTTTCCGTGCTTCTCCACCTGCGCTGGGTCTGCAAGCCTGACCACTATGGATTGCATCACTTGGGCTCTCTCTGGCTTCCAGGTATGCTCAGCCAGTGAGGGATTAGAGGACCAGGCCGAGAGAGCGGTGGATGTATCCCCCAGTGCCTACTCTTTCAAGGTTGGCAGTGGCTGCTTTCATCCAACGAAGGCAGCCACGAGTTGGGCAGGCCTCTCCCGCGCTGCCGCTTTTGCTGGCCTCCCGCGCCCTTTCACGCCTGGAGAGGCGGGTGTAACAGTTAAGCCTTGGTGCCTCACCAACCCTATTGGTTCTCTCCGCTCTCACCTTTGTAATTAGTCTCGTTATTAAGTTTCTTCAATGACCCCTTTAGTGCAAGATCTGTTTCTTACCAGGTCTCTAACTAATACACCCAGTTAACAAAAATACCTTCTCCTTCAGACAGAGAAAGACAAATATCATAGGATATCACTATATGTGGAATCTAAAACAATGATACAAATGAAGTTATTTACAAAACAGAAATAGGGGCTTCCCTGGTGGCGCAGTGGTTAACAATCCGCCTGCGGATGCAGGGGACACGGGTTCAAGCCCTGGCCCGGGAAGATCCCACATGCCGCGGAGCAACTAAGCCCGTGCACCACAACTACTGAAGCCCGTGCTCCTAGAGCCCGTGCTCTGCAACAAGAGAAGCCACTGCAATGAGAAGCCTGCGCACCGCAACGAAAAGTAGCCCCCGCTCGCTGCAACTAGAGAAAGCCAGTGCGCAGCAACGAAGACCCAACGCAGCCAGAAATAAATTAATTACATAAATTTAAAAAAGAAAAACTAGAAATCGACTCACAGACATAGAAGACAAACTTGTGGTTACCAAAGGGGACAGCGGGGGTGGGGTAGGGGGATAAATTAGAAGTTTGGGATTAACGCATACACACTACTATAAATAAAATAGATAAACAACAAGGACCTACTGTAGAGCATGGGGAACTACACTCAGTATCTTGCAAAAACCTATAATGGAAAAGAATCTGAAAAAGAATAGATATATTTGTAAGTGAATCACTTTGCTGTACCCTTGAAACTAACACAACATTGTAAATTTTAAAAATGCCTTCTCTGGATTTTGCTGTTATTGTCATTATTCATCTAACTCTATAAATGGTTAGTCTTTGGGGGAAAAAAGATTGTTAAAGATATGACGGCTTTACTCCACCATCTTTTTACGCGGGCCTCTCACTGTTGTGGCCTCTCCCATTGCGGAGCACAGGCTCCGGACGCACAGGCTCCGGACGCACAGGCTCAGCAGCCATGGCTCATGGGCCCAGCTGCTCCACGGCACGTGGGATCTTCCCAGACCGGGACATGAACCCGTGTCCCCTGCATCCGCAGGCGGATTCTCAACCACTGTGCCACCAGGGAAGCCCTACTCCACCATCTTAAATGGAGTCCCTTTGCCTTTATATGAGAATGGGCCCTAGCATCCCTTTCTGTGCTACATGACCCCATGCCCCTGGCCTCAGCTGATTGGTGTAGGGCAGACACTTGACCAGGCCAATCAGAGTCCTTCCCTAGCATATTTCAGCATGAAGAGATGTGGTCCTTAGTGATGTTAGTGAGTCTTAGACCCAATGCCCCTTGGACCCACCTGTATCCCATACCCCACAGCTACAGACCATACACCAAATCCTTCTGTTGCCTGGACTAGTTGCAGTTGGCTTCCCATCATGGACAGCCTAAAGCGCATGACCGATACCGCTGTTCAGAATGGTGGTGGCGCCATACACCAAGGCCCCGGTACAGGTGGAGCTCTGTACTGTATGCATCTGTCCCTGGGGGGTTCTATTCTGGAGCCTGAAGTCTCTCTGGGCTGGATGTTGAGATTTAGGAACCATCTGATGCCGTGGAGAATGGAGGCTTTTGAGGTGGATGAGATCAGGAAAGGAACAAAACTTAGTACCAACAGCCAGTCTCCCAGGGGCACATTTCCCAGGAGCATTTGCTGCATTTGTGGCAGGAGATGCTACAGCAGGCATTCTCAGCCCTTGCTGCACACTAGAATGATCATTTTATTTTATTTTTTTGCAGTACGCGGGCCTCTCACTGCTGTGGCCTCTCCCACCACGGAGCACAGGCTCTGGACGCGCAGGCCCAGCGGCCATGGCTCACGGGCCCAGCCGCTCCGCGGCTCGTGGCATCTTCCCGGACCGGGCCACGAACCCGCGTCCCCTGCGTCGGCGGGCAGACCCCCACCGACTGCACCACCAGGGAAGCCCAAGAATGATCATTTTAGATTAATAGAATAATGATGCCCGGGCCCTGCCTCAGACCAGTTAAATCCGTCTCCTTGGAGGCGGAGCCCAGGCATCAGTATTTTAGCAGACCTCCCGGATGCGTCTGATGAGTAGCCAGTGTGCAGAGGGAGTGGCTGAGCCCGCTGGGTTTGGAGGTGCGCCGTGGACCTGCTTCAGGGCTGGCACTGAGGGGGGTGGGGGCCGGGGCGGCGGTGGGCCCAGAGAAGATGCAGGAAGTACGTCCTCTGCCCTCGAGGATCCAGTACAGATGAGGAGCCTCCCAATCCTGAAAGAGTCATTAGAGAGCAAGTCAGGGCAGCCTGTAATTAACTGCCACACTGCCCACTCTCACGGCTTTGTGAGTTCCAGGAACAGGGGGACAGCAGGGACCCGGTACCCTCCTGGCTAATAATCTCACAATGTGCGGAGTCTAGAGCTTACCTTGTGTTCCCTGTCCATCCTCTCCCTCAGTCCTGTAGGGTCCACACCTTGATTCCACTGAGCTCATGGGTGCGAAAGCATCTTCCTACCGTCAAGTGCTGGCCAGATGTGAGCCCGTGGCTCCTGTCAGCGCAGAGGGCTTGCGATGGGATTCTTGGTGGGTCACGAGTGCTTGATGTAGAAGCCTTTCATAGGCGTGGCCCAAGGACCCGCCGGCCCCCCGCCCTGTTTACTTTCAGTGAAGTGATCCCGTCCTCTGCCACGTGGAGGGTGCAAATCCAGCCAGTTCCGCCTCTTGTCTCTGCCGCAGCATCAGGGGTCCTGTGGCCTTGGGCTCCCGGGGGCTCTCTGCAGCTCGCCCCCCTACTTGTCTCCCTCCCTTTCTTCCTCCTGAGGCTGAGATTGACTGCACTTGGCCCTGGAAGGGAGATCACCTTCCAGGAGCTCCCAGTCTGATGGAGAAGGCAGACACAAAATCGGACTCTGACAGTGCCAGGTGAGCAGTTCGTCTTAGACAGGAATTGATGGCAGATTCTGTCCCAGCTGCTGCTTCTCCTCGTGAAGCCCTCTCAAGGCTGTCGTTCCCATCACCTCGTCAGTGAAGCCCTTTCTGGCTCCTCCAAGTGGAGGGAGCTGCCCCGCATCCGTCTTCCCTGGGTCTGTGTCGTGGGTTCCCCCTCCCAGCATCACCTGTCTGCTCTGCCCAGGTGGTCTCCTGAGGGCTTCTCCACCCCAGGGCCCCACGACGTCTGGATCTGTGTTCCATTCAGTTCTGGGTCCCTGTGATGCAAGATGCAAGAGGGAAGTGCATCTTCTGTGAAGATGAGTCTGGTACCAGGGCGGTGAGATAAAAACCCATCGTTTTGAGAACTGGTACAGAATTCCCCTTAGAAGTGAGTCCTCCTGTTTCAGAAAATTGATTAGACTCTCTAGAAAACAGGACCCCAGGGGCTTGGGCTGGAGGCAGGATTTTAGGGGCAGGAGGAAGAAGGAGAAGGGGGTGCCAGGCAGAGATAGCAGAGACACATCTAGGGGGAAGGACTTCAGTAGGTTCCTATAATTGCACAGCACATGCCTCTGCCTCTCCAACAGTCAGTAATCTTTCCATCCACACAAATGCCTGGTGTGAGTGGGTTTGGGGATGGAAAGTAAGGAAAAGGATTTCTACATCTGGATGGCGGTGGTGGAGGACTGAGCCATCTTGAGCCAAGACCATCCCCAAACTGACGTTCAGTTCCAGGTCAAGGGCAACCGAGATGTGACCGGCCTTGCCCCCACCCAAGACTCTGCAGACCTCTTGGGAAATGAGTTCACGTTCCTCCACCATCCAGGGGCCGGGGTGGCTGTGAATCATCCTGGCTCAGCCTTGCAGGGTTGCGTGACCCTGCTGACCCCAGCTTGCAACACTGGGGCGTGAATCTCTGGTGGCCGCCGCCTGGAGGAGCAGAGACCCCTCACACTTTGACTCTTGCAGCCCGGTTGGTGGGGTACAGCGGCCTGATTCCCCCCAAGGAACTTCTGGGGAACCTCCCCTGCCTGCATGTCGGGGGAGGAAGAGTGATTCCAAAGGGATGCACTTGACTTCTACTCAGTGCTGCTCAGGGAACCACTACTGCTGCCTTGTGCCTGGACATCTGCTTGACAAGTATCCCTGGCAAACCAACAGAGAGGTTGAAATGGCCGAGATTCAGATCAGTGTGGGAGAACGGGGGCCTTGAAGTCAGCCGGTGGCTCTAGATTTACTTCCTGGGAAATTTTTTTCCATTGGATTTGCTGAGAGACCCACAGGAGATGGAGAAGCAGGTGTTACCCCACCCTATGCACCCGCTTTGCACAGACACAGCCAAGCCTGGCCTAGGGGGGGTTCTGGCAGGGGTGGGTTTGGCCGCCAAGCCCCAGGGCCACCCTGTAACTAACTGCTCTTCTCTCTGCTGCTCTCATGGAGCCTGGAGACCGCCAGCTTCTCCCAAGGGCAAGCACATTCACTAACACTCACTCAGTCATTCAGCAAACATTCCCTGATTGTCTCCTAAGTGCCAGGACTGTGCTTGGTGCAACTGCTCAGGGCGGACCAGACACGATCCCTCTGCCCCCAGGGAGTCAGCATCTAGCAGGGAGACAGAGAGACGTGGCAATGGGCAGTTACCATGCAGTGTGGAAGGGTGTTGGCCGAAGTGACCTGGGAGCACTGTGGAGGCACCTAGCCCCAAAGGGATGGGCCAGGAAGCTTCCTGAGAGAGAGCGTGAGAAACTGAGTCTTAAAGGATGAGGAGAAGGAGTTAGTGGAGGTTGTGGGGGGAGGGGCAGAGGCATGGCGGGGAGAGCCACGCCCCGTAGCCATGGGGTGGCCCCGGGATCTCAAGGCAGCCCCTACTCAGACCCTTGTCTTGGTCCCGCTTTAGCAGGTGGGCATCTCACAGGTCAGGGAGGACCCGGCCTGCTGCCCGACACAGAGCCCAGCCTGCATGAGGCTTCCTGGGGCATTTACTCCATCACCGTGAGATGAACACCCCAGAGTCTAGAATTTCAGACACAGAAACCAGCTCCAGCTGGGTAAGGCCCACAAGGATACCCCATAGCCCAGACTCTCCAGAAAGCCAGAGTACCAGAACCAGGATCCCACTGCAGATGGGCATACCCAGGGCAAGCCCCCTGATGGGGTCCCACACCAGTCACAGCACCGTCCCCAGAATCTGGACACGGGAGTCCACCTCTCCCCGGGTAGAATGGATTCCACAGGGAATCTGCTTCCTGGGTCACCCCTCCCATGTGAGTCTGGTGGGTGTGTGATTGGTAGAGCCCAGGTCACACGATTAAACCCTAGCTGCAAGGGAGGCTGGACGGTGGCAGGCTGGCTTTTGTGAAAGAAGCTGGAAAACTCCTAAGGTGGGGTATTCCGCAAACGTAGGAGACACGTTTAGCGGCATTGGGTAGGCAAAGGCATGACAAATAGGTTCCCTTTGACATATTGGGTGAGGCTCTTGCTGGTGAGGGAGCCCCACTGTCTGGCATGACCTGACCTTATGGCCCAACCCAGAGGCCTGTCGTGGGCCATCTGCTTCCTCTCCTGTCACGTGTCCTTTTGCTCCTTCATCCATTTGGCCAATCATCAATGACAGCTCTGTGTTCCACCTCCATCAACCTTTCTTTTTCTTTTTCTCTGTTGTCATGGTGACAGCTGTTGACCTGCCTCGGCAATCTAGGGAACATGTGTGCACCAGAAATGACAAATTGCGTGGAGGAAGGGATCAGGGCCACAGAGGAAGGGAGGGTGGGAGAGGCATCCTACACGGGACCACAGTGAGCATTTTGTGGACCCTTCTGCCGTCACCCCTCTTTCTCCTGCCTGGGAAGGCAGGCACATGGGCGTAGGGAACCCGCCTCTTGTTATTTCTTGGAGGGATGGCTTGTTTCCTCCTACCCCTTCTGATATTTGGGGTTCCCATCTGGAAAACAGCGGCTTCCCTCTGGAGAAACACCTCTGCTTGTCGAACTTGACCATCCCCGCTCACGCTTTGTTCGCTGTTTCTGGAGCCTGGAATGAAATGTTTGCCATGGCTATTTACAGAAATGGCTACGACCATGGAGGCCCACCCAACCTCCCCCCATCACACAGGTGCGTCTCTTCCCATCCCAGGGCGGCACGGCGGGGAACAGACGCAAGATCTGGAGTCAAGGCCTTGGGTATCTCTAGCTTTGTGATGTTGGAGAGGCCACTTCACCTCTGGGAGCCTCAGTTTCTCATCTGTATAATGGGGATACTCGTACTCACCCGGCAGGGGGAGGAGAAGGACATGGTTGATGAGCCCAGGGCGGGTGGGGTGCACTGAGGGAGTGATGTCCTGAGTCACCGGCTCGCGGGGACCGCCGTCTTCCTGCCCCCGGGCGAGACTTGTCTGACTTGTGTGGGCCATTTGTCCTTTTCCTAGAGACCTTGCGGGAGGAGACAGCCCTGTGCCCTGGTCCCCTGTCCTGGGTCTCCACCGGAGGGAGCCTGAGGCACCCTCCCCAAGCAGGAGGAGATGGACTCCGTCACCCTCTCAGCTCCCCAAGGGAGCAGCAACCACTCTGCCTGCGAGCTGGAGGAGTGGAGAGAGAAAATGTGGAACTAAAATAGCTCTTTTCCATAAACAAAGCTGCTTTTCGTTGGGGGAATGTAAACAGGCAGATGCATTAGGAGACGGTGCCATCCGGCAGAGCAGTGGGGGAGGCTACAACGGGAGGCCCGGGGCCTGGGCTGCCGGGTCTTCGCTGCCCCTCTGCCAGCAGGAGGCCAGGCAGCCAGGCCGCTCCAGCGTCCCGGGGATCAGGGCAGACTGGGCGCCCTTCTGGGTCTCCCACCGCACCACGGCCGCCCTGCCAGGGCTGGGGGCCTCTCCTCCTCCCGGGTGCTGCCCCTCCATGGGCTGAGAGTGTCTCCTGGAGGGTGGGGAGCAGGGACCTCTGACCCCAGAGGCTGGCACTGAGCCAGGAGGAGGGTACGTGGCCGTTCCTGTCCGCCACCGTCCCAGGCCTGGTGCGGGGCTGGCTCCCCCTTCTCTGCTCCGCATCCTGAGTACCTAGTGCATTTGCCTCCCTTGGTATTTGGTTATCGTGTGAGTCAGTCTCAAACCCCTTGAATGTGCCTCCCCCGGGAGGGACGCGTCAAGTGCAAAGAAGAGCGCCTGGGTGCGGGCACCCACGGGGGCGGGGGTACCCGGAGGGGATGAGCGGGAGAGAGAGAGAGAGAGAGAGGGTCAGCTGCTCTGCCCCCACTGGGTGGGCAGGGGCTTGTGGTGCCTCCTGAGTTGTTGCCCAGCCTCAGGGGTGTTGAGCCCCCCTCCCCCAGACACCCCTGGATTCGGCTCTGGCAGCTCTCTGAGGGCTGCTGGGGAAAGGGCTCATTTCTGGTTTTGCCGCTGTGGCTTTACTGCGATCACGGGCCTGTTTTTGGCGAGGGGTTGGTGGTTCAGCCTCAGAGGTGCTGAGCTGTCCCTGGGGAAATGGTCTGCTAAGGAACAATAGATGGTTCTAGAACCAGATGGAACCTTGACCATCCCGCTGAAAACATCACACAGTACCCCCAGTGCACCTGCCCTGGGCTATGTATGAGAGAGACGTTATTATACCCCATTTGCAGATGAGAAAGCAAGGCCCAGAACAACGAGGGAGCCCAGCTTTAAGAGACACAGCTGAAACCCCAGCGGCCAGCCTGTACTCAGAGGCCTTCCTCCACCATGCCCTGATGCCATGTCCTGACCCGAGAAATGGAGGCCGCTATATCCTTTTGCAAGGGAGGAAGCAGAACCCCCGTGGTGGTAAATAACTCCCCAATACGATGGCCCCAAAATCAAGGCCAGAGCTGGGGCTGCCACCCCCAAGGCCAGGTCACATCCACTTTGAGGCCACTTCATCGTGGTCAAGGGTATCCCAGGCATTGGAGGCCACGGTTGACTGGACAGGGCCCTGCCACATGGGAGAGGCGCGCCCCTCGTCTATAAAATGGGATGATGACAGCCCCGGCCACACAGGACAGGGGTGAGTATCAACTTGACCCAGGCGCCAGTCAGAGGAGACCGTCCTCCTACCCAGCCTTTGCCTGTCTGGAGGTGGTGATACAATACCACCACTGTAAAGACAATACTTGGAAAACAGCCTCTGGCGGAGGGGATGTGACAGTTCCGCTGACAGGTCCCTGTCCCAGGACAGCCAGGGGCTGGCTGAGACCAAGGTGGCGACACTTCCTACTTCCTACGGGGACTCGGCCCCGAGGAGGCTGCGGTAGGAGCCCGGGTAGCAGGTGGGGGCTGAGGTGCGGCCTGAACAGCGGAGGGACAGGCGTGGGCCGTGTGGGGGTCTCTGCAGAGCCAGCTGAAGGGGCTGGCAGTCTGCTCTTGTGACCCTACAGGGGACCTTGAACGAAGCCCTTGAGAGGCCGACGGAGGGGAATCTGCAGGAAGAGGAGATGGCATCCGGGGAGAGTAGACTTTGCGGGGGAGGAAGGGGTTTGGGTCCTGGATTAGAGCCAAGCGCCTCAGGGAACCATTTCCTTGGTTGACTTGTCCCTCGGGGAGGGTCTGACTGTCCAGAGTCCTGATCAGCATCACCGCTGGTGGAGGGGCGCGGCAGCAGCTGGGGTCCTCTGGGGGCCGATTTCCACAGAGACCCCCAAAGTCCCATGTGAACCCCTCCCAGCCTCTGTGGCCCATTTCTGGGGAGGGCCCCCTCCTGGTCCCAGCCCTCCCAGTGTGGAACCCGATCCAGGGGGTCCACTCCCGAACGTCCTCCGGCCCACACCCCTCTCTCTGCTTCTCCTCCACCCCCCCGCCCCCCCCGTTCTGGCCCTTGTCCCCATCTGGCTATTGTCCAGCTTCCTGGTCATGCTCTCTGCCTTCCTCTACCTTCCCCCGGAACCCGTCACCCTCTTTTTTGCTGCCAGATGGAGCCTAGGAAAGGGCTCAGAGCACCCCGGTGCACTTGGAACCCCCGTGGTCAAAGACCTTCTGTGGCTCCCCAGTGCCCACTCAAAGGAATCCTCGCCCCTGGGCCTCCCCTACCAGAGGCCCCGGCCTTGGCTGGGTCTGCGTGCTCCCCACCTGGCCTGCGACGTGTCCCAGACCCCGTGTCTTCCTCCACACTCTTCCCTCCCCTGGCGTCCTCTTCCTGCACCTCCTGCCCCTCCTCTCCAGAGGTGGGACTCCTTGGCTCCCTTCCTGTCCTCCGCGAGGTCCTGCCAGGACCCACCCGGACCCTCTCCTGGAACGCTCCGGGGATGTGTGTGTTGGGGGCGGGGTGGGGGCACGGGGTTGGAGGCTCAGGAGGAGGGTGGGGGCCAGTTCTCACCCTGGCTGAGCTCAGCATGGCTCCACTTGGCTTTGGGGGGGGCGGTCTCTGCCCACTCATCTCTCCCCTTTGCCAGCTCGGGGCAGCGCCTCTGATCGCCCCATGAGAGCTGGGAAGCTGGGGTGGAGGGCTCAGCATTGCTCCAGTGCAGGTGTCTCTGTGCGGGTTGGCAATTCCCCTCCCCTGGACCTCACCTCCCTGCTGCAGCTGACGCTACGCCTCCTCCATCCTCCACTTGGCTTCCTAAAGGCGGAGGGCTTGGGGTTCAGATGAAATCTTGGGTGGGGGCTGCGCCAGATCAAGGATTCCGCGTTGTGACTCTGATCTGCTGCAGAGGCCACGGGGTCCGGGAGCCTCCCCGCGGCTCTTTGGAGACGCCGCCGTGATGGCAAGGGGGTCAGCTGCGGGCCTTGAGCCGTACCTCTGAGGACCCACATGCCTGCCCACCCCCAGGGAAGTGGGAACGTGGTTAGGGCGGTGATTCACAGCTGCTGCTTCCATGAGGTCATCTGCGGCCTCTTCCCCGCAGGGGGCTGGGTGAAGTGGGGGAGGCCCAGTGGGACGGGACAGGCTGGTCCCCCCTGTCCCTCTCCCTCTCCCTGCCTCTCCCCGTCCCTGGCAGGCAGCAGGGAAGGCGGGAAGGCAGGAAGGTGGGCGATCTATCTCTGCCACCATCTAATTACCCCCAGAGGTAATTGCTCTCGGTTTTCTCTGACACCTTGAGATTTCTCTCCGGGGCCTTCTGCGGTCGAGCCAGAATAACCCTGAGGAGGCTGCAGGCCCCAAGACAGCGCCTATCTCGAAACCCCAACAAATCCCCGGCAGCCCCGCCGCGGCGTGCCCGAGCTTTGAGACGGCGTGAGTTTATGACAGGTCCCATTATGTCTCTTGCACAAGCACTGAGTGTTGAAATACCCAACGGATGATGGCAGTGTTGAAATAACCTGTCGTCTCAGCACTTTCCCCGTCATTAGCCAGATGTTCCAGCCCTCAGAAGCGTTTGCAGCTTTTTGCAGGGAGGGAGGGGGCCTGGATGGAGGCGGTGGCTGGCCGAGGCCTGGGTGGGTGGGAGGATGGGGGCGGATGGGGCTGGGGCCTGCAGTGCCCTGGAGAACAGGGCGAGGGTGGGTCAGCCTTGGAGGGATGTGGGTACAGATCTACAGGGAGGTGGGGGCCCCCTGGGGGAGGAGGAGAGGCTGGCCTCTCTGGTCCCTTTCAAGAATTTGTTTCTGAATTTAATTTATTTTATTTTAGTATTTATTTATTTTTGCCACAGCGCCGGGAATGTGGGATCTTAATTCCCGACTAGGGATCGAACCCGTGCCCCCTGCGGTGGAAGCGCAGTGTCTTAACCACTGGACCACCAGGGAAGTCCCGAAATTTTTTAAAATTTTTATTTATTTATTGAAAAAAATTGTAGTGGAGTAGAGTTGCTTTGCAATGTCGTGTTAGTTTCAGAGGGATAGCAAAGTGATTCAGTCATACGTATAGACAAATTCATTTCTTTTCAGATTCTTTTCTCAGATCGTTTATCACAGAGTGTTGAGTCGAGTTCCCCGTGCTATCCAGTAGGTCCCTGTTGGTTATCTATCTTACACCTAGTAGTGTGTATTTGTTAACCCCATATACACACTTTGGTAACCATAAGTTTGTTTTTGATATCTGTAAGTCTGTTTCTGCTTTGTAAATAAGTTCATTTGTATCATTTTTAAATTAGATTCCACATATGAATGATATCCTATGATATTTGTCTTTCTGTGCCTGACTTACTTCTCTTAGTACGATCATCTCTAGGCCCATCTATGTTGCTGCAAAGGGCATTATTTCATTCTTTTTTATGGCTGAGTAATGTTCCATTGTATATATGTACCACATCCTCTTTTGCATCATTTTTAAAAAATTAGATTCCACGTATGAGTGATATCATATGGTATTTGGCTTTCTCTGTCTGACTTACTTCACCCTTTATCCCAGAGTCCCATAGTCACTGCGGGGGGTGTTGGGGGGAAACCGTGTGTGCTCTGCATGGGGGGGCGGTCCTGGGAGGACCCACACGAGCCAGTCATACGAGCTCTGCTTTGCTCAAAGTGCGGCTCAGAGAGGTGACATCCTGAGCCCCCCCCCCCCACTCTGGCTAGGAAGGGACGAAGCCTCGTCCTGAATCTGACTCTGGTCTCTGAGGCCGGTGTCCCCATTACAAAGTGTCCCACACCCTCACCCTGCAGTGGCCTTTGGGAGACCATACTTTAACCAAAAGGACTGCTAATGAGGGGGCAAGTGGTCCAGGATCCAACCTCTCAAAGGAACTTTCTGGTAGCTGTTGTCAAATGACATAAACTCCCTTGATAAGCACAAGGCTCTGTCACTGGTGGCGTCCAAGCCAGGGGAGGGACAGCCACCAATGGCGGAGGGGACCCCAGCATTAGCGAGGGGTGGACAAGAGGCTGAGTTCCTACATCTGTTGTTGATTTGGGGAATTAAGTGGAAGAGTTTGCAGCTAATAACTGAGCCCCAAGGGGTTACAGCTGCCTAGAGCATACAACCGGGGACGGAGGGAGGTTCAAAGTTTTTATCTTTAGTGCCTTCTCATTTCTCCTGCTTCTGGAACCCGGTGTGCCCCGGCACTCTGGAGGTGAGAGTGCTGCCATCTTCAGGCTGTGTGGGCCCAGCCTGGCTCAGGCCGTCGGTCCTGCCCCTGTTTGCCAAGAGCACCAGGGCAGGGACTTCCCTGGTGGCGCAGTGGTTAAGAATCCACCTTCCAATGCAGGGGACAGAGAAAGCCTGCACGCAGCAACGAAGACCCAATGCAGCCAAAAATAAATAAATTAATTAATTAATTTTTTTAAAAAAGAAAGAGCAGCAGGGCAGCTTTCTGCCAGCACCTCCCTTCAGCCTCCTGGCTCAGAGGAAGAGGTGGGCTCCAGTTAGGGACCCAGCCTGGGGCAGTGGGCCAGTCCGTCCTGGGTTCCACTTGCTGTGTGATGTTGAGTGAATGCCTTCTCCTCTCTGAACTTCGGTTTCCCCATTGGTATTAGGGACTCCAAGAGCACGTGACGCACAGGGTTAATGTGGACACGGTATGTTAAGACCTGTGGGTGCCTCCGCAGGAGGGGACCTCGTGGCCAAGAGGATGCTAGGCTGGGGGACAGGAGGGCTCTCAGAGCAGGTGCTGGCTGAATGTGAAATGGCACTTTGGCCCTGCTGCCCAGCAAAGGGACTGGTGGTGAGAGTGGGGCTGCCAGGGGGCTGCTGACCCCAGACCTCGGCTCAACACAGAGGCCTGTTTCAATGCGTCGACACCTCGTCTCCTCTGTTGCAGCCTCTCTGGCCCAGGCCACCATCATGTGTCTCCCAGACAGAGCTAGGAGCCTCCTAGGAGTTCCCCAGTGATCAGTCTCCACTTAGCCAGAGTGATCTTTTTGTTTCCCAGATATCTTTTAAAATCCAAAATTAGATCAAAGATCATCCCCCTAACCCCACTCTGCTTCAGCTCTTATTGACGTCTTCCCACTGCACACAGAATGAAACCCAAAGTCCTCATCATGGCCCTTCTCCCATGCTCCATCCCCCCCTGTAGCTGCAGGGCTGCCTCAGGGCTCTGGCACATGCTGTTCTCTCTGTATCATGTCCTCCTGTCCATGCTGCAGCTGTTCCCAGACCTCCTCCAGCTGTGTCTCACCTCTGGACCTTTGCACAGTTTGTTGCCCTGCCTGAGACACGGCTCTCCTCCTTTCCCCACTTCCCGCCACTCTTTCTCCAGGACACAGAGTCAGGCAAGCATCACCCTTTCTGCGCCATCAAACTGGTCCTATGCCTGCTCTGGAAAGGGAGGGGCACCCCTTGGGCTTCCCTTGATGGTGGTACTTGCCACCTGCTTTGTGTCACCTGTTACTGCTCTGGGTCTCCTCTCTGGCTGGACTGTGAGCCCCTTGAGGGCAGATATTTGGTCTCCAGATCCCCGGCCCATAGCACATCGAGGTGTTTGGTTAGTATTTACGGAATGGATGAAAAATGGACTCCAAAGCCCCTTGCTCTTTCTGATGCTCTGTGCGCCTACTGTGTGCCCAGGGTGAAGAAACATGTCTGTAAAACCGCACTAAGTGTAGCAGGGCCTGAGGAGGACTCAGCATTGGTGGAATGTCTCCTGAGTAGCAGGCATTTCACTCCATCGGCAGCACAGTCTCCCCACGACAGTGTCATTATGCAGAAAAGGAGATGGAGGCTCAGAGAGGTGAAGTGACTTGTCTGGGGTCACACAGCAGGTTCGTACCAGAGCCTACGGGATGCCAGAGCACATGCACTAGCCACTACCCCACACAACCTCTTCATACCCAACTAGATGGACAGTGCCTTGTTCAGACGCAGAGCTTCCTACAGCCCCCAAATCTGGTGGCTTTATGTGGCCTTTTTCGTGTCATTAATTGCCCGCCAGACCCTGCCTCTTTGGGTGTTTCTGTTATAGTTAAAAGAGCAGTAAAAAACAGCATAATTAGAAGAAAAAGGCGACCGCCCAGAGAGCTCGCCCTAAGGAGCAGAGTGCCAGCAAATTGGGTGTGATCCTACCTGTGATTCATGCAGAAAAATTACAACCTTCCATATACAGGAGTGTACAAGCCGCCGGGTGGGGTGCAAACAAACATGGCATTTAGTGTGGGCAGTAAAACCCAGGCCCACGGTCGGGAACCAAGTCAGACAGCCTCCTGCTCTCCTTCCCACTCCACCCCAGGGAGACATTACTGGTGCACAGCCCTTTAAAGTTTGCAAAGTGTTCCTGCTGGTGTGTTTATGTGGACGGCAGAGCCCCACCCATGCTGGGGCCGGGACAGTGAGGGTTGGGTGCTCCGGGATAGGGGACCAGGATGCCAGTGCTTACAGGGAGGCTCCTGGGATGTGCCATCAGGATCAAGGGTCCCAGCCCTGGGCAGGTGGCAGCCCGCCCAGCAGAAGGGGTCCGAAGAGGTGTCCCACCATTCTGATGAACCCAGGAAGGCTTCCTGAAGGAGGGGGTGTGGAGAGCCATCTAGGAATCCCTCCTTCCCCACCTATCCCTTGTCTGAGGCGAGAAGGAAATCTTCATTTTGAAAGAGAGGAAGAAGAGAGACCCATGAGGTCCCCACTGAGCGCCAGAGCTTCTTCCCTGGCCACCTGCTCTCTTGCTGGCTGAGGGCCCTGGGTCCTGCCAGCCGACTCCCTGGACCCTGGGAACCTGGCTCTCATGGGCTTCTTTGAGCCACGGAGGTGGCTGCTCTCTCCCCACATCAGGGAGTCCTCCTTAGTAGAAAGAAGACTGCAGAGAAGCCAGGAGCTGTGTGCTAAGCCGCCTCCAGGGAAATTAGACCTCGAGATTGAGGGGTGTGGCGGCTTGGGCCCGTAGAGGTTCCACCTTGATCCAGAGCTGCCCCCCAGTGCTCCAGCCACAGGTGCCCTTGTCCTGCAGATGTCCACTGGCTCTGAGCCCTGGTCAAGGGGCTGTGGGCTTTCTTGCCCACGTGTGTCTACCCTGCTCCGAACCCTCAGGGGCTCCCCACTGCCTACAGCCCTTTACTCAAATTGAGGGACAGGTTCCTATGGGCCCAGGTCTTAGGGACAAAGAAATACCTGTAAACATCGATGTTTGCTTACCTGGCAAGTTATTTACTTTAACATCATTATCAAAGTCTGAATGTGTAATACAGTCACATGGTTTGAAATCCACATGAGAAAGCACCCATCAGAAGCTCCCTTTCCAACCATGCCCCGGCCCACCCATCCCCCTGCTCCCTAGAGAAACGCTCACTTTCTTAGGTGTCCTTCAGTATTTTTTTACGTAAATGCATCAAGCAGTACGTATTTGCTTCCATATATGCTGTTCTACTCCAACAGTATATACTGGAGACTTGCATGTGAGAACATATAGAGCTGTCTCCTCCTCCTCCTCCTTCCTCTTCCTCCTCCCCCTCCCCCTCCTCCTCCAATAGCTGCATAGTATTCCACTGTGTGGATGTACCATTGTTTATTTCACTAGTCCTTTCCCATAGACACTTGGGTCGTTGCCAGCTTTTTGCTGCTACACACGGCTGCGACCAACATGCTTGTACCTACCTCCTTCCTCACGTGTTCACGGTGTCCGTCCCGTTGAGCAAATTCCCAGAAGTGAGATTGTTGGGTCACAGGGTAAGAGCATCTGTAACATTTACAAGAAATGACTAAATCATCTCTTATTGGGGTTGTACCATTTTGCATTCCTACCAGCAACACATGACAGTGTGTGTTTCCCAGCACGACAGCTTTACCAACAGGCTGTGTTGTCCTATTTTTGGATTTTTGCCCATTTGATAGGTAAGAAATGGCATCCTGGTGTAGTTTTAATCCATATTTCTTTTCACGTGAATGAGGCGGGGTATCTTTTCATATGTTTAAGGGCCACTTATATTTCTTTTCCTTTGAATGCTCCGTTCAAATCTGCCCACTTGTCTATCTGATTGTTGGTCTTTTTCTTCTTGTTTCCCGGATTTACATATTTGGGAGATTAGCCCCTTGGCTATGATGTGAGTTGCAGATATTTTCTCCCTGTTTGTCTTTGACTTTGCTTATGGGGTTCTTTATCCTGTAGAATTTGTTATTCTTATTATTTAACTCATCATCTTTTCTTTTCTGGCTTTTGGGTTTCGAGTGGTTAGAAGACTTTCCCCATGCCACAGTTATAAAGGGATTCACTCATGTTTTCCTCTGATTTTCTTATGGTTTTAATTTCTACAGCAAAATCTTGGATCCACTTGGAGTTTCTCCTGGTGTTCTAGTGAAGAACAGATCCAACTTTATTGCTCTCCAGATGGTTTCCCGGTTGTGCTGACACCATTTATTAAAACTCTCATCTTTACCATCCTGATTTAAGAGGCCACCTCTACTGTACGCTAAACTCCAGTGTGTTTTAGCGTGTGTTTCTGGGCTTGCCTTTCTGTCCCATGTGTCTGTCTACTCACGAGTGTGATAAGTAATCTGAAAACGTATTTTCAAGATGAAACCCTAAGCTTTGAGGCAATTTGGAGCTTGGCCCCGGCCCTGTATCCACGCCCCCTCCACTGCCCCAGCCCCTCTCTCCTCCACACAGCTGACCCACCCCAGGGTGTAAATCACCATCTTCCATCAGGAGAATCGCAGTCCAAGTGCCCCCAATGGTTATCAGCTGAGTTGTCCTCTCTTCCAGGAAGTCTTCCCGGCTGTCTCCGTGCCTCTGGGCAGAGCTAGTAACTTGCTCAGCAAGCCCTCTGAGCTTCTTTTTTCTCTCACAGCACCTATTAGAGTTACTGGGCTGCATTGTAATCGCCTGTTACCTTGTCTCCGGCTGGATTCCTCCTGGTCGTGAATCAGTCAACGTGCTTCTTACTCATTTATAAGGCAATAATCTGGCTGCAGCCCAGAGTGCCACGAGCAAAGTGTTTGATTCTTGTAAAGTGTCAATCAATCCTCGGACATTTTCTAGTTCCCCCCTGGGGGCTTGGCGCTGGATGGGTCTCCTCTTCCCCGTTGCCCCCACTCCTCAGCCTGGGGGAGAAGGCTTTGCAGAGTGGCTGGGGCGCGGACCTCCGCTTGTCCTGGAGAGCTGAAGGGCTGCCGTCATTTCTCCTTGGACGCCTCGCTACGACACAGGGGCCCAGCTGACACATCCCGGGCCCCAATCACAGGTCCTGGCAGCTTCATAGGCAACAAGTCCCAAAGGGTGATGCACTGGCTGCGACTGAGACAGAGAGGATGGAGGGGGGGGGTCTCACCTTGTTGCAGAAGCCCCTTCCTTCTTCTTTCAGAGCAGGAAGCTGAGGCTGTGTTGGGGAGGGATCGAAGGGGACCAGAATCAGGGCCCCCTGCTTCTCAGTCTGGGCAGACTAGGGGCAGGTTTTGGCAGGTGCACCCCCGTCCCACAGCAGGCCTCCCTGGGTAACCCTGATTTCCCAGCTAGTGCCCTGGGGCCTGGGGATGGGGCCAGAGGGCTCAGCATGGTCAGGGCTGGACCCACAGCAGGGCTAGAGACCAGCTAGTGCTGGTTCTGAGCAGGTGACGTGAAGCTGGGGAGAGAAGAGGGTGGCAGGAACTGGGCACGGCTACCCAGTGCCGGGGACAAAGCCTTGTTCTTCCAAGCCCCTCCCCCCACCAGCTCCATATGAGGCCCCAATGTCCACATCTGAAAAATGGGACGGTAACCCTGGCCTGGGTTTCCGACCTCACAGGATTGTGTGTTGAGTAGATAGCGGGCAAGAGGGCACTCTGGGAGCCATGGAGCTGCCTCTGATATTTGGCGGAATTGTGTGGCTGGATGACCACTGTCTTAAGAGTCCCCAGAAGAATGGCTCAATGAAGAGGCCAGACTTACAGAGGGGCTGATTCTGCTTCATCTACAGTCAGAGCTGTAAGACGGACTGAGTGGGCTTGGGAGGGGGTGAGCTCTCCATCACTGGCAGGGTGAAAACAAAGGCCAGAGGTTCCCCCGAATGGGAGGCTCTGCATCTGATGCTGGTCTGTCCTCTCCAGCCCCGGAAACTCTGGTGTTTGCTTTTAAGATGTATTTCCTTTGCTGTACCTTGCAGTGTACCCCACCTCCAGCCCCTCTCCTTTCCCGTCTTGCATTGGAGGGAGCAGAGGCGGAAACCAGGAGCCTCATACTTATCCAATGCCTGTGGTTCTGCTACTTTATTTTATTTTTATTTTTAAAGCTTTTTTTTTTTTTTGGCTGTGTTGGGTCTTCATTTCTGTGCGCGGGCTTTCTCTAGTTGTGGCACGCGGGGGGCCACTCTTCATTGCGGTGCGCGGGCCTCTCACTATCACGGCCTCTCTTGTTACGGAGCACAGGCTCCAGACGCGCAGGCTCAGTAGTTGTGGCTCATGGGCCTAGTTGCTCCGCGGCATGCGGGATCCTCCCAGACCAGGGCTCGAACCCGTGTGCCTTGCATTAGCAGGCAGATTCTCAACCACTGAGCCACCAGGGAAGCCCTATTTTTACTTTTTAAAATATTTAATTATTTGGCTGTGCCGGGTCTTTGTTGCAGCATGCAGGATCTTTAGCTGTGGCATGTGGGATCTAGTTCCCTGACCAGAGGTGGAACCCGGGCCCCCTGCATAGGGAGAGACAAGTTGTAGCCACTGGACCACCAGGGAAGTCCCAGTTCTGCTACTTTAATAAGCTTTGTAACCTTGGGCAAGTTACTCAGTCTCCCTGAGTCCCAGCCCACGTGCCCACCTCCCTTCCTAGCTTGTTGGAGGCTGAGATGAGTTAGTAGGAGGAAAGTCCTAGGCTCTGGTCAGCCAAACAGTAGCTGCTCAATAAACAGAGCTGAAACCCCAGCCTCTGCGCCCCACTCTCCGCCCCCCCCCCGACCCCCTACATTGAGTCCCCTTTCCGGCTCCAGAACACAGACTTTCCCTTCTCTCCGTGCTCCCCACCCCCACCCCATTAGAGCCAGATCATAAAATCGCCAGGGGAGGGAGGCTGGTGACACCTTTAGTGGCGACATTTGGGTGAAAAATTCATGACCATCAGTTACTCAAGGAAGGGGGGGTGGAAATGAGCTATTTCCGCGGCTCAGGAACATGGCTCTCCCTGGCTGCGAGTCCACAAATCTATTTTATGTGACGAGATCTATAGTCTAATAGAAGGAGCTTATCACAGACTTAAGAAAAACTGCACAATAATGCGCCACTCTTTCTCCACCTGTCGGCCCCACGAGGCGCCCTTTTGGAAAATGAGGGCAATGGCGCCTCCGGGAGCCGCGGACAGTTCCTGGATCAGCAGAGTCCTGAGGGGTCCTTGACCCCCAGATTGAGTCCAGCTCCTCCCATGTGCCCCCAAAGGCTCCCCTCCTGCCCTCATGAGTGCACATACGGCTCCAGGCTGGGGCTGCCTACCTCCTTCCCAGCATCCACCCACAATGCACGGAGGACGCAGCTTTGCCTCACCCGGGCCCCATCGTGTCCCTGGTACCCAGCACAGGGCCTGGCCCGGAGGTGATGCTGAGTGAATGAACCACTGAAGGGCCAGCTGTCACTTGGGCAGTCACGGGAGGTGGTTCCCTGTCCAGTCTGTCCCAGGCGCAGGTAGGGGCAGTGGGGGGCCAGGTCTCAACAACCCAGCATCCCATTGATTTGGTAGAGGCCGTACCAGAAACATCACTGCTACAGTGATGCTATGGTGCAGTAGAGGGGAGAGAGCCGCCAGCAGCCAGGAAACAAGAAAATTCTGTTTGGAGGTTTCTGGAAGTATCCGCAGAGTAAACAGGGGCAAAGTGGCTAAAGGTGGAGCCCAGGAAGATGAGGAACCCCAGTTCTGGGGATTGCTATTGTAGCCTCCAGCTTCCGTTTCTTGTATTGTTTTTTTTTTTTTTTACATCCGCCTGTTAGAGTGACCTGTAAACCTGGGCTCCCGGATGAAGGGAAGGATCAGACCTCAGTGGAAGTCAAAGTTATTAAAGCCGGAAGACTCCGAGAAGGTCCAGGAAGAGAGGCAGCTAGCAACTTGCCCTTCACCTGGAGCTGTTCTGTTCTCATCCGTTTACATCCCAGGGTCCTGCGTACGATTTCACGTGTAAAGCAAGTTCGATGGCTGAAACGGAATGAAAAGCCAGCGCGTGAGCAGGACCCGTCAACACGCATCGCGGGGCGAGAGAGACCGAGGCGGGAGGTCAGCCGTGGCGCCTGCGTACCTGGAGATGCCTGGGGTCTAATGCACTCAGATCCCACAACAGGGGTGGCAAGGCCAACGGGACACAGAAAGTGTCCGGGTGTGTGGACTCATCAGGGCTTACCCACAGCTGTCATTTAAGAAATGTTGCTAAATGGAAAAGAGCAAAGCTGGCTGGCCCAATGCTTGGCTGGATGTTCTTCAAAGGGAGTTTTATTGACATTCAGCAGGAACAGCAATTCTGCCTTCTGGGTAGAGCTAAGGAGGCTGTCAATCTCTAGGAACAAAGGGCAGTCGTAATCAGGCTATGGGTTTGGGGAGTGCGCTTCAATGCCTGCCTTGAGTGTTCGAAAGTGATCATTTTCCTTCAGCACGTTAAGCATGTCCTTCGCGATCCTGCTTATAGTTTAGCAAAGCCTTTTTTTCCTTCTTTTTCCCTTAGAGTGTTCGCTGGCCAGGTTTAGCTGAGCCCGTGTCCAAATTAGGCCAGCTCCGCACTGGGGCTGCCCAAATTCACAAGAGCCCTGCCTTCCAAGCTCACTGATTGAACCCCCTGCAATCCCTCGGCGAGGAGTGAAGAGGCCCTCTGTGGCTCGGGTTTACTGCTGCGTGCCCGCCCCGGCAAGGTGAACCTTACAAGCCCTCGCTCCTTGTTTTCGATGGTCCGTGTGAGGCCTGGCAGTGACTCTGTTAAAAGTATTGTCTCTTCCAGGGACACTCTGGGACCAGACAAGCTTGGGGCACATGGCAATTAGGGTGGGGGGGGGATCAGCTTGGTTTCCCGCGCTCGTGCAAGAGAAAGAAGAAAGCAAGCAAGTGGCAAAACAGATGTTGCCTTGTTCCGTGTGCCCTGGCAGGTCCAGGGGCACCAGAGGGCCCAGGCCCGCTGCTGGGAGGTGCCGGCCGGCTTCCTGGGCTGGCCTGTCCTGTCGGTGGAGGAGCAATGTGCCTCTCTCCCAGGCCCTGAAGATAAATGATTAACAACCGGCTCTAAAAGAAGAGAGAGACAGACACAGAGATGGAGAGAAAGAAGGAAAGAAAGAGGAAAAAGCAGTAGTGCTTGCTGCTTTCCGTGGTATAAATTTTCCCGCCGGGGCCGGGGGCACAGCATCTCTCTATAGTGGCGGGTGAGCTGCCTCCGGCACATTGCTACTCAGAGCCCACCCACCCCCAGCCTGTTGTTGTATTGATGAAACTCCAAGAAGGGCCCAGGGCTACCCAGGGGCAGGGGCAGAGCAGGGCCAGATCCTAATTCCAATCCCCAGCCCGGGGCTGGCTCCATGATGCCATCTTTTTTTTTTTTTTGTCTGTGCCACACGGCATGTGGGATCTTGGTTCCCCCACCAGCGATCAAACCTGTGCCCCTGCAACGGAAGTGTTGAGTTCTAACCACTGGACCGCCAGGGAAGTCCCACATGATGCTGTCTTGGGGCCGATTTCAAGAATGCCTGATGAATCTCAGCGTGAGATGCTAAGATGATGAGTTAGTGGGTTTCTGCTGTCCTGGGGACAGCAGGGGCTGGCCCGGCCTGAACCAGCCCAGCATACCTATAGGGTATCAGTCCTGGTAACTGGATGGCAGAGCTTTCTCGGTTACACAAACTGGGTGATGATGTGTGATGCGGGGACAGAGGCCTGGGGCCCAGCGCAGGACACCCCCAGCACAGTTACCCCCTCTCCCAGCTGTATTCTACAACTTCACTTTGCCCTGCCCCTTGAGTGAGTGTGGTTTTTTTTTTTTTTGGCCTCACCTCGTGGCATGCAGAACTTCCCTGACCAGGGATCGAACCCGCTCCCCCTGCAGTGGAAGTGCGGAGTCTTAACCACTGCACCACCAGGGAAACCTATTTTTTAAAAAATATTTTTATTTATTTATTTATTTATTTGGCTGTGTGGATGGGGTCTTAGCTGCGGCACTCGGGATCTTTGTTGTGGCACGCGGGCTCAGTCGACGCGTGGGCTTAGTTGCCCCATGGCACGTGGGATCTTAGTTCCCCGACCAGGGATCCAACCCGCATCCCTTGAATCGGAAGGCGGATTCTTAACCACTGGACCACCAGGGAAGTCCCTTTTCTTTTTTTTTTTTAACCTTGGTTTGTGTCTAGTCTCTGCTCTGGTTTGCTGTGTGACTGTGTTGGTCACTTGGCCTCTCTGAGCCGTGGTTTCATCATCTACCCTGTCTTGGTCACCTTGGGCTACCGTAACAAAATACAATAGGCTGGGGGCTTAAACAACAGACATTTTTTTTTTCTCACAGTTTCGGAGGCTGGGAAGTCCAAGATCAAGGTGCTGGCAGATTTGGTTCTTGGTGAGGGCCCTCTTCCTGCCTTGCAGACAGCCGCCTTCTTGCTGTGTCTTTCGCAGGGCAGAGAGACAGACTCTGGTTTCTCTTCCTCTTCTCTATGGACATTAATCCCTTTGTGTGGGCTTCATCCTCATAACCTCATCTAAACCTAATTACCTCTCAAAAGCCTGCCCAACCTCCTAATACCATCACACTGGGGGTTAGGGCTTCAGCATATGAATTTGGGGGGGCACTAAACTTCAGTCCATGGGATACCATAAATGCCCTTCTAAAAGCTTGTTTGTAAACTGGGTTTGGGATGTGGTGTAGGCTCCCGCATGGAACACAGCATTGTGGTGATGTGTTCTCAGCTGGCCCCTAATAGCTGCTTGAGTCCACAGTGTGTCTGAGCCAGGGACCAAGTGAGGCTCTGAGGCTGGGGACCCTTGTAGTCATGGAAGGCTTCCTGCAGGAGGCGATGCTAGGGTGGCCCCTATGGAATGAGGCTGGGAAGACATCTTTCCTGGCAGGGTGGTCAGCCCCTGCAAAGGCTAGGAGGTGACTGAGGACAGTGGGAGCCTCAGAGGGTCAGAAGTGGACCACAGAGTCAGAAAGTCTGCGAGTGGCCTGGTCACCACGCCTTGGGGTTTAGCCTCAGGCAGGGAAGGAGGGGCTCATGGCATAGAGGGTCTGGGGCACCCTGGAGCAGGGCAACTCCAGCTGTCACTGACCCCCCCGTGTGACAGCTCTGAGCCCCAGCTTCCTCGTGGGAAAAACACTCAGAGCTGTTGGAAGAATATATTAAAGAAGCCGCTGGCACAGCGCCTGATGCAGAGTGGGGTCAATGTGTGTCGTTAGTGCCCTCCTTCTTACATGAATCAAATTAATAAGCATTTATTGGGCATTTGTTGCGTCCCCCTCCCTGTGCCAGGCCCCACTGAGCGGATGGGATATCTCTGTCCCAAGGGGCCCACAGCCTGGCAGTGGGAGTGGGACTATCCTCAGGACAGACTCAGAGGCCAGGAGGAGTCTGATGAATGGGAGCATCCTAGAGGCCTCTCCTGTCTCTCAGGATGCTGAAAGGGGGGCGGGGACTGGGCCAATTTTGCCAAGGGGTGGAGAATATGACCTTCCTGTTCTGGGGGTGGCGGGCTGAGATGCAGGTAGCTGTTCATTAGATGCTTCTGGGCTGCAGTCTGTACTACAGTGAGGCACGGGGACCCCGGAACCAGGAGGGCAAAGGCAGAGGTAAGGCACCATCCCTGGGAGGTATAAGGGGAAACTGAGGGACTGTTGCTCACTGAGTACCAAGTCTGTGCCATGCCCGGTGCCAGGAGTCATCCATGCTGACCTCATTTACTCTGTGGGTTGGGGTCAATACCACTTTATAGATAAAGAAATTCAGAGGGAGGGAAGGTCCCATCTGGGGGGCTGGCCCCAACCCAGACACTCAGGCTCTTCTTCCTCACAAGTTTCCTATCTATCCACCTCCGCACTGTACCCCGGAATCAGGATCACCGCCTCCAGAGAAGGTATGGCCTTGGGGAAGCTGGCCAAGCCAGTGGGACCAGGTGAGCTACTCAGGGACCAAGTGCAGAAGTGGTGAAGAGGGTCCCAGGGGGCGTGACCTGAGCCCCAGGGCGAGCCTGGAGCCTTGAGGAGAGCTTGGGCCGGGGTCGGGGACATGGGGACCCGAGGCACGAGGACCCTGATGGTTGCAGCCGCGTGGGAGGAGTGGGCGCGGCACCCGGCTCTCGCTGCGCAGACCTTCCCGTCCATCCCGATCCTCGTTGGCGCGGCGCCACCTAGCGGCGCCTTGGGGAAGCGACGGCGCGACCTCGTCCCCAGCCCTCTGTCTGGGTCCTGAGTTCCTCTGGCCTCTGCCCGACCAGAGACAGGGCGGCCAGGAGGGAGGGGCCGCCCCTGGACCTCGCCCAGAGGAGCGGAAGGTGACACCTGATGCCTAAGGGTCTGTATGCGTGGTGGCAGGGGCTGGAGGGAAGCAGATAGGCACACTAAGCTTTGACCTTGACCCCACCCCCGTACCTGTGGTTTAACCCTGCCCAGTCTCTGGGCGGAAAGGGGAGGCAAGAGAAGGGAGGAAACTTTGAGACTGGCTGGGGAGGAAGAAAGGTCCGGAGGGTCAGCAGGGGTTGGGGAGGTCTGGGTACAAGTCTGGGGCTCAGGGTAGGGCTGAAATAAGGAGGGAGGGGCAGGCTTTGGGGTGGGGTCCTGAGCCAGAAGATTCGGGGATGGGAGGGTCAAGGACCTGCCAGGGGCTGCCAGAGGCCAGAGGCCGGTGGGGTGGGCTGTGGGCCCCTGTGCGCTCTGGGTTGCAAGCCGACCCCGTGGCGCTAAGTAATTCCTGCTTGTGAGGCTGGAGGTGTCCGTGGTCCAAGGGCTTAGGAGTGACTGGGGGCCCATTGCTACTGGAACCTCAGGGGAGGCAGGCTTGCATACCTGCTTTGGGATGTTGGGGGCATTAGTGTGGTGGTGGTATTGGTGTGTGTGTAGGTACGTGAGAGTGTGTAAATGCACGTCTGCGTGTGTCTGTGTGTGTACGTGAATGGATGTCTCTGTATGTGCTTTGAATGCACATCCGTGTGTGAAAGTGTGAGTGCAGCACTGGGCAGAGCTGCCCCTTTGGGTGTGCATTTGGGGACAACCTACCCTCCTCCAGGCCTTGCATCCCTTCCTGGGGCAGCTGGGTGCCCTCCTGTGTCCCCAGAGGGACCTGCAAACTCCGTGCAGTGGGGCCCCTTGTCTCCTTGACCCTATCCCTAGGCCTCAGCTCCGCCCCCCCCCCCCCCCCCCCCCAGCTCTCAGCAGACACTCACTTGGGCCATGGCCGCTCAGGGAAATTTCTCTGTAAAGCTGGACCTTGGGAGCCCCCAGCTTTACTTCAGTCTGAGAATCCCATATAAGGATATTCAGGTGGAAAATATGAGGACATTCATAGAGTCACAAATAAAGCAGCCATTTGGTATGTGCTTCAGAAAGCCAGGTGCCCAAGGACTTGCGTGTTTCTTCTGCTATGTCTGGGGCTTGGAAGAGTCCAGAACCTGCTGCTCCAGACCCCAAGTGAGGAGGGACAGAGACCCAGATGCTCAGTGGGGCCTGATGGACCCAGGCAGTTACTGTGCCTATTTGTCGGCCGTGCTTGGAGTCTCTGTTTTCTGGAGAAGAAGGGACATGTCAGCACATGTTTTATTTCTTGAAACGACAATTGTGGTGGAAATTGGAGGGTGCCGACCACAAATTTGACCGGCACTGTTTGTCCTTTTATAATGCCCTTCCCAGGAGCCACGGGGCCAAGATGTCCACGGTGGAGGGGGAGGGGGCTCGCATTGGGCGAGGGCCACGAGCTCATTTAGCGCCCCCGTGTGGGTACCTCCTTACAGAGGCAGGGGCTGAACCTCAGGGAGGTTATAACACCTCCTGGCCCAGGGTCCCTCTGTAAGTGACAGAGGGAGGCTTTCAGCAGGGCTCAACCGACCTCAAGGCTGTCCAGAGGAGTACTGGCTAGTATCAAGGTCACGGTTGGGCCTGGGTGAGCCTCAGAGTGGGCGCAGCTGGTGCCAGATGCCCAGAAACCTGGCCATTGCTCCCCCGGGCTGTGATGTCATGGGTGGATGGTTCTTCTCTGCTTGGGCCCTGGGCCCCGAGTTTAGGCAGGAGACTAGGACGGGGTCCTGTCTCTCCGAGCACTGCTGCGGGGTGTCAACCCACAAGGAGAGATTTCTTAGCGCTTATCCTGGGACAGGCATCTCTGATAACTACTCCTGGGTTTCCCAAGGAAGCAAGATGCCCTCCAGGGAGACCAGCAAACATTTTCTCCACCTCTCCACATCCCACCAATTCCCTATCTCTCGACTGCCTCCCCCATCCCCGCCCCAAGTGCTGAGACTGACCACTGGGGTCCTTGCTGTCTTCCTCTAGGAGACTGGCTGCCCCTCTACCCCCACGGCGCCCCGGGGAGACCCACAGAGTGAGCTGGCACTGGAGGGGCGGGAGACCACACAGAGCCCTGAGCTCGGAGGGCGTCTGCCCCCATTTTCTCATCTGGGAGTGAGGGTGTTGGCTCCAGAAAGCTCTGACCCCCGGTACCTGAGTGGTGAGGCCTCCTGCTTCTCTCCTCCTCCCACTCTTCATGACTCTCCCTGGGCTCTGGCAGCCTCTCAGGCCTCTTTGCTCTTCCCCAGCTCCCTCTCCTGTAAGATGGGTTTAGCAAGAGGACCAAGGGCTGGGTGCCGCGGGCTCCCTCCGCCCTCTGCTCTGGCCCTCTGTCAGGTCCACTTGGACACCGGTCTTGCTCCTCCCCACTCCTCCAAGTGATTTTGCTGCTTGGACCTCTCGTTAACCAGATGCGGAAAATTGAGGCTGACAGTATTAGTGTCCGGAGACAGATAGGGAAACTGGGGCTTGGGAAAAACAATGATTTACCTGAGGTTGCACAGATGTTGGTGGGTGAGTTGGACCAGAACCCAGAACCCTGGGTCATGTGCCCTCACTGGGGATGACTGGGTGAGGGATCTTAGGGAGTATCTCTTGTCTTTGTCCCAATGAATGAACCCTTTTGAAGGGTTTTCGTTTTCTCCATGTTTGAGCACGAATATTTTTTTAAAAACATAGAAGTTTACTCCTCTCACATATAACAGTCCGAACACAAGCAATCCAGGACTTATACAGCAACTCTGCAATGTCACAGGACCCACTGTCCTTTTATCTTGCTGTTCTGCCACGCTCAACAGGTGACTTCCATATTTGAATCCAAAAAGGCTGCCCCAGCTCCTGCCATCATTTCTACATCCCAACCAGTGGCAAGGGGGAAAGAGGAAGGGAAAGCTTATGCCTTTTTTTCCCCCAATTTAAAAAATTGTGTTAAAATACATACAACATAAAATCATTTTAAGTGTACCTTTCAGTGGTATTAAGTACATTCATATTATTGTACAACCAGATGAGGAAAATATTTTATAGAAAAAAAAAATTGAGGCTCAGAGAGGGTAACTGCCTTGCTCAAAGTCACACAGCATGTAAATGACAAGATTGGGCCTGGGGGCCTTCTAACTCCAGGGCCTGCCTTGGGGGCTTCTGCCCGAGCTGGGAGCTGCTTTCATTAGAAATGTGACCAAGTGAGGAGTATGGGTGGTAGTAGTGGGGTCTCAATACTCCCTAAGTAGTCGAGAAAGCCCATCTGGGGCCTCTACCCATGGGATGCAGGGCAAGGAATATCCACCCAAAGCTCAGCAGAGTTCACATTAGTACCCTGGCTAGCCTCTTCTCCCTCTAGGATCTTTAAGATGCTGAGAAAATAGGAATGACTGAGAAGTGAGTTACTTTAATTGGATTTTCCCCCAGTATTGGTATGTAGAGGTTATCGCTGGATGATTTACTGAGTGGCCCATCTCAGTTTATTGTGGCATCCCCCGCGCGCGTGTGTGCATGCGTGTGCATATATGGATGTGTGTATGCTCGTCTGCCAAGTGTGATGTAGACACACATGCTTCCGTATGGACTTACGTGTGTGAGTGTGTGTGTGTGCCCCGCAGTTTCAGAAGTGCCACAAACAGCTCTCTATCCGGTGGGCACTCTGTCCCCCGGCCCCCGCCTCTCATAGGCGGGAACTGGTGCCTTGTAGCAGTGAGCGGGGAGGGCGGCTGCCAGCTGGGCCCAGCGAGGAGTCGTGTCTGGGATGCTGTGTTGGAACTGGCAGTCTGGCATATGAGTCACCAGCCAAATTAACTCAAGTTTCCTTTGGGGAAAAATGTAATCAGTTATTGCACTCCATTTCATTTTAGCAAATTAACTCATCCAGTTTTTTATTTCTATTTCTTTAATTTGTGTGCGGGGGGGGGGTGGTTCCAGATGGGGGGGAGGTTGGCGGGGGCCCGAGGAGGAGCTGAGGCCGCTTCTCTGAGAGGACCCCGAGGGCTGCTGAGGAGAGACCTCGAGGGAAGGTGGGTCCAGGCTGAAGCTGGGGACAGGGGCCACTGTCCCTGACGTGGCCTCGGGTCCTGCCAGGACCTGGGGGTGGAAACACCGTTTGAGGAAGCGCGTGCGCACATAGCACGTTTCCTGGACGATTTTCCGTGCCCACCAACTAGAAGAACATAGTACCCCTGGGATGAGCAAGTGGGGGAGGTTCCCGGGGCCAGAGCAGGCCTCCTGGGACGTGCTGTCCCATTGACAGAAGCCACCGGTCTGGAAGATTCCATCAGGCCTTCCTGTGCATGAATGATGGCCCCGATGCACATGGGCCCAGCCTGCAGTTCTAGGGCTTTTATGTCCACTTCTGCCTTTCCTTCTCACATCTACCCCTGAGGCAGGTATTGCAAACACAGGGGAGGAGTCTTTGCCCTCTGAGAAGTGACACAGTGACACCAGACATTGTTCCCTCCCATCTCAGTGGGGCCATGTGCTCTTTTCCCCCCTCAAATGCTGGGAGAGAAAAAAGGTATTGGATCTTAAAAAGTCTGAGGATGCGGCGGCTTCCGTCCCTGGGGGTGGGTGTCCCTGGGGGATGCTGTGACCTTATGGGCTCCCAGCCGGCTGGGTGACATCTGGCTCTGGTTGGGGCCTGGGGGCACATCCTTCCTCTCCTGGGAGGTCCACCCCCTCTCTTGGCATCAGGCCCCATCATGGCTCAGGCCTCACCAGCTCAGCTTCTGCTTTCTCTGAGAAGTCTTCCAGGCTATTCCCAGCCCATGTACCACACAACCACGCCCCATATCCCATTGCTCCGCCCCCATGATATGCTGACCTTGGAAGGCAGATTTGTGTCCACCGTGGGCATGGAAAAATGTCCCAGTATGCTGAAGGTAGGGTGGGAGGGGTCATCCACTCGGAGCCATCAGTCTGAGCAGGGGGTGAAGGTGAACTAGAACCCAGCCTGGTCCCTGGCCTGGGGTCTGGTCTATGCAGAGGCGGCAGCTGGCCAGAGCTGGGGCACTGGGGCTGGGGAACTGTAGGATCCTGAGGTACCAGGCCCTCTGCCCAGAGCCTGGGTGACAGAGGGGGACATCTCAGAATGGGGACTGCAAATGGGGGTGCCCTGGAAGGCAGAGAGGACGGGTCTCCTATGCAGGCAGGTGGTCTTGGCCAGTAGGGAGAAAGTATCACGGTGGTCCCGTGGGTAGCAGAGAAAATCATGAGCTCACATGCAATACACCCAGGGCACTTCCAGCTGCTGAGTGAGGTTTTGGGCGGGAGGGCCTACATGAGCAGGGGGGTGAGAGTCAGGGAAGTAAGGCTTCTTATAAGAAAGTGTCTGGCAAGGCCTGGGGAAATTCTGGATATAATAATTATAAGGTGACCATTTATGGAGCAGTTTACATGCATTATCTCATTGGGTTCTCCCAATACACTGATGTTGTGGGAACAATCTTTATACCCATTTTAAAGCTGAACAAACTGAGGCTTAAAGGGCAACTGGTGAGTGGCAGAGCAGTGTGTCAGCAAGGCCGCCCTTAAGCCCTGCACAGGCTGCCCTGTGGTGGCACGTGGCTGTGCTCTCACTCCGCGCTTCATGGGTGAGCCTGCCCCCCCGAAGAAGCTGTGAGTCCAGGGCCGGGCACCGCCCTCAGAACTTTGGGATCCTCTTGGTTCCTGGCACAGGCCAGGCAGCTACGAAGTGCCTCCCAAAGACCCGGATCTTCTCTGATGGGACACTCATGTCCCGGAATGTTTGCTCACCGCCAGCAGAGGGCAGGATATTCAGGGCAGCCTCTCTGGCTGGGGAGCTGAGAATGGTGCTATATTCACATTGAACAGGTCGCCCCCAGGAAGAAGCCCCATCGGATCCCAATCCTTCCTCATCAGCCCCCAAGTGTTGTGCAGCTCTGGAGCAGCGGACTTGGCCTTGATGCCAGGAGTATCTTCTGGGTCTCCTGAGCCCTCTTCCTTGTGCCAGGAGGCACACATGTCTGCTCATTTTCTCCACGGGGCTGCCCTGGGTCACCGTCACTCTCCATGTGGCAGCTGGGAATCCCACTCCTTAGGTGGGAGAAAAAATAGGGAAGTTTAAGTTAAAGTTCATTCTTACTATCCTATAGCATATCTATGTATATGTATATGTATATGTATGTGTGTACATGTTTGTTCGTATATGTGTATACATATATGCATAGACATGTAAACACATGCACCCCCCCCCCCAAATGCTCACTGGAGCTACCTCTGGGTCATGGAATTACCAGTGACATTTATTTCCATCCTCATGCTTTTCTGTGTTTTCTAAATTTCCCATAGCGATCACATAATAGAAAGAAAACCAAACCCAGCTCACCAGCCATCCGAGGCAGTTGTAATGGGAAGCCTCTCCTGCGCCTGAATGATGGCCCCCTTAAGGCTCTGCGTATCTGCTCTTGTCCGGAGGACGGTGGGCTGCAGACAGCGGCGGATGAGATGTGGCGGTTGACGGGTTGTAGGGGAGATGTTTATTCACAGGAAGGATCCAGGAGCTTCCTAGACTTTCTGGAGCACAGCTATTGTCTTCAAGATGTCTTGACTCTTACAGTTAATTACAGCTAATCTCCAACCCTCCCACTGCTTCCCAGTTGGGCTACTAGAAAGAGTTAAGATTCATATATATATTCAATCAAGCAACAAGCCCTCACCATTGTCAGCGCTCAGGGGCAAAATCCACGCTCCCTTTGTCACCTCTTTGAGGCAGCTGTCCCCTTTCTGCTCCTTTCCCACTGGCTGATGCTGACGGTAAGGACGCCACGAGGGGTGTTCACCGCCCCAGGAGCCCGGCTCGGGCCCCTCCCCTCCTCTAGGACGCTCACGGCACTGCTGTTTGGATGGCTTGGAGTCCCCGCTTGGGGGGGGGGGGTGCCCATCGGACACCCAACTTCCCAAATGGGCAGAGTGTGGGAGGGGAAGGACCAGGGAAGGATCAGGCGTCGCTTCCACATACCCTGGTTCCAGCCTCCATTCAAGCAGAGGTGGGTGTGTCTGGAAAGTCCAGTCACCGCTGCCACCAAAATGTGACAGCAGGGCAGGAACTGGCGTGGTCGCCTCGTGGCTGGCCCTAAGGTTAGTGTTCGTCATTGAGGCGCACGTGGGAGGCATCCGATGCCCAGAGCAGTGCAGAAGCGCTGTGGGAGCAGCTTGTCTGGTGGCTCTGTGGACTCACTCCATCCTGGGGGTGTTTTGGACGTGAGTGGGGGCACTTAATTGGTCCTCACGATGCTGGGAGGGGGGTGCCTCGGATTCTGTGATGTGCCCAACGGCCCCGCTCCGTGAAGAATGCTTACTGCAGCCCACACAAATTGCAAATGTCCGGCCAGACATTCCTATGGGTGAGAAACCTTTTGAAAATGATCTGAGCCGAGAACTGAACTCTGTTTTACATCCTAACACACGGTGGTTTTTTTGTTTGTTTGTTTGTTTTTTGCACAGTTTTAACCTACACCGACTCTCGCAGGCATGCTGCCAGAGTGGAAATTGAGGCAGAAGGTCCTTTGTTTTGTCGCACGATTTCACCAGGAGTGCTTACGGTTAGATGATCACATCCCCAAATGCAAGGCTGCTTCTGGTATTTGAGTGGCCAATAGAAGAGCACAGTGTCAGCTTGTGTTTGGAAATGCCATATTCATGGTGAATATGTGAACAGGTACATATCACTGGGTTGAGACTTTACTACGTTGATCTTTAAAATTGTGTATGCGGATAGGTTATATTATCGAACTTTATTTCTAGAGAGAATAAGAGATGTTACCCAGCATTGGCTGCAGGACAAGGATGCTGGGTCTGATGGACTGAGGACCACTGAGCCCCCTATTTCATAGATGGGAAAATCAAGTCCAGGGAGGCACAGTGACCTGCTGGACGTCACACCATGAAAAAGCAGAACCAGGATTTGAACCCAGGTCTCCCAGTTCCTGGCCCAGCGCTCTTCCTGCTCATCCAATAGCTTTTGGCAACCCTTCCCAGCCTCTTCTCTCATGATGAGCTCCGTTCCCTATTATAAAGGTGGATGAAGATTTTTTTTTTAACTTGTGGATTTCTGTTTGTAATTTAATGGAGACTTCCTGTAAATCCAGTGAGGGCTGGGGCTGTGGAAACCCAGCAGTTTGCTGGTGTCCAGTGCCTGTCACTGATGGACCATCCTGTCCCTCTTGCCAGACTCCCTCTGGGCGGGGCTGGAGCCAGGGGGCGGGGCCAGATGACCTCCTGTGACATCATAGCTCAGACACCATTTTCTCTCCTTCTAGATTGTTTTTCCAGTCACCAAGTGGATCTGAGTGAGACCGTCTATTCTTTTGACGACTACCTTTCAACTCAAGTTATGGTTTTATAAATAATATATATGGCAAGTCGGTGCTGTGGGAAGGACGTTCATTCCGCTCTGAAATATTTATGGCCTGGAGTGTCTGCTTACTTTTCTTTGGAGTCGTTTTTTTAGCACAGCGTGCGGGAGAGTGTGACAGCCCAGAGCATCTTTGGAGACAGCGGCATGGATAGCCCTTCCAGCTGGGCTAGGGGCCTATCCATCCTGTGGCCGACAGGGGAGGTGGCAGATCTGCCAGGGGAGCACTCCCAAACCCAGACCTCTTAAATTATCTCAGGGAAGCCTCTGAGCCAGTGACAAGAATCAGCGCCACTGCCTTCAAAACAGACGTTGCTTTCCAGCATGCAGTTTGAGGAATAACAGACACTACATCAAGACTTCTCAGATATGATCTTGAATCCTTAGGCTTTTCCCAGGAGGTGTGCGTGAGGACCCTCATCTTACAGATGGGGAAACTGAGGCTCAGAAACGTTAAGGAATTTCTCAAGGTCATGCCATAACCAAGTAGAAGCTGAGATTTTTACCCAGCCTGGCTGACCCCTCATCTCAATCTTTTCTCCTACACAAAGCTGCCACCCAGCCTGGCCCATCACTCAGCTGTAGCTGGGAGCCAGTGAATGGGTTCCAGATCAGTTTCCATGGCAGTGTCTGCCTGTCTACAATGGTTTGACTGCAGGGAGACTTGGACCTGGGAATAACAATCTGCACCAAACAGCTGGGCTTGAGTCCCGGTCCTAAGGCAATGGATGCATTCTTGCGTATGCTGAAGTGAGTCCAGATGGGAGTCTGAATTAAAGAATGACGGTGCTCAAAGGACCCTAGAGTCATCTTGTCTGACTTTCCATGTTACAGGTGGGAAGTTAAGAGCCTGACAGGGGCAGCAACTTGCCCAAGGCCACAGAAGTAGTTGGAGCCCACTGGTCATGATGGTGTCTCTTGGAGTCCAGTCATCTGGTCAACCTCATCTCCCTCCCTTCTCTTACAGGAGAAGACCAAGACTTGGAAAGGGAAGAGCTTTATCAGAATCACATGGGTGGATAGATATAGAGCTGTGTAGTTCCTTGGACTGGCTATAAATCTGCTAATGAGTTACACAATTTTGAGATTGTGCTTGAGGAAAAAGTTCTGGGCATTTCTAAACTAGTTGGACCATGGAGTAGGCTGTAGTTAATTAAAAATATAGATATTTAATCCGTGATTTGGATTGAATAGTGAGGACTATTCAATCCAAAAACAGTGTGAATATCTCACACTGTTTTTCCACCTGGAAGGACAATTTCCTGTAGGAAAAACACACTTGTATTCCTGAGAGTAGGTGACTCTGGGCACCCTGAGAGCAGGGCTGATGCCGAGTCCTGGCAGGTGGCAGGTGCCAGAGAACAATTGTGGAATCAATGAATGACAACGTTTCTCAAAAAGTCCCTCTCAATTCTGAGCCAGAGGGAACAGTCAAGCTGTCCTTCCCTGGCTGCCTTTGTCCTTTTCTCCCCCTACCTTGCCCCTGCTGTAGGAAGACCCCGTGGTGGTAGATAGTCGTGGTGGTAGATAGTCTCCAAAGGTGGCATCCACGGTGAACCATGCCTCCTGGTATTCATACCCTTGTATGGCCCCCTCCCCTTAAATATGGGCTGGCCTTGTGTTCACCAATAGAATGCAGTGAATTTGACCATGTGAATTCTAAGGCCACATCAAAAGAGGGCTGTGCAGCTCCCACTTGGACCTCTGGTAAGGCTTGCCCTGGGGGAAGTCAGTTACGATGCTAGAAGTCTGACTACTCTGAGACTGCCATGTTGTAAGGAAGCCCAAGCTAACCACATAGAGAAGTCTGGTGCGGGGAGAGAGAGAGATCTGGGCAGGCCCCAGCTGAGGCCCCAGACATGTTAATAAAGAAACCATCCTGGATTTCTAGCCCAGCTGAGTCTTCAGGTGACTCCTATTTCCTGCTGACACCTAACTGCAACTACACGAGCAGGCCAGCGCCACCCATCCAGCTGAACCTGGTCAGCTCTATAGAACTATGAGTAAGATAACAATAACATCTTAAAAGCCATTATGTCTGGGGGTGGGGGAGGCTAGTTACGTAGCAGTAGATAACCAGAACACCTTGTGCTGGTCATGCCACCAGGACCTGGCCTAGGATTCTGGGGTGACGTGGAGCCTTCTCACAAACAGGACACAAGCCAGGCAGCCTCTCAGAGCCCAGAGAGTCATGTTTCCCCAGAGATGGCCTGTCCACACCAGCTGAGAGCATGTGCAGGTATAGTGGAAAGGGGGGCTCAATGCCTTCCCCTCTGGACAGCACTCCAAGACCTCAAGTCACTCTCAGACCTCGCCTCTGCCCTTGCTTTCTGACCCTCTCCCAAAAAGTGAGGTCAGGAGGTCCCAGAGTGTCCTGGGGGGACTCCTGAAGGGTGGGGGCAGGGCTGCCTCCAGGCCCAGTGCCATGTGAATGGCTAACTGGTTGACACAAAATAGCACCAAAATTGAGCCTAAGTGTCTTGGATGGAAAATTCGACATTGTAAAGACAGCTAAATTTTGATCCATGGACTTATCTCCTCAAACAGGAAATATACATTATGCAATTGGTTATTGTCAGCTTGTGACAATACAATTGTGAAGTGCGTCACGTTTGGCCTGAGCAGTGTCCTGATCGTGTGCAGAGGGACCACGTGCTATCCCTGATGGACATCTAGTTTGAGAAGCTGAGTTTGAGCCTGTACCGTGCCTTTGTGCCTCCCACTCTGGGAGGAGCCAACTGGAGGGCATACATGCCCTTGGTGAGCACAGTGTGGGCTGGATCTCAGCCCCCATGCTCAGTCTTCCCACACCCCAGCTGGGTACACTTGTGCAGTGCACAGACTGCACAACTGTCCATAGCAGCCAGGAGTGGAAGCTTGTCCCGCAGTAAGGACTTGAGCAGCCTAAACCTGCCCTTCCTCCCTAGAATTTTGAAGACTCAGGGCTTACCTCACAAGAGGAATCTGACTTCCTGTCTCTCAAGAAAAATTGCTGAAGGATTCTAGGACTTTGTATGTTTTTGTAAAAAGCCAGTGACACGAGACTCTGAATCAATGGCTTGAATTTCACTTAAATGCACAAGACGTCAAATAGCAAATTCCCTTAGGCCGGGGTTCTTTGAAGTATCTGAAGAAGAGTCAGAAAGCTCAGTGCACAGCCAGTACTAGCACTTCCAGAGGCCAGGAGCCAGCTGGCTTTGGCTGACTGGGAGGTGGTCCCCCAGCCCGTTGTACCTGGGGTTGTTTTGGGGAATGCCCGATCTGGGGTGGGTCATTCCCAGCAGCTCCAGAGTTTGGCTTTGGAGTTCTGGTTGTGCCAGGGTTAATTAAATCCTGGCATACAACTCAGGCCAGCTCACCTCCCAAGAAGACATCCTAACAGTGGGGTGAGAACCTCCAGCTGAGGGGAGAACTTCCCCTAGGGACCCCCTCACTGTCAGGCCTGTAGCTGACCAGGGGTGGGCTTTGGGGGATGCAGGGAGGACCTGCCCATGGATCCTTTAAGTGACCCCTTTAGTGAGGAAATCACATTCTATCCTTTTTTTAAAAAAAAAAATTCAGCTTTATTGAGGTATTATTGACCAATAAAATTATAAGAAGCATCATGGTGATTGGATGTACATATACATAGTGAAAGGATTCTCCCCATCTAGTTAATTAACACATCCAACACCTCACACGTTTATCCCTTTACACGTGTGTGTATGTGAGAACACAAGTTTGACTCTCAGCAAATTTCAATTACATAATACAGTGTTATCAACTCTGGTCACTGTGCTATACATTGGCTCCTCAGACCCTATTCAACTTATAGATGAAAGTTTGTGCCCTTTTACCAACCTCTCCCTATTTCCCCCAGCCCCCAGCCCTCAGCACCACTTTTCTATTCTCCGTTTCTATGAGTTGGACTTTTTTTTTTTTTTTTTTTTTGCGGTACGCGGGCCTCTCACCGCTGCGGCCTCTCCCGTTGCGGAGCACAGGCTCCGGACGCGCAGGCGCAGCGGCCATGGCTCACGGGCCCAGCCGCTCCGCGGCACGTGGGATCCTCCCGGACCGGGGCACGAACCCGCGTCCCCTGCATCGGCAAGCGGACTCTCAACCACTGCGCCACCAGGGAAGCCCGAGTTGGACTTTTTAAATTTGTTTTTAAAATTCCACATATAAGTGATACCTTGTGTTTCTCTGTCTGGCTTATCTCACTCAGCACAATGCCCTCAAGGTCCATCCACGTTGTCACAAATGGCAGCATTTCCTCCTTTCTCGTGGCTGAGTAATAGTCCATATCATGTATACACCACTTCTTCTGTACCCAGTCATCCACTGATGGACACTTAGGTTGTTTCCAGATCTTGGCTATTATGAATAATGCTGCAATGAACATGGGAATACAGGTATCTCTTTATCCTGCTTTCGTCTCCTTTGAATACATATCCCAAAGTAGGATCTCTGGGTCATCTGGAAGTTCTATTTTTAATTCTTTGAGGAACCTCCATACTGTTCTCCATAGGGGCTGCACCAATTTACATTCCTACCAACAGTGCACAGGGGTTCCCTTTTCTCCACATCCCGCCAGCTCTTGGTTTCTCGTCTTTTTTTTTTTTAAGATGTTTAATAACTTTTTTAAACGTTTTTGTTGGAGTATAATTGCTTTACAATGGTGTGTTAATTTCTGCTTTATAACAAAATGAATCAGTTATACATATACATATAGCCCCATATCTCTTCCCTCTTGCATCTCCCGCCCTCCCACCCTCCTTAGCCCACCCTTCTAGCTGGTCAGGAAGCACCTGCGCTGATCTCCCTGTGCGATGATAGGCATCTAACAGGTGTGAGGTGCTGCCTCCTTGCGGTTTCGATGTGCGTTTCCCCGATGCATTTGCATTTCCCTTGAAACGGTTTCTTACTTAAATAATTTAGTATAAAAAAACACATACTCGGAGCACTTATGAAACATCTACTTCTGATAACCGCTGTGCTTGGGGCTTTTATCACACAAACTCATCCTTTCTTTCTTGTTTTTTTTGTCCACACCACAGGGGCTTGTGGGATCTCAGTTCCCCGACGAGGGATTGAACCCGGGCCTAGGCAGTGAAAGCGCCGAGTCCTAACCACTGGACCGCCAGGGAATTCCGCAAACTCATCTTTATTTCATAACCACTCAGTAAGGAAAGCAGGTGTGGCGGGCAGAATAATCCTGCTTCCCCTGCCCTCTCCCATAAAGATGTCTGTGTACTATTCCCGGGAACCCGGGAACATGTTGTCTTAAGTGGTAAGGGAGAATTTGGGTCACTAACCAGCTGATGTTAAGCTAAGAGATTTTCTGGGTGGGCCCAATGTAATCACAGGGTCCTTGATTTGTTTTTTGAAATATTTATCTAATTTATTTATTTGGCTGCACTGGGTCTTAGTTGCTGCATGCAGGATCTCGTTTCCTGACCAGGGATCAAACCTGCGCCCCCTGTGCTGGGGGTGTGGAGTCTTAACCAGCGGACCACCAGGGAATTCCCAATGTGTGTTGTTTTCAGCCACTACCCTTGCCATAACTTGTTACAAGCAGCCACGGGAAACTAATACAACGGGGTTCAGAGAGGCATAGTAACTTGCCCAAGATGGCACAGCATTGAGATCCAATCCCGGGTCGGTCTGGTTCCAGTGACCCTGCGCTTCTCCTCTGCGCCACACTGCCTCCTGCTGGCACTCAAGGTGGCCTTGGAGTGAGGGGTGGGAGGGGGGCGAGCTCTGGGGCACTGGCTGGCCGAGGGAATGGGGCAGAGAAACCCAAGGAGTCGTGGAGAATCGGTGTCCCTCTTAGCCAGAGCTCTGAACAAAACACTTCCTTGGGTCTTCAAGCAGCTCACCCCCAACACCAAATGAGGACGTTTCCCTGCAGGTCCAGTGTCAGAGACCAGGGCCCACCTGGGGAGGGGTGCGGTAGGTACAGATCCTGGGGGGTGGACTGTCTCTTGGAAAGAAGACGACCCTGGCTTGACTCCGCACTGTACTCCCTGGGAAAGGGGCTTACTTTCCCTGAGCCTCAGCTTCCTCACCAATAAAAAGGAGGTGATGGGGCGTACTTTATATCGGGGTCCTGGGTCTGCCCAATCCACGGCATTTCCCTTGCCTTTGAATTTGTAACTGTTGCCCACTGCTACTTCGTCTCTTCCCAATCATCCTCCGGCCTCGAGCAGAGTACTTCTTTTTAACTCCCCGAACCTTGTGAATTCAGACGCCTCCCAGGGTCAGCTCCGATCCGAAGGACCCTGGGCAGTTTGTCTTGTATTTGCCATGCTTTCATCCCTCCTTCTGGCACCTTCCTCAGCCTTTCCTCCACACATAAGAGCCAAAGAGAGATGTTTTGGTCACATACTGGGGAGAGCATGGCGTTTGTCCCTGATTCCTCAGAAAGAAGCCTTTTCCATCAGAGAGGGTGGCCGGCACAGATTCACCAAAGGTCTCCAGTGGTATGTCACAGAGCTCTCGCCTGGGACTGAGCCTTGTCACTGGCTGGGTGCCAGAGAAAGACATGGAAGCCAGTTAATCAGATCGGTGGAATGTGCTGACGCTTGGGTGTTCTCAGGAACTGTGCCCAGGAGGACCTTACCAGGTACACCTCCCATGGGAGCCTGGGGCCCTGGTTGAAGCTAGTAGGTGGGGCCCACTGGCCTCTGCTCCGGGAACATATGATACCTCTGGGCAGGTAATGGCCTTCATCTGGGATCTCTGGTGCTCTGCCAACATCCAGTCGTCTTTGCAAGGAGCGCGCAGGTATTTCTTCCCTAGGATGCACCCGAGGTCCTGGGTGTTAGGAAGGGCCTCCAGAGCGGGGCACTGGGCTTGGGCAGGGTTCAGAGGTGTCCGCAGGGACAAGGGGACCTTCTGCCTTCTCACAAGCTGCCTCCCCTGGGTGGGTGGTCCGAGCCCTGCCGGCTGCCCCACCAGCACCACCAGACAAGGCAAGCAGGGCCGGTATAGACCCTGCTGGGAGGAGTGTCCCTGTCCCCACCAAGAGCCCAGGAAAAGGGCTCCAGGTGCCCTATCATTCACAAATGGGCCCTGCACCCTGCAGTCTAAAGTGCCCTTGCCCATGGGGCCTCCCCTGCCCACACTGTCTTAACTGTCACCCTTTAGGCCCCACCCCAAGCCTTTCATGTCCCCCCCCTTTTTCTCCTTGGCACTTAGCACCATCTTACCTAGTGTATATTTATTTTACTTATTTATCGTGTTTATTGTATGTCTCCCTCCATAGAATATCAGCTCCGTGAGGACAAGGACTTTGTCCATCTTCTTCACCAAGGTGTCCCCAGCACCAAACACAGTGCCGGTAAAAAAAATAGGTGCTCAAAACGTATTTGTTGAATGAATGAATGAGTGAATGAATGAATGAGTCGGTGCGTGAATGAATGAAAGCAGTTCTTTGTAAACATGATTCTCCATCCGAGGCATCGGTGAGGGCAGGGGAGTTAAGAGGTTGATTTTCTCACAGAGCCGGCAGCGAGGGAAGGGGTGTTTCAGGAGGTCAGCTGAGGCACCTGTGAGCTGGGTGCAACAGGAGGACCAGCTGTGGTACAGCTCTGACACCTCCCAGCGGTGCAGACTGGGGCAGGCGACAGCTTTCCCAGTTCCTTCATCTGTAAAATGGGAATGACACAGCCGACCCCAGAGGCATAAAGGGCCCTGAAGGGGTCCTCGGCCTCCAGAGACTCTCAGCTGGGGTGCCGGGGGTATTTATAGCTTGACTGCTGAGTCCCTCCTTCTGCAGGAGTAGAGGAGCCAGAAGCACGAGCTGGGTTTGGGTACCGGGCAGTGGTGTTGGGGGTCTGGGCTCCTGGGTGGAGGGGGTAGTGGGGGTGGACAGAGAGAAGGGAGAAGGACCTGGAATCCCACCTGGAAGGATGGTTCTAAAAGGTCAGGTCCCCTGAAAGTGGAGTTGAGATGGAGTATGTGTGCGGGAAGTTGAACGGGGGTGCTTTAGGGGTGAGCGCCCGGGTGGAGGGACGGCAGTGGGGGGCGCACAGGGAGAGCCGGGAGTTAGAGGTAGACCTCAGCCAACCCTGCAGGGCCTCGTCGCTGGCGCTGGAACTTTGCAGCCCTGGACCCGTCACTCTTGGGCACAGGCTGCCCCAGGAAAGGTCCTGGCCTCGGGTGGATTGACTCTTCAGCAGAGAGTAATGGATCAATTTCCCAGCCACTGGGAATGATGCTTCAGACCTTAAGGAGACTTGGGGTGAGCAGTAGAGCATCTACTGCCATGGATCATCGGGGCAGGGCCAAACTCAGCTGTCCTGGCTCCACTGTGGCCACAGGGGGCCCCCAGCCTTGGACCTTCGTGACCTCTAGCCATGGTCCTCTGGTCCCCCTCCCATTCCCCCATCCCGGCCCGCCTCCGCACATTTGCAGGACCCTAGGTCCACTCCCAGCATGACCGAGGAAGAGAAGCAAGCGCTGTGGGGAGTGGGAGGGAGTCGGGAGGGAGGAGAAGGATGTGGAGGTGGAGAGCAAGAAAGTGAAAACGTTCGTGAAAGTCAGTGTGGAGGGTATGGCTGGAGGAAGCCCAGCTCTGCTGCTTGCCTGCTGTGTGGCCTTGGGAAATCCTCCTCCCTCTCTGATCTGCAGCTTCCTCACTTGCACATGGGGACTCGGGGCAGTGGGGAGCCTCAGAGGAGATGGAGATGAGAATGAGCACGGCCGCAGGTGGACAAGGCCAGAGGGACACCTTCACAGGCCCACTGTGTGAGTGGGAGCCGGTCTGCATCCAGGCTGTGTTGCTGGGAGTTATACCTGGAGCCCTGTCTCTGGGGGGTGGAGGGCCTGCCTCCTTCTTTAACCTCTCCCCCTAGGAGATATCAAGGGTGTTCTGGGGTGGCCCCCAGGGTGGGGGACACTGGCCCCCTCATCCCACTATTGAAGCCATGGGGAGTCTTGGCTGAATACAAGTGAATATACAGCTGGAGAGCATTGCCAAAGTCAGGCTCAGGAAACAAAATTCCAGGTCCCCCCAAGGCCTGCACAGCCAATCCGGGGTTGGTGAAAACAGCAATTATGATCTGTGGTATTAAAGGCTGCAGGATTTTAATTAACAGTGGAATTACCTGGTAGTGGGACGGGGTGAGGGAAGGGATAACGGTGGATTGCAGAAAGGCGGTCTCTCAGCTCCTGCGAGGCCTGGGGGTGGCGGTGGGACCAGCTTCCCAGTCGCTAATAAGGTCCCTTTGCAGAGACATCAGGGGCAGGTTGGCCAGAGGGGAGGGGCTGCGTGCACTCCAAGCCCGCCCAGCCCCCTACTTCCGCCTTGCTCCCCTTCCCCCAACCCTACCCCCAATTTCCAGGTAGAAGTGCATGATGGTCATCAACAGACTTTTTAGGGGGCACCCTCCTCCCCAGGGCTGGCAAGGCCTGAGTGGGCCCAGATCGTGGGCTCAGATGCTTGCAGGCGGGGCCAGAAGGAGAGCCCAGCAGAACCCGGGGACCCCCAGCTACAAGGCCCATAGGGAAGAGACTGTACTTCCTACTTGGGTCTACCATAAGCATCCCAGAATCTCCCAGGGCCTCTTGACTTTCCAACAGCAGCAATGGAAGTCAGAAGGCAGTGGAAAACAGTATTTTCAATGTGTTGAAATAAAATTACTTTTTAAAAAAATGGAAGTATAGTTGATTTACAATGTTGTATTAATTACTGCTATACAGCAAAGTGATTCATTTATACATATATATATATACATTCTTTTTATGTATATTCTTTTCTGTTATGGTTTATCATAGGATATTGAATATAGTTCTCTGTGCTCTACAGTAGGACCTTGGTGTTTATCCAACCTGTATATAAAAGCTTCCATCTGCTAACTTCAACCTCCCACTCCATCCCTCCCCCAACCCCTCCCCCTTGGCAACCACCAGTCTGTCCTCTGTTTGTGATTCTGTTTCTGTTTCATAGATAGGTTCATTTGTGTCATATTTTAGATTCCACATATAAGTGATAATCATATGGTATTTGTCTTTCTCTTTCTGGCGTACTTCACTTAGTATGATAATCTCTAGTTGCATCCATGTTGCTGCAAATGGCATTATTTTGTTCTTTTTTATGGCTGAGTAGTATTCCACTGTATACATATGTACCACATCTTCTTTATCCATTCATCTGTCAAGGAATATTTAGGTTATTTCCATGTCTTGACCATTGTGAATAGTGCTGCTATGAACATAGGGGTGCGTGTATTTTTTGAATTATAGTTTTGTCCAGATATATGCCCAGGAGTGGGATTGCTGGATCATACGGTAATTCTATTTTTAGTTTTCTGAGGATGCTCCATACTGCTTTCCATAGTGGCTGCACCATCTTCCATTCCCACCAGCAGTGTAGGAGCGTTCCCTTTTCTCCACACCCTCTCCAGAATTTGTTATAAAATAAGTTTTACCTATCAACACAGAAAGTAGAATGATCATTACAAAAACTCAGATAAATGTCATTTTGCTCGAAATGCTCCAGTAGCTGCTCTCTTTGCTCAAAGCCTTTACAACGGCTACAAGCCCCTCTGTTAGCTCTGACTGCCTCTCACAGCCTTTCCCTCACGCACTCTGTTCCATCCACTCTGTTCCTTGATCTCATCTCAGGGCTTTTGCACCAGCCCCCTTCACTCCACCTGGAATGCTCTTCTTTCACAAGTCACCTTCTCGGAGCTCTACCCTGACCACCGGCTCTTCTGCAGGCATTTCTGACTTCCCTTATGCTGCTCTACTTTTCTTCTTGATGTGGGTTTTCACTTTGTAACATACAAGACACTTCGTTTGTCCATTTTGCTTATTATCCCTACCTTGCCTTCTAAAATGTAAGCTCCTCCAAGGCAGGGCGTTTTGGGGTTTTGTTCATTGAAGTGTCCCAAATGTCTGGGATGTGTCCTGGCATCTAGTAGGCCCACAGTAAATATATGCTGAATGAATCAATTCTATATTCGTCATGAGTGTGAGATAAAGACATTTTCAGATAAGCAAATATTCAGCCAGACTTTTATAAAATGAAATTTCGTTGTGCTTGAGGAATGCAGAGGATCTCTGATGAAAAGACTGAGATGCAGAAGGGAAGGAGGAGCAAAAAGTAATGGTAAATGTGGGGGCAAAGAAATAAACATCGCCTGTAAAAACATAATAACGCCTAACGTGTGTGCGGGGAAACAGTTGAGCGCTAAAATGCTGATCAAAGAAAGCATGGCAATTGGAAGGAGAAGTGATTTCACTTAAAAAGTTCTAGGGTTCTTGGGCTTCCCTGGTGGCGCAGTGGTTGAGAGTCCGCCTGCCGATGCAGGAGACACGGGTTCGTGCCCTGGTCCGGGAAGATCCCACATGCCGCGGAGCAACTAAGCCCGTGAGCCATGGCCGCTGAGCCTGCGCATCCGGAGCCTGTGCTCCTCAACGGGAGAGGCCCGCATACCGCAAAAAAAAAAAAAAAAAAAAAGTAATTTAAAAAGTTCTAGGGTTCTTATATTTGTCAGGAGGGGGAAGTACGTTAACTGTGGAATTTATTAAGTATGAATGTTAAAATAGCTAGCATGGCTAAAAGGATAGACATGCAATATATTATTCAAACAAATGGGGACAAGGTGGGAAAATAAAATGGAAAAAAAAGAGAGAGGAAACCGCCTCTAAAATCTTCAGTCGCTCACTCATGGCGGGATATATTACCGTTTAGCAAGAATTCACCCTGCCTGCGTCCCGCTCCACGAGAGGAATTAGATAGCCCCACTACACTGAGCTTGAGCTTGAACACGTGACTTGGTTTAGCCAGTGGAACGTGAGTAGATGTGGCACAAACAGGGGTTTGAGATGTCCTTGCCCGATTTGGCTTTGTCTCTCGTGTTCTTGCCACTGTTACCCGCCCTAGAGAGCCTTTGCTGCTTTACCCTAGTCCCAGCGAGCATATGTTGGGAACCGACCCACAATATGGAATTAGGAAGAGCAGGCAGAGCTGCAGCCAACCTCAGCCTGAGAGGGAGCGATATACGGTTTTGTCGTCGTGAGCCCCTGAGATTGTGGAGTTGTCTGTTGCAATATTACTGCAGTCACATCAAATTAATACACAGGTCAAAAGAAGGCAGGAGAAGAGCGGGAGGAAAGAAGCAGAAAATGCGGGTCAAGTTAGAAAATATAATGAGATGGTAGAAATAAACCCGAACTGATCACCAATCGCTGAAACATAAATGGACTAAAACTGTCTTAGTTAAAAGACAAGAACCGTCGGAAATTCCCTGGCGGCCGTGTGGTTAGGACTCAGCGCTTTGCCGCACGGTGCAGCCAAAAAAAAAAAAAAAAGACAAGGACTGTCAAACAGCATTAAAATAAAATTCAACCATATGCTATTTACAAGGGATGTACACAAAACGTAAGGACACAGAAAGATTGAAAAGCAAAGGATGGGAAAATATGTTGTAGGCATATGAAAAAAGAAAAGAAAAATGGAAAGGTTATATTAATGTCAGAAAAAAAATTGCCTTTAAGGCTAAAAGTTTTACTAAAGATAAAGAAGATCAATGAAGAATGAAAAAGAGATAATTCACCAGGAAGGTAGAAAAATTCTTATTTTTTTTATACATTAATAACATAGCCTAAAATATTTAAGGCAAGAATGGACAGACAGGGACTTCCCTGGTGGCGCAGTGGTTAAGAATTCACCTCCCAATGCAGGGGACGCGGGTTCAATCCCCCTGGTCAGGGAACTACATCCCACGTGCATGCTGCAACTAAGAGTTCGCCTGCCACAACTAAGGAGCCCGCCGGCCGCAACTAAGACCCGGCACAACCCAAAATAAATAAATAAAATAAATAAAAAATTTTTTAAAAAGAATGGACAGACATGAAAGGAAATACAGAAGTCCAAAATGATATGGGACAGTTAAAATTATTGCTTATAATAGTTAATAAATCAAGTACATAAAAACCAGAAAATATTTAATAGTATATATCACAGACTCGATCAAGTGGATACGTAGACAACATTGTACCAACCAGAGGAGAATATTTATGTTTTTCAAGTGCACATGAATATTTATGAAAAAGACCACACGTTAGTTCATAAAGCTAGCTTCAACACATTTCAAAGCATGGGTATCATAAGACTATATTCTAGTCTTAGAATAAGACTAGAATTAATTTGTAAATTAATTTACAAATCAATGATAGATAACCAGAAAACCAGTATACATTTAGAAATTTTTAAAAAATGTCTCAGTTCACAAGTTAATCAAAACATATCCATATTCATGGGGTAGGATGTTATGGAGAATAAAAACAAAGTAAATATAGCTACGTACCTCAATGTAAATAAATCTCAAAGCAATATTTATTGAAAGAAGAAAGTCATAGAGAAATGTATGCAGTATGAGTCCATTTATTTTAAGGTCACAGAGAAGCAAAGTGAAAAACATACTATTTAGGGATACATGTAGGTGGTTTTAAAGAAAAGCAAGGGAGTAATTAACCTGAAATTTGGAACAGCGGTTACCCCCAAGGGCACACAGGGGGCTTCTAAGGTTCTAGTAATATTCTAGTTTTTAAGCCAGGAGATGGGTTGTTGGGTGTCAAGTTCATGTTTATCATATAAAGTGTACCTACACATTTACTCCATTCTGTGTAGAGCTGATATATTTCACAAGAAACGTCGTTTTACCAAAAAGCCTCAGACATGGAACTTCTCTGCGGTCATGAGCCCTCATCTGGCCAGAAGGATGGTCCAGCTCCTGGAAATAAAGAGCTTCTTTCTAAACAGATAAATCAGGATGGGCACAAAACTTGACTTAGCTCATTCGTGGGGGGAAAAAATGAGTCCTATTGAATTGGTATTTTTTTCCAGATGGTATTAATTTTAGGAGACAGCCTGGGCATCATCACTGTCTCTCATTTGCTGAAACAAATTCCCCACAAATAAGGGCATGTTTCCATCTTGAGCTGCTGTTCCAGCAGCTGCTATTGTGGCATCTCCTTTCTTGCCTTGGGCCCTGTTTTGCTCTCCTTCCCTTTGCTCCTTTTCCTCATCTCCTTTCCTTAAAATTTCAGGGTTGGAGGATTCTCATCCCATGCAGGAATCCTGCCAACACCATCCCAGCTGGGTGGAGGTGCAGCCTCTGCTTACACACCTCCCCTGATGGGGAACTCACTCCTACAGCCCTGCGCCTCCCTGCCCACGTCCCCCTCTTTGGCAACAACCACTTAGAGTTACAGTTCCTTAATAAGCCCTTAATAAGGGCTTCCTTATTTGAACCCAACTCTAACTGCCTGTAGCATGGACCCATGGCTGATGGCTCAGCCATATGAGGTCCCAGATGCGGGACCACTCAGAAGGCTCTACCTCTCTTCCTTGGATATTCTGCAGATGTGGGCCAACGGCAGCCTGGTCCTCCCTTCTGCCCCACCCCCATCTTCTCCTTCTGGGGAAACTTCTTTAGTTTCTCAGTTCATTCCAAACAACACTGCTGATCTGTCTGAAAATCAAATCCACTCCCTCCCGTGCACATACCAGTGTGGGGCTTTATGAGGGCCTGGGGGATGTTTCTTAAGGCTTTTTCAGGTTTTGGGGAGACTTGGCCATGGAGTGGGAGGGGAACCTGTGGGAGGGCAGGGAGATGAGCCTGGAGGCCTGGAGGGAGCTTGGAGCAATGGACCAAGTACAGAGCTTGTCTCCCAGGGCTGCAGGGCGCCAGCCTGGCTTGGCAGTAGAAACTGCTCTGAGGATCTGTGGACCCCCGGTTCACCCATCCCCATCACCCCCCGATTCAGTGAAGACCTTAGCCCCCCAACCCCCCGGCTTTCTCTCACACGACCCTAATGGCCTCCTGCCTTGTGGGTCACACATGCCACACCCTGGCCGGCAACTTCCTCACCACATCCCTCAGCCACTTCCACCCACTGTCACACCTCAGCCTTATCATCAACTAGAACTTGACCCCTGAAATTTAAAAATATATATTTAACATTTTAATCAAATTAATCAATGCACATGGGTTAAAAAGAGATCATACAGGGCTTCCCTGGTGGCGCAGTGGCTGAGAGTCCGCCTGCCGGTGCAGGCGACGCGGGTTCGTGCCCCGGTCCGGGAAGATCCCACGTGCCGCGGAGCGGCTGGGCCCGTGAGCCACGGCCGCTGAGCCTGCGCGTCCGGAGCCCGTGCTCCGCAACGGGAGAGGCCCCAGCAGTGAGAGGCCCGTGTACCGCAAAAACAAAACAAAACAAACAAAAAAACAAAAAAAACAAAAAAACCACGAAGATCCAACACAGACAAAAATAAATAAATAAATAAATTAAATTTTTTAACAAAGAGAGATCATACAGAGGGGCTTATATAATGAAAAGCACTGGAGCCCTGCCCACGTCCCCCTCTTTGGCGACAACCACTTATTACAGTTAGCTCTTGAACAACACGCGTTTGCACTGCTCAGGTCCACTTAGCTGTTTTCCCAGTAAATATGTATACAGTCTGCCCTCCATATCCTTGGATTCCACATCCGCAGATTCGCTCAACAGCAACGGTCCGCGGTTTGTTGAATCATCCACGGATTCGGAGGGTCAACTGTGAGACTTAAGCATCCTCGGATGCTTAAGATACCTTCTTATCTCTAAGAACAAGCCGGTGTCGCTTGTTTTGTCAGCAATGTGAGTTGTAGGCAAGAGAAACCAACTCCGGGAAATTGAAGTAGAAAAGGCATTTATTAGAAGTATATATATCGAGAGATTTACAACATCAGCGGGAGGCTGGAGATCTAGAGGGTGGAGGTTCGCATAGGAATGACACCCCAATTCGCGTTCCAGCATCGGCGTGGTGCAGCCTCTTGTTCCAGAGCCCTCAGTGCTGGACACTGCTCTGTGGTCCCTGCCGCTTCTAGAATCTGAGTGTTGTCTCCCCAAGCAGCCTCCAGCCTCACCAGAATGGAACCTGCGCGAGTCTGCTTCTCCACCTCATGACTTTAGTATTCGAGTCTGAGGGGGTGCGTTTGATTGGCTGGGCATGAGCTTGACTCTGGCTGTGGGGGAGGCTGGGAAAGAGTGTTTGTCATTTTCTCTTTTTTTTGGATGGGAGGAAGATTCCCCAAACAATGGAGAGGAGCCCAGACTCAGAGTAGTTGACAAGGATGACATATGTCTACCATGTTGGTATTTCTTGATTTATCAACTTTTTTTTTTTTTTTTTGCGGTACGCGGGGCTCTCGCTGCTGTGGCCTCTCCCGTTGCGGAGCCCAGGCTCCGGACGCGCAGGCTCAGGGGCCACGGCTCACAGGCCCAGCCGCTCCACGGCATGTGGCATCTTCCCAGACTGGGGCACGAACCCGTGTCCCCTGCACCTGCAGGCGGGATCTCAACCACTGTGCCACCAGGGAAGCCCTTGATTTATCAGTTTTAAGTATCCGACGACTTCTTCCACCAAGACCTGAAGATTTATTTATCCTCCCTCCAGCCCCACTTCTTCCAACATAATTACTCCCCATTTATAATTATTATTTATGTCCAGAATTCCAGTTCCCTGAGGAGAAATAATATATGACCACACAAAAACTTATACACACGGGCTTCCCTGGTGGTGCAGTGGTTAAGAATCCACCTGCCAATGCAGGGGACACGGGTTCGAGACCTGGTCCGGGAAGATCCCACATGCCGCGGAGCAGCTAATCCCGTGCGCCACAACTACTGAGCCTGCGCTTTAGAGCCCACGAGCCACAATTACTGAGCCTTCGTGCCACAACTGCTGAAGTCCACGTGCCTAGAACCCCATGCTCTGCAACAAGAGAAGCCACTGCGTCGAGGAGCCCACCCACCACAATGAAGAGCAGCCCCCGCTCGCCGCAACTAGAGAAAGCCCACACGCAGCGACGAAGACCCAATGCAGCCCCAAATTAATTAATAATTAATTAATTTTAAAAAATTTATATACACATGTTCATAACAGGGCTATTCATAGTAGCCCCAAAGTAGAAACAGCCCAAATGTCCATCAGTGGGTGAATGGATAAACAAAATATGGTGTATCCATACAATGGAATATTATTCAGCCATGAAAAGGAGTGAAGAACTGATGGATGCTACAACGGGAGTGAATTGCAAAAACATTACGCTAAGTGAGAGAAGCCAGTCAAAGACCAAGTTACTATAAGATTTCATTTGTATGAAATGTCCAGAGTCGGCAACTCCACAGGGACAGAAAATAGATGAGTGGTTGCCAGGGGATGGGGGGAGGCTCTGGCAGCCACTGGCAGGGGTTGGAAGCTAACTTCTGAAAGGTGCAGGGTTTCTGTTTGGGGTGATAGATGTGGTCTAAAATCAATTGTAGTGGCGGTTGCACAACAAGGTGAATATGCTGAAAGCCCTTGAATTGTATGCGTTAAATAGGTGAATTGTATGGTATGTGAATTATATCTCAACAAAGCTGTTAAAAAAAAAAAGGATAGGATGATGGATGGTGTGGGCTGTGTCTCCCGAGGCCCTCCCGGAAAGGCCTGCTATGGTCCGGCAGCTCCCACCATCTTGATCTCAAAGAGCAAGTGGCAGCTCAGAGAAGGAGCCCTAGACCAGGAGTCAGCAACTTGCTCTGTGTGAGCCTGTGCCCTCTCTGAGCCTCATTCTCTCCCCTGATTCCCCCAGGAGCACTGAGAAGCGATGCAGGAAGCAGCAGTGGACAGAGGAGCCAGGGGTCCCCATGGCAGAATTCAGCCTGAGGTCTGTAGCCCGGACCCTGGCAGGACAGGGGTGGTGGTAAGATGCCCCACTCTCCCTGCCCTGAGGGACAGAGGCCACCCCTCCAGGCTCTGTCTTTTAACATCCCAGAGCCCAAGGGTTTAGGTTCTGAGACTGCAGAGCATGAGAGCAAATTACCTACAACTAAAAGCCCTGGGTTGTTGGTAGTAAACAGGGCATTCAACTGTAACCTGTATCCACAACGATTTTGCCAATCTTTTTTTAGATGTTTTCTTAACAGCCTACAGAGAACTTCAGTCTCCTCCCTTCCTAATCCCCTGCTTTGCACAAACATGAAATTAATCTTCTAAACACCCAAGGCGGTTCCAAAAAGAAGTGAGCAGAGAGAAAGTGTGGGGGTGAGCTTGCGGGGAGCCCCACCCTCCCATCATCAGAGATCTCTCTCCTGTTTGACTCACAGCCCAGGAGGGTCAGGTAGCTGAATGGCCACTGATGCTTCATAACATCCCCTGCACCAAACCCTCTAAGCATCCGTCAGGTCCTGCTTGCATATCTCCAGTGATGGGGGGTGGGGGGCCGCTCATCATCTGTAAAGTCAGCTTGTTGTATCTGAAATAGCTTCGCCTAGGGCAGAATTCTCCCTCAGACCAAGCTGGCTTCTGCCCACTTTTGCGCTTCTTCCTTGGGCCTAGCTATGCCCTCTGGGGATTTTAAGACCAGCACCTTATGCCTCACACCTGTTATTGATTAGTCCAGCCATTAACAAGAAACCTGTGTGCCCGGCCCTTAAAGGGAAATGATCCCTTCCTTGGTGTTGGCCACAGATGGGGAAGCCTATCCCCCACAGATACCCAGATACCCCCCCATCCCACCTGGAACACATCCTCTTTCCCTGCACCCTGCCCAGGCTCAAAGAATATCTTATATAAATTAGAAAAAGGTACCCCTGAATCCAGGTAGATGCAGCTTCATGCCAGGATCAGGGGTTCAGCCTTTGTGGATCCCTTAGCCAAGTGCCCTTGAGCAGTGAACGACGTGCACAACTGTACCAGGTGGCCCTGCACCTACCTCCTCCTGGGTGTGGGGTCTCAGCAAATGGCTGTGTCATCCCCCTGTGGTGTCTCAAGCCGATCAATTTGGCTGGAACCTTGTTCCCTAGAATCCTCTCCCCTCTAGTTGGCCTGAAGAGAAATTTGTGCTCTGAGGCCATCAAGGCTAGAGGTGGGAGAGACAGACACAGAGATGCCAGCAGGTTCTGGTTTGTCCTTGCCCTTTCCTCCGTCCTCCTTTTGAGGACTGCTGGTCCTGATGGCTCACAGTGTCCTGGGCCTTCCACCGGATGCTTGGCTATGATCTCACAGAGCAGAAGCTGTGAAGTCACTTCCATCAAGCCAGTCTACACTGGCTCTGCCTTCCCTCTCCAGCAGCCAGACCCATTTGGCTTCCAGATTTTTCTGCAAGCTCCACCTGCACCCCTGCTTAGAGAGGGCTGGCTGGTGACATTCCCTGGTACCCATAAAGCTCCCTACTTTGGACCTTTCCTTCCCAGACCCTCCCCAGCGGTACGGGTGCTAATTCCTATACTATAACCCTCGCCGGGGTTCTGCTTCCCTCGCTGAGCCCGAATGATGCCCACCCCTTACCCACATCAGAGTAAGTGAGAGCAGCCTGGATGCCCGCTTCCTCCCCAGCTCATAGTTACTTGCTCCCCATGTCCTGTTGGCTGTATGCCCTTAGTGTCCCTCTAATGGCCACACCCCCACCATGTGCTCCTCCATCCAGGCCTCTGTCACTTCTTGCCTGCACTATTTTATCAGTCTTTTCTGGTTTTCTAGCTCTGGTCCAGCTCTGTGTCTGTGGCTCGTATTTCTCTCTGCCCCAAATCTCTCTGCGGCTCCCAGCCATGCACGAGGACCAAGGTTTTTACCTGGGGTTCAGGGACCCTGCCAGACCCACACTCACCACCTTCACAGGCAAGTCTCCACCTGCTCCTCATCCTGTGCCCTGGGTCAGCCACTCTGAATCGCCCCTTCCACCCCTGCTGAAACAGTGTCGCTAATGATTGTTCTGGGAAAAGCGAGAGGGAGAGGATCCTGCAGACAGGATCCACTCCCCACCTTGGCCACCACTCCCGTGTCTGTCTGGAAAACTCCTATTCATCCTTCAGAACTTCAGCCTCAGTGCTCACCTCTGCTCACCTGTTCCCTGGGCCACACCGTCCCCACTGGCCCCCATTAGAAGGGATCACTCCCTCTGGTTCTCCTGCGGTTCCTTGGGCTTCCAGTGTCCTCGCCCTGTCCCACTGGACGACAGTGGCCTTTTGCCCTCTGTCTTCCTGTGCCTATGAGTGACCAGTCAGCAGACCTCCCACGTGCCAGGGGGATGGGAGCCGATGCGCTGAGGAGCAAGGGGACATCACGGGGCGGGAGCCACGTGGTCAAACTGTCATCAAAGAACTTGCGAGGGAGCCAGGGCCAAACCACTTGGGGACACCAAAGGGGCAAGAGAGTTCTGGGAGAGAGCACTGAGGGTGTGTGTCCTGCCTCCCCTCCTGGGAAGCCTGGCCCTGGGCAGTGTGGGCTCACCTGAGTGGACACATAGGAATAAGGGGTGCTTGCCTCGGATGGAGGGACCAGCTTGGAACTCACCCAATTTGTCCTCATCCTCTTCTTCCTCAGCAGCAGCAGCAGCAGTACTGCTAACAGTTACCATCGCTTTTGGGATTCAGAATTTACAAGGTGTAACAATCCACAGTTGCTCTGAGGTTCTTTTTTTTTGCGGTACGTGGGCCTCTCACTGCCATGGCCTCTCCCGTTGCAGAGCACAGGCTCCGGATGCGCAGGCTCAGCGGCCATGGCTCACGGGCCCAGCCACTCCGCGGCACGTGGGATCCTCCCGGACTGGGGCACGAACCCGCGTCTCCTGCATCGGCAGGCGGACTCTCAACCACTGCGCCACCAGGGAAGCCCCCTGCTCTGAGGTTCTTAAGGGCTCAGCAAGTGGGGTACTGCAAATGCCCACTCGTGGGGGTGGAAGCTAGGATTGGAGTGGAGTCAGGCCTGCATCGGGACCTCTGTTAAGTGCGCTCTGGGTCCCAAGATGCCCAGAACACCTGGTTAGGCTGAGGGAGGCTGAGTGACAGTGATGACCAGGCGGCGGTGGTACCCGCAGCTCAGCCTTTTCTAGGTCTAAACTTAGTTATCCCACAATCTCTCTATGGGAGTCGGGCAAGTCCCTTTTCTTCCCTGGGCCTCAGTTTCCTCATCCACAAAATGGGATAACACAGCACAGTTCTGGGGTTGGCGAAGCGACCCACATGGGTAGTGGCTGTGGAGTCGCTTTGAATCCATACATCCACTTGCTCTGGGAAGGAGGGTTTGGGCCACAGGCTGATGGTCGCAAGGCTCTCTGTGCCTCAGATTGGATGGCTGCAATGCCCTTGCCCTCTTTTTCTCAGGAGCTGCAGGGTGCCCCTGTGTGGGTGCAGGGGATTCTCACAGGTGACCCGTCATGCTCACGTGGCCCACGGGGCACACTTTGCACAGAGAAGGAACAGTGAGACAGACACTAGCTGTGGGATGGAGTGGTGGTGGTAGTGGTGTGTGTCCTGGACCCAGAGGGATTCTGGGACTATAGCCTGGCCTGGGGATGGGTGGCCAGAGCTGGAGGAGGAGCCCGTGTACATAGAATGAGTGGCACAGAATTCTGTAGTTGGACTGCTGGCCCCATTCCGGCTCCTCCATGTCCTAGGCTGTGTGCACTCCGCTGGTTACTTGCAACGCCTTTACTTACTCCTCTGTACAATGGGGTAATAGCAGCACTGCCCTCTGAGAATTGCGTGAGGATTACTTGAGTTTATATGCTATGGCACCAGGCCCATATTAGCTGTTATCATTCCTCCAAGCTGCTGACCCGGTGCAGTAGGAAGCCAGCAGGAGGTTCTGGGGAAGGACAATGCATTCTGCAGCCCTGGCCTCCGTGCAGCATCTGCTCTGGTGATGTGGGAGCCATCGCCTCCCTCTGAGTCTCAGGTCCCCTTTCTGGGTAGCCACGTGGGCTCACTGGGACCCCAGCCACCGAGGGGCTTGTTGGCCAGAAGCCCCGCTCTGATAAAGCCGGCGGTGGAAGCAGATCCTGGACCATCAGACGCTTGTCTCAGGGCTGTCATGTGGGCTTTTATCAGAATAAACAGGTTTTGTTATGCATTTCACAATCTTAGCATCTTTAATTTATCGCACAACACATTGGAGAGGATTTAGCATGTATCTAATTAATTTGACGAAAATAGTTCAGCAACTGTAAACAAGGCTGCAGAAACACTCTTGCCGGGAAGCGGTGTGTTGACTCCTTCAGGGCTTAGAGAGGGCTGTAGCTTGAGGCTGCGCTGACGCTGCAGGACAGAAGAGGTGACACAGCCTAGGCACGGGGGTGAGGGCTTACACACTGGGCGGGAGGCCAGGGGACAGCCTGGCCACAGACTAACTGGGAGCCTTGGTTTCTTGTGCTCATGAAGGGACAGTAAGCCCTGCCCTGCTTCCTGCTCGGGGGACCAGGTGAGGATTTCCTGAGATGAGGATCCGAGAAAGTGAGAGCTCGTGATGGGGTCTTTGATGTGAAACTCCCAGCAGGAAGGTGCGTGGTGTGTGCACCTGCGCACGTGCAAGTGTGTGCGTGCCCTTCTGGCCGCCGGTGCTGCCTGGCTGCCTGGCCAGTGGCAACGCCACTGGGGTCAGGAGCGCCCCTCTTCCTTCCTGGGGGCACATCAGGAGCAGACCCTCATATGACCCCCAATGTACAATCCCTTCCACTTGAGTGTGTGTGGACCTGTAACTTGCTTTTAACCCCCCAAAATGTGGCAAAAGTGATGAGATGCCACTCCCATGATTACGGTACATTATATAAGACTCTGTTTTAGCAGACTGGAGAGAGACTTTCATTACTGGCTTCCCGAAGCAGTTATGTTGGAGAAAGCCATGTGGCAGGGAATAGCACAGAGCCTCTAGGACCCGAGGCCACCTGCAGTGGACTGCCAGCAAAAAGTCCTCAGCCATACGGACACCGGGAAATGGAATGAATTCTGAAAAAGCCACAATAAGTGTGGGAGCGGGTTCTTCCCCAGTCAAGCCTCCAGATGAGAACACAGCCCGGCTGACAGCTTGGCTGTAAGACGCTGAGCAGGTGACTCAGCGAGCTGTGCCCAGACTCCTGTCCCAAGGAAACTGTCAGGTAACAAATGTGTGTGTTGTCTTAGGTCACTAAATCTCTGGTTATGTTTTTATGTAGCAATAGAAAACTAATTCAGGAGGCATCAGGGATAGAGCTGATCTCTGGTGTAGCTGTCCCTCACTCCTGGCAGAACTTACACTCCTGGAGGATCAAGCCCCTCATTTGTGAGGACGGGTTATCGGAGATACCCTGGGGTAGCTAAGATCTGAGATCCACTCAGCACGTGGTAGATGCCAGAACACAATAGGTTGCTTTGTGAAATGCTACATACAGTCGTCTCCAAGAACCATGTGATCTTGGGAGACTAAGCTATGCCTGTACATTTGACCTGAGTATTGTAAGACTTGCTTCCATTATTAGGGACTTTATAGGTTACAAGGAACCTTCCCACTGGGCAGGGGAGCAGGAATTAGCCGTCGGCCAGCAGTAACCAGGTAACTAGGACACGTGGTAAAAGGAGCCGAGTCTCTTTGTGGATATGCTCTGGGCTGCTGGGTCCTGACCCCAGGTTCTACTTGGCCCGTCAGAGACATGCAGCCTCTCCTCTCTGTGAGCTGATGAAATCTGGAGAGCAGGGAGCAGGAGGAGTTGGAACTGGCCCCAGCTCACTGGCTTGGAAGTTTGAATGGATGGTTCTCAGTGATGGGGGTGCAGTCAGCATGGAGGGAGTGCCTGACTCCCTGATCTGGCTTTGAGGGACCTCCAGGAAAGAGGCATGGGCTGGAGAGGGGTTCGAGTCCTCCTGGAGGCTGGGAGTCTGCAAGGTGAGGCTGCCCTTCAAGGGATGGACACCAGCCGGATTACCAGCCTCGCAGCTGCAGGCAGGGCAGATGCCGAGGAGATTGGGGGGTGGGCAGTGCAGTGGTTACTTGCTCAGAGCCTGGAGCTCCTCACTTACTAGCTGGGCGACCTCAGCAAGTCACTTCGCCTCCTCTGTAAATGGGGATCCTAACAGACCACTTTCGAGGGTCAGGGTGAAGGTAAAAAGAGCCACAGCCCTTAAAGCACTTGGCAGAGTTGTCTGGTCCGCCGTAAGCACCCAAGAGGCTTGGCTACTAAGAGTTGCGCCCCAGGAGGGCAGGATGCTTGTCCCGCCCAGTGCTTCAGCCCAGGCCCCCAGCATCACGCAGGAGGTCCTCAACAGCGGCTTGTGAGATTCGTGAGAAGGGAGCGCCAGGGCTCGCTTCCCCGTTTGTCCCTTCATCGAGGTTACATCTGCAGAGGATGTGGGTGTCCCTGAGTTCCGTGGAGGTGTCCCTCCATCTGGGCTGGTCTGGTATTCCTCCATTCCTGCCAGGCAGGGTGGAGAGCCGTGGCGTGGGGCCTCTCCTGCCACCCTGGGGTTGTGGGGGGGCCCTGCCGCTGTATCTCTGCTGACTTCTCACCCTCGGGGTTCGGGGGAGGGAGCTCTGTCCTTACTTGACCCTGAGCTCTGACTCACACCGGCTTCTGAGGCCCCCAGAACGACTTTCCCAGTCTGGGCCCGCCCCCACTGTTTACTCTTGGCAAATGGGACCTTCCTGTTTCTAAGAAAATGGCTTTAATGGGTAATTGTCTCCTGTCTTCATACAGCATCTTTCATCCAGGTGCCTGCAGCACCCAGCTTGTTAAACGGAATGCTTAGAAGGTACTGGGACTTCAAAAGTGCCCCTGGGCCACTGGAGCGCCTTGCAGGCTCCCCGCAGCGTGAGCATTCGGAGGTCCGGGGCGTCTGCTGCTCCACCGGGCCCCAGGGTCTGGTGACAGTGAGAGCGTGACCTCGGGTGGCTTCCCTGAGGACCACGATGTGCCCAGCCCTGCGTGGGCTACACCAGGCCCAAGGCAGCCCTGCTCCCCACCCATCGCCCTCAGGGCCCCGAAGACTAGGGAGACAGAGGTCGACTCAACTGTACATACTTCTTCCTTTTAATTTTAATTTGTCAAATGTAAGCAGGCCCCTCAATGAGAGGCTGTAATAAGAGTTACGTAGTTCCACAGTTCCACAGGCCTACCCCTCCTCCTGCCCCATTTCTCCCCTGCCGCAGAGGCCACCGCTCTCAATTCCAGCTGATTCTTTCAGGGTTCCCTCCGTAGCACTAAATAACAAGCTTGTGTTGCTACCAGTTGGCTCCTCAGTGTCAAGTTTATCTAAGGACTTCCTACTGTAGGAGGTGAGCATTTATCTACACACACACGCACACAGACACACACACGACCTCCACATTTCCCAACCACCATCCTCCCAATATATCTGTGTTCCGTTCCACCGAAGATGCTGACACTTCCTTGATCTTTCCAGAAGGTCTCAACGAACGGTTATTACACAACTGGGACGAGTTTGAAGCTAATCTGTTTCTTGAACAGGGGAGGATGCGAGCCCGGCCTGTGGTCGAGCCAGCGTCTGCAGAAGGCATCAATGCGAAGCACAGTCCACAGCTGTTGATGGTAAGGGCCCACTGTGTTTTGGGTCCTCTGCTTCGGGCTGGGGTGCAGGCCTATACGTGCGTGACACAGACGCAGCCGGCATTCCCCTGCAAGTTAGTATCTGGAAGTGCAGTGACATAATAGCCGGCTTAGACCCTGGGCCCAAGGACGGCTGGGCCACGTGGCCTTGCAGTTTGGGGGATCTTGTCTCTGACAGCCATGTCTTCTGCCAACGACCAGACAGGGTTTGTAGCCCCAATTGATAATCACCGATCAAGTTCCAGACGCGAGGTTTTAACCCTCATAACCAACTTGCTGAGTAAATACAACCGATTTCGTTAGCAGAGGCCAACTCTGATAGACAGCATGGATAAACAACAACGTCCTACTGTAGAGCACAGGGAACTATATTCAATATCCTGTGATACACCAGAATGGAAAAGAATATGAAAAAAGAATACATATATGTATAACTGAGTCACTTTGCTACACAGGGGAAATTGACACGACATTGTAAATCAAGTACACTTCAATCAAATTTTTTCTTAAATACAAACAGTTTCGGGTTACGGGTAAGGAAACAGAGACCCTGAGGCAATTCAGTGATGTGTACTAGGTCACAGAGAAGTCAGGCCCAGCAGGACCCAAACCCAGGTCTAATTCCAAATTCGGGCTCTGGTCTATCCACAGCCCCCAGACCCTGGGGAGAAGATTGCAGCTATACTGCTGTTCCCCCTACAGATCAGCCCACAGGCCCCGGGCACTGGGGAGGGATGCCTTCCAGGGAGGGCTCTGCTCTCCACCGTCCCTCCACTGTGGGCGCTCCAGCCTGTGGAGTGGGAGGGGGGCCCGGCTCCACGATCTCCTTCACAGGGCAAGGAAGCTCCATCTACAGGCTCTTTTCCTGGGGGGTAGGGGTGGTAGGGGGCATTAAAAAGTGGCCCACCCCCTGTCCTGGCTTCTGATTCACCCCACCCTGAGCCAGGCGGGGGCGGAAGCTGCTGGACGCTGGGCAACTGGGCTAATCGCTAAGCCAGGGCAGCGGGGCGTGGCCTGACATTATTATAGTTTGTCCTGTTGCCTCTGGCCCGGCTCACAGGACAGGCTGTGAGGAGGCCCTGAGCCGCAGGAAGCACACGTTAGTACAGCAAATTGGCCTGCCTGGCCGTCTCCAGGCCCCTGGGAGGCCCCCGAGTCCAAGCATTGCCTGGGCCACCATCTGCCGCCAGGATGTCCCACAACGCGAAGAGTGAGTGGGAAGCCCGTCTGGACATCCCCTCTGACTCAGCTCCCAGGTCTCTTCCAGGATGTGGTAAAAGTCTTCCAGTGGCACCTCGAGCCAGCCCTTCCCTGCCTCAGGCCTCAGTTTTCTCAGCTGTCTGATGGGATGAGGTCTGTGCTTTGTGAGCCAGGGGGCTGGTCCCCACCATTCACCGCTTGTCCCCCTCTCCCCTTCCCAGCCCAGACCCCAAACACATGCGTGGTCAAGCCTTCAGAGGTTTCCAGTGCTAGCTGTCCAGCCATCCCTGGCCTTAGTGTCCCAGACATTACAAAGTAGAGACGAGCCTTCCTTGCTATGCATTTTCTGAATTTCTGACCCACAGAAACCGTGAACACGCCACTGTGATTTGGGTGATTCTTTACGTAGCAATAGCTCATAACCCAAAGTAGAACTAAAAGGGGATAACAGAGGGGAAAGTTCTTCCCAAGGCACAGAGCTTGGAGAAAGCCTGTGAGCCTGACGGCAAATACCTGGAGGAAGGATAGTGGAGGCTGGAGAGCTGAAGAGTGTTCCCAGTTGGGTGGGTACAGGCCGTGCATGGCCCAGCTCATAAACTGCCACATTTATGCTTCCCACCGAGGCTGTCAATCTCCAGCTGAGAGTCCCCAGCCCCTCAGCCACAATTCACATGGCTATCCTCCAAAAAGCCCTCCCCTGCAAAGCTCAGTGCTAGGTTCAAGCCTAAGTTTTCTATGGTTTGTGTAGGTCAACAGAAGGTAGCACTGTCACCTCCCTGTATCGAGGACCTAGACCTCTATGAATGCAACCCAAGAATACCTGCACTTTTACAACCGCATGTCTGAGCTCAGCTGGCTGTGAGCTACAATCCCTAGGTTACTCCTGTGCTGCTGTACATCCCTGTGACCCCCTCAGCACAAGTTGCTGCTGGGTCTGACCCGCCCTGTGGCTGCTGAGGCTAGAAAGACAAGTCACGTCACCCTCTGCAGTGATGCTGCCGTGAGAGCCCCCACTTCTACCCGGGGACCCCTGGATCCTCCTGGCTGTGACCTGGTCGCCATACGTCCTGTCAAACTCTGTAGCCACTTAACTCTGAGGAAGGCAATGCGAGCACGTGAGAAGGACCTCCCCTGGGGGGGGGCCGGGGGGGTGGTCAAGCCAGGGCTCAGGAGGTCTGGGTTCTGATACCTGCTTTTCACCATCCCCCACCTCCCCATCACATCCCCAGTCATGAGATAAGAGGCTGGACAAAGGGGTCAGTCCCCTCCCTCCCACAACTAGGCTCACCAAATAATCCCTGGGAGGCGGGGCCCTAATACCAGGGAGATGCAAGCTTCCTGAAGACCGCTTTCCCCACTCAGAATCCAGACCAATAAATCCGGCATTGGCCGAGGGACATCCAACACACGCTGCTGGCACAGTAGTCCCTGTGTTCATGGTTGAGGCATCCACCCCCTCCCGAGTGACGGGGGGCCAGACTCAGGCCACCACTCTGCAGTTAATGTTTCCAGCAGAACCCAGATTCAGAGCCAATTTACCCTGTGCGCCTTCTTATCCCAAAGGAAATTGCCTTTCACGTACATCAACTTTCTAATTAGCAGACGGGATGACGGAGATCTTAAGGATAATTAGGGGGAGGTCTGCCTTTTCCCAAACTCCCTGCTGTCCCTCCTCCCCAGGCCCACCCCTGTCTGGAGACTTCCTCTAATTTAGAGCCACTTAGAAAAGACAAGGAAGCCTTTAAAGCTAAGAAGAATGTCTCCCAGGATGCCTCCTGCCTGTTTCGTAGCAGCGGCCAAGAGGGCTGCCCAGTGTGCTTGATCTGCAGAAGTGTGGGAGAGGCACCCCGTTCAAGGGGCCTGTGGCCACAGCATCCTGCTATAAAAATAGCTGCGGGAGGAGAATGGACAGGATTCCTCTGCCAGTGTGCCAAGAGTGGCCCTAAACCAAGACACGATGGAGCCCCAAGCCCGGTCTGGGAATCCTTTGCTGGGTCCTGCTTGGGCCCTCGAGGTCCCCTCTCAGTGGTCGGGGTGCCACATCTGAACAGCCCTGCCCCCTCTGCTGCCCTCTCCCGCTGGCCCCTGGCCCCTCCCACTCGGCCTTTCATATCTGAGCAACTCCATGGGTGCCCCAGGACACCCACACCTTATGTGCTCTCCTCTCAGAGCAGTGACCTCTCCCACTGCGTCCTCCTCATCCTTCAAGGCCCAGTTCATTGGGTCCCAGCCCATAATGTCCCCTCTGAACGGGCGGGTGTTGGCACTTTTTGTCTGGTCCCCTCACTCTCAGAGCCACACCTGTTTTGTTCAGCTCCGTGCGTAGCACCCAATGGATAATTGATGAGTGAATGAAGAAACTCAGCGTTCATTGTCTGACTGGGTTACTACAATGACCCAAGCCCAGGAATTGTCAAGGATGAGTTCTTAGTCCCCCAGAACACCCAGTGGAGGGCCACAGTAGACAATCAATGAGCATTTGCCAATTTGAGTTGCCTTTGCTTGGAAAGTGGTGAGCTCCCCATCACAGGTGGTATGCAAGCAACAGCCACTTGATGGGGAGGCTGCAAAAGACACTCAGCATCTAGCAGGGCTGGACTCAGAGGGCTGATGGTTCCCTCCATGCTCCCATAGGCCAGGTGACTGAAAGCCTCTAGGTGGGGCAAGGGTGGTGAGGGAAAAGCAGGTGGTCCTTGCTCTGCGGAGTAGAGGTTGGAGATAGACAGTGACTCCAGTGGGGGAGGGGAGGGGGGGGCATGTGACCTGGGCAAAGGCTTGGAGGAAGGAAAATGAAGGAAGGATTTGGAAAGCACTGGAGGTCAAGGTGGTGGCTGGCTGGGGCGGTGGGGGCAGTATCCAAGGGCAGTGGGCCTGGGGGGGCAGGGGACAGCCTGCCGATCACAAAGAGTTAGTGGTGAGAGGTTAGGGGTAAAGCCACCTGCCCCAGCTTGCTCTCATGTGGTCTGGGTGACGGCTGTCACCCTGCAGCGGGGTGGCCTTGTCCTAAGGCGATTGGTCTCTTTCAAGTTCCCATCCTGGCTTGGTCACCCCTGAGACCTCGGGTTGCCCTCTGGAAAGTGGGGTGCTCTTCACAAGCGTCTGAGTCCTCTGACTCCCTGGGGCCCACCTGAAATTCCAGTTCTGAGACTAATTGCTCCTGGGAGCACCTGGCTGGGACCACAAACCCCTCAGGGGGTCTCTCTGACCCCAACGACTGGCCGTCTCCCAGCGGTCAGCCGAGCCAAACAACGTGACCTGGTGATGGCAACAGACTTGCCATAGCCCCATCAGGCTGATGGGGGACTGTGGTGGTAAGTTGCATCAGGAATTCCATCCAGGGGCTTCCCTGGTGGCGCAGTGGTTAAGAATCCCCCTGCCAAAGCAGGGGACACAGGTTCGAGCCCTGGTCCGGGAAAATCCCACATACCGCGGAGCAGCTAAGCCCATGCGCCACAGCTACTGAGCCTGCGCTCTAGAGCCCGCGCACCACAACTACTGAAGCCTGTGTGCCTAGAGCTCGTGCTCTGCAACAAGAGAAGCCACCGCAGTGAGATGCCCGCGCACCACAACAAAGAGTAGCCCCCGCTCGCCGCAGCTAGAGAAAGCCCGCGCGCAGCAACGAAGACCCAACGCAGCCAAAAATAAAAATAAATAAATTTATTAAAAAAAAAAAAAAAGAATTCTATCCATGTGGGGGCTCTGCCCTCCAAACCGGGCCAGAGACTCCTTCCCAGGGCACTGGGCTGCCTGATGGCCGCTTCCAAGCAGCCAGCTTTCTGGCACCATTTCTCAGATGGGGAAAACTGAGGGTCTGTGTGTTGCTGAGAGACAGTCCCACAGCGAGGGTGCAACTCAGAGCTTCTTTTTCTCAGGACCGCCGCATGCGCCTCACATTTCCCTCTACTCCCCTCCACCCCAGGGACAAGTGTTTCCCGACCATGTCTCCTGGGGGGTTTCCACGGTCTCCACCAGATTTCTGACCAGCTCTTCCTGCTTTCATAATATGAAGGAGGAGGCGGCCAGGGAAGGAAACCATGGCGACTCATTTACTCAGCATTTGTAAGCTCTGTTGTGACTCACTGCGATTCCCTCTTGCATTTCCCTCCTCCTGGCAGGCTGGCAGCTCTCCGAGAGCTCAGGACTGTCTTGGGCCCTCAGGAGCCCCTGCATTGTCCTGAGCAGTGATCTCCAGAAGCAGGAGCTCAGGGACACCCAGGCCTTGCATATGGACACCTCCGGCCAGCAGGAAGCAGGGGTGGTAGCCCCGGATGGCATCGTCTCTCCCCGCTCAGCAAGCCCAGAGTCAGGAGGCCCCAGGGCCAGGCTCATGGACCAGGCCAGGAAAGGCTGCTGCCAGAGCTGGCACGGACAGTGGCCACCTGCCCCTCCTCCACGCAGGCCCAGAAAGGGGCAGGTGCCTGCCGTGCTCACACAGCTCAGCTCCCACAGTGGGTGGAGCCGGGGCTGGGACTGGAATCCCGGCTCCTGTGCCCAGAGCCAGTTTCCCTTCACCCTGACCTGCTGAACCCCTGTAGCCCACGTGGCTGGTCCCTGCCAGGGGCCAGCATGGCGGGGCCTGGCCCAGCTCAGGGCGGGAGATTCCATCACAGTTCTCGGGGAGGTCAGAGGGGCTGGTCAGAGTGAGCTGGTCCAGGATGGCCTGGGGAGGGGAGCGTCGTAATGGGTAAAACCTTCCGGAACCACTCGAGAGGAGCCCCCATCCTGGCACCGCTACTCATCAGCCTGGGTGAGTGACTCAACCCGGGTGTGCCCCGGTTTCCTCACCTGGAAAACGGGGTAAAGGAGTCAACGTGAAGACACAAGTTTTAGGACATAGCCTGACTTGCTGTGTTTCGTAAATGTTAGCTACTCGTCTCGTTTTCATTGTCAGCACGTTCCCTCCCCCAAGACAGGGGATCAGCCGTACTGGGGCCTGGAGGCCTAAGGCCAGCTCCGGGGACAGTTAAGCCGTCCTGTGCCTGGGGCCGGGCGGACCCACAGCCTGAGCCCAGCGCTGCCGGCCCTGGCAGCCCATCAGACGTGGTGGCCCCAGGTGGGGGCCGACTTGGCTGGATGGACTGGGCAGCCGGGCTGCTGCTTTGGACACAGGGGGCCCCTGCCAGGGGCAGGTGCAGGCTCGGCTTGTCACATGAACTGGAGAATTCTTGGGCTGGCCCAGGCCTGGCGGGGACGGGCTACGTCCCGCTGTGTGTGTGGCCAGAGTGGATGGGCATGTGATTTCTCAGTTCTCCTTCATCAGAGTCACCTCCATTTTTCTCGTTTGTCTCTTTGCTCTTTCAACTCCCTGGACTATTTTCAACGCCCTCAGGGGGCCCAGGCTGGGGTGGGTAATGGTGGCAGTAGTACTATCGGTTGAGGGGTCGCTGCGGGCCAGGCTGATGCAGAAACCCTCTCCACGGGCTGACCAGGCAGAGTCACGTGCTCCCCGCTTTCCATGTGAGAGGACCGAGCCTTCCGGAGGAGGGTGTCCCACCGAGGGTCACACAGCTCGAGGGGTCAGGCCACGGTGCCGCCCTGAGTTTCCCCAGCTGGCATGGGTGGCCCTGCCTTGGGAGCTCTCCTGAACTGGCCTGGCCCAAGGCCAAGTCTTCCCAGCTGTCTCCAGGCCTCAACTTACCGTGTGTCCTCAGCCAGGAGCCCCTTCCTGGGCCTTTGTCCCTTGGCTGCAGAGATCCTGTTGGCCTGCACTGGTGGCGAGCCTTGTGGTTTGGACAGTCTCTGGATCCCACAACTCCACCCGCTCTCAATGGCCCCTGACAGGTGCCTGGCAGGGAGGCCCCCTTCCTGTCCTTTGTCACCTTCCAAACTGTTGTCCGGACCTGGAGCACTATTTAAAGAGCTGTCGCCGCGCTCCCCCAGCCCTGCTGCAGCTCGAGGGAGCCATCCAGACCATGGTAGGCTGGTGCTGCCCCACCTCCTGACCTTGACCTCATCTTGTGACCTTGGCTTCATTTGTGATTCTGACCTTTACCTCATTGCCTGAACTCACCCTGACCTTGACCTTGTCTCTCTCACTGACATCCTTGACCTTGACCTGATGTTGTGACTGTCCTGACCTTTTCTTCACCCTTGATGTCATCCCTGCACCCGGCCAGTCCATCCTTGTGGGTCCTGATTTGGGCCTCTGCCTTCCTGGACTCGGTGGGGGTTGCCGAGGTGAAGGCTGGGGCGGGGGTCGAGGAAGAGGAGGGTGGAGGGGGACAGGGTGGGCCAGGCTTGGAGGTTTCAGGGAAAAGTGGGGCTCTGATCTCACTAGGCGAACATGTTTCCTACGGGGGTCGGGGTCACTATTCCAGGACAGCCTGGGTCTGTGGAGCCTGGCATGGGGGCTGCTGGCCTTGCTGTGGGGTCCTTCAGGCCATGTGGGGCCTGCCCTGCCACCTTCTCCTTGCCCCTGTGCTCCAGCCCCTTGGGTCTCCCTGCAGGCTTTCAGTGGTGCTGTTCTTTCATGCCCCTGTCTCACTCACCCTCATCAGTGCCTCCCGGCCTGAGAACTCTGTCAAGCCTCAGCTCAGAAGCCACCTCCTCCAGGAGGTCTGCCCTGAGTACCCCAGCAGTACAGAGGCTCTTCTGTGTTCTCAGCATCTTCCCCCACCTCCATCACCCTCTACTGATTGTCTGTCTCCCAGCTGGGCTGTGAGCTCCTTGGGGACAAGGACCGGGCCTGACTCAGCTCTAGGTCCCTGGGATTGGGCACAGGGCCTGGCTGGAGGTCAGCAGGTACCTAATACATGTCCGGATGCTTTGAGGGAGACGTTGTCTCGGTTTTATAAGTGAGGCTCAGGGCAGAAAACTGATCTTCCTAACATCACAGAGGCTGTGAGTAGCAAAGCCAGGCTTAGAACTCAGGTCTGGGTGACCTCCTTCTGCCCTGAGATGTTTCCTTCAGCGGATTTTTATTTTTTAGAGGCACATTATAAAAGGGAATTTCCAAGACAGCTGGGCTGGAAAGGGTCCTGGCTAGGAGGTCAGAAGTCTGGCCAGGGCCCTGGGCCTCAGGTTTGCCTGTGCAGTAGGAGAAAACAACCCCTTCCTTCCTTGCAAGGTTCTAGAACAGGGTCTGTCACACAGTAGGGTGACTTTTCCCCCAGATGGACTTGAAAGGCTGGGGCGAGACAGGGATGGGGGATGCCGTGGCCGAGGGCAGCTCTGAGGAGAGAAAGGGTAGCATATCCCACAGATGGAAGTGATTGCTTTTTATTAACCAGAAGGAAATGTATATGTAATTATGTGAGATGAATTCCACAGGGAGGTTCTTTTCTTTATGATGTCTGAAGGGATTTATAAATATTACAGGGGTTTTACAGCATCACAATGTCCTGGCCGCCCTGCCAGCCCCCTTTCAAAGGATTAGTGGAGACAAAGGACGCAGTAAGAGCTAATTATAAGTCAGCCGGGCACTGCAGCTCCTGAAGGGAGCCCAGGAACCCAGGGGAGTTGGGGGCAAGTGCGCGGGTGGGGACATTAGGCCAGCAGACAGGAGTGAGCCGCGGGGAGGGGAGACCACAGAGGCGCTGGGGGCGGGCGCGGGGGCGCCGGGGAAGCCCGGGCTCTGGGATGGGGTGGACAGGGGCTGGGCACAGAGGGTGGAAGGGGCTGAGATGGAGGCCCGAGCTGGGTGTGGGGATGCCCACGTCTGTGGAGTGTCCCCTTCCACGTCCTCCTTTGTGAAGTCCCGACTGTCCTTTCCCCCCATCACAAGCCAAGTCTGGGGCTCCTTGCACATGGGGACCTTAGTGACGGCTGCTGAGAGAAAGGTCCCTTGGAGGGGTTTGGGAACAGAGAGCTTTCAGCAAATGCCCAGTAGTGGACGACTCTCAGGCACCATGACATCCAGAAAGAAACACACGGAGGCAGGAAGTCTGGCCAGAGACCCTCCACGTGGGTGGTCACCCGCTCTGCCTACTGCCCCGAGATGTGCCCTGAGCTCTGGGCAGCTATTTCCAAACCAATCCCCGATCGGAGCCAGGCCCTGGGTGGGGGAGGAGAGCCCAGTGGTGGGACAGACACAGGGAGATACGGCAGGACAGTGTGCTACGTGCCACAGGGTGTGGAAGCCCAAGACTGGTGGGGGGGTGCAGGGGGGTGGGGGAGCTCTAAGTTGGCCTTGGGTCGGGGTTAGTCAGGGAAGGCTTCTCAGAGGAGGAGGCAGAGGAGTTGAGCCTGAAGGATGAGGATTCATCCCGATGGAAGGCAGGGAAGGTGTCCCAGGTAGTGGGAATGGCAGGAGCAAAAGTTGGGAGAGAAGGAAGCGCAAAGCAAGTTGGGGGGATCCAGGTTGGGGTGGGGGGGGGGGCGGATGCTCTGGGAGAGGGACAAGGGACAGACCTCACAGGGCTAAGGGATCTGGGTGTTACCCTGAACACTGGGGAGGGTGGCAGGAGAGGAGGGCCCCCACGTGGCGGCTGGCGCTAGAAAAGACGCCCCTCTCTGCTCCGCATCCTGGGCACTGACCTCCTGTGTTCTGGAGTCAGGGGCCCGTCAGGGAAGTAGCAGGTAGCCCAGCGGGGAAGCCGCTCTGTTGGCTTCTTGCCGGTGAGAAGAAGCAGGGAAACGCCCCGCTTCTCTGCCAGGCTTCATGAGGAGCCTGGTCTGTTTGCTGGCGTCCGTGGGGGCGGGCAGTGTCCTTCAGGAGATGAGCCCTGAGGGCTGCGTGGGGCGAATGGGGGACCTTCCCAGGAAGGGGCTTCTGTAAGGCCTCCCCTGGAACCTCGCAGGCACCCAGAAGAGCCCGGAAAAGAGCAGGAGGAGCCAGCTCCAACGTCTTCTCCATGTTCGATCAGTCCCAGATCCAGGAGTTTAAAGAGGTTGGTCAGCCGCCCCCAGGGCCGCTGGGAGGGTTACAGGAATGCACGGAAAGCCCTTAGGGAGCCGGCAAGGCGTCGGGTCAGCCCTCAGTCCCTGGGGGGGTGGCGACATCACTCTCCTTAGAAGCTGCCATGCTATAGCTTAGACTCTGGAGATGTGACGAGCCGTCCTTGGGCAGCCCCGACCCCTCTCTCCCTGAGCCTTTGCTTGCTGTGTGACCTAGGGCAAGCCCTTCCTCTCTCCGAGCCTCAGTTTCATTCTCTGTCAAATGGGGTTGCTGGGAGCGTGATATGAGGTATGGCCACGAAGCCCCAGCACGTGCTGGCACACAGTAGGAGCCCAGGGCAGCTTAACCATCCCTCTCATGCTGATGTCATGCTGAGCTGGGTGACCGGGTGGCCAGAGGGCCTGTATTGAGGTTGCCCTGGCAACAGTGGTTGAGAGGACAGCCCCTTGCAGGGAGGGGGGGACCTCTCTGGGGAGGGGGCCTGGGCTTGGGCAGGTGGGCAGGTGGCTGCTCAGTGCCCGTGTCTCTGCCAGGCTTTCACCATCATGGACCAGAACCGGGATGGCTTCATCGACAAGGAGGACCTGAGGGACACCTTTGCTGCCCTGGGTGGGTGGCCAGCAGCCAGAGGCTTGGGGATTGGGGGTGGGCCGAGCCCTGGCCGTCCAGAAAGAGTGGGCGGCTGGGGGCAGGCCAGGGCGGTTGGCACAGGGGGTGTGAGGGGCTGGTGTTCTCTGGGCGTGCCGAGGAGGGGCGGCCACCGCCTGGCAGGTCAGGGGAGACGCCCGGGTGTTAGAGGAGGACTGGCCAGGGGAGGGAGGGGGGCATTTCAGGGACAGTAGTGGCCCGTGTAAAGTCTGGGAGGGGGAAGGGGAGGGGTCAGCAGAGCAGGGGGAGACGCAGGGGGGTGGGAAGAGGCTGGAGATATCCAGGGGCGGGACTTGGGTTACTGGGTGGTCTTCAGCTGCCAGCGAGGCTTTTGCCTTCTCTGAGGGCCCAGGGATGGGCCTTAAGCCTGGATGGGGGCACTGGGGTTGGGGGACAGGGGCGTAAGCAACTCACTTCCGGACTGAACCTTAAGCTCCCAGAGATCTGGTTGGCCACTGGGACCGTGAGGAGCCCGAGTCCCCATCTCCAGGCAGCCGGTGCGTCCCTCCTGGGGCACGTGAGCCACGAGGCCCAGGTCTTCCTCTCCTGTGTGCCTCAGCTTCAGCTTCTTTGGGTCTCAGTCTCCTCATCTGTAAAATGGGTGTAACCACCAACTTGCTCTCCTTTCCAAGGAGGCAGGGGTGGTGGCGGGGGGGGTGAGGCGGGGGCAGCCCGGTGCTGACCACAGCTGAACATGCCTCCATCCTGAAGTCTCCCAGCAGGGGGGCAGGGTCTTAGGGCTGAGTGGCGGGCGGGTGAGACGGTAGGGCTGGGGGATTCTGCAGGTTGCTCCGTGGTCCCAAGCTCTGCTCTCTTGGGCTGCCTGCAGGCAGGGTCCCCTCTGACCCTCCCTGTACTCCTGGGTGTCTCCCCCAGGCCGCATCAATGTAAAGAACGAGGAGCTGGAGGCCATGGTGAAGGAGGCCCCAGGGCCCATCAACTTCACCGTCTTCCTGACCATGTTTGGGGAGAAGCTGAAGGGTGAGTGAGTCCCCAGGGGGCCCCGGGGAGGGGACGGGCGAGTGGGTGTGGGTAGGCAGGGCCCTGTGTGCTGACGTACCCTCCATCAACGCACGCCACAGCTGGGAGAATGGTGCAGCCCCAGACACCGGCCCCCCGGGGCACACACACCAGACCCTGCCTCGGTTTCCACCTCTATATCACAGAGTGGGGTGAATGTAATGAGCCCGGTTTGCAGGGCTGTGAGGCGCCCAGCGGGACAGTTTGCCAGAAAACCCTCTGCCCACCACCAGGAAGGTGCCCCAGCCGCAGCCCCCCCTTCCTAGCGCTGGGCTCATCTTGTCTCTTCTGCCTTACCACCCGCTGCTGACAGGAGAAGGTGGTATGGGGGAGGGGGCTTCTGGAAGCTTCTGTGGCCAACCCCAGTCCAGGATGGGCTTCTCCTCCAGGGAAAGGATCAGGGGCCTCCTTCGAGGCGTCCCAGCATTGAAGTGGCAGGGATGGAACTGTAACCCCGCCTCTGGCTCTAACCACTTCGCTCCCCTGAGACGCAGCATCAGGCCGGGCTGGGGTTCCGTGGTCGGAAGGAAGGGCCAGCCTGGGCTGCGGTTGCCCTTGCGGGGTGGGTCTCATCGCCATCCCATGCTCAGGCGGCCCCTGCCTGATACCCTCCCCTGGCGCCTCGGCTACAACTGGGCTTAAGACCTGGTCTCCCACTGCCCCCCAGGGTGACCTTGGGCAAGGCTGATCTGCTCTCTGCACCTCAGTTTGTTTGTCTGTAAAATGGGGGTTGCGTTAGTTTCCCGAGGCTGCTGTAACAGATGACCCCGAACTTGGCGGCTCAACAAAACAGCAATGTATTCTCTCAGTTCTGGAATCCAGAAATCTGAGATCTGGCAGGTCAGGCTCCCTGAGAGGCTCCAGGGGAGAACCCGTGCTTCACCTTTTCCGGCTTCTGGTGGCTGCTTCGCTCCCACCTCTGCCTCTGTGGCCACGCTGCCCCTCCTCTTCTGTCTCTCCTCTGCCTCACTTCTGTAAGGACACTTGTTATTGGACTTAGGGCCCACCCGGATAAGCCAGGATAATCAGTCCATCTCAAGAGCCTTTCCTTACATCTGCAGAGGCCCTTTTTCCAGATGACATTTCCAGGTCCTGGGGATGAGGACCTGGGTGTATCTTTTGGGGGCCACCACTAAGCCCACGACAGCCCGGTGTTGTCCAGCTGACAGAACAGTGCCCTCAGGCCCACCTCTGGGCAGCTGTTAGGGGTTATTCCTGGGACCATGGCCACCACCTTGAAGAGCGCAGAAGTCCAGGGGGCAGGCAGGGATACACTCACAGGAAAAGGCATGCATGACTCCAGCCGTGACTTTAAAGCAAGTCCTGGAGCTCGCGTCTGTCCGCAGCTGAGCTAAGAGCGCTGACCCAGGGCTGCAGCTTTTTCTCATTTTCGCAGGGGCTCCGGGGCTGGAGCTCCAGCTGAGCCTGTCATGCAAACTTGGCCGAGCCTGGGGTGGGGACAGGAGCTGCGGGGCTGGGCAGGCACCACCTCGTCCCTCTAATTGGGACAAGGACACTGTCATGAGGTTCCCAACAGCAATGAGGGGAAGCAGTCTCTCTGCAGCCCATTTGATGAGGTTTGCAGTCTGCAGAGCAGAGGCCCATTCTGGGAGGAGAGAGGAGAGGATCGGGTGTGGTAAATGTCCAGCCATGGGGCCTGAACCCGGGGCAGCTGGTCCACATGCAGCCAGTCCTGAGGAAGGCAGGCTGGAGCCAGGCTGCCCCGGCACGGAGGTCTCTCCCCGGAGACCCTGGGAGGCAGAGACTGCACAGCAGCTCCCCAACCGTGATCCCATGGCCACCCCTTCTCCTCCTGCAAGGCCAGGCTGTGACGGGCCCTGGACTGAGCCTCTGGCCTGGGCACACTGGCTCCCTGCCACCCTACCTAGAGGAAGCCCACGGCTCTGCCTCTAGGAGCTCCCAGGCTGGCAAGGCCAGCACTGAGCCCGGCCCAGTCACTCAGGGCCAGTCTCAGGAATGTTGAGTGACTCAGACATCATCCTGTCCTGGATGATCCTGATGGGGGAGGACACAGCTGGCCCTGACCCAGTCCGATGGAGGGGACACAGCTGGCCCTGACCCGGTCTGATGGGGGGACACAGCTGGCCCTGACCCAGTCTGATGGGGGGACACAGCTGGCCCTGACCCAGTCCGATGGAGGGGACACAGCTGGCCCTGACCCGGTCTGATGGGGGGGACACAGCTGGCCCTGACCCGGTCTGATGGGGGGGACACAGCTGGCCCTGACCCGGTCTGATGGGGGGGACACAGCTGGCCCTGACCCAGTCTGATGGGGGGGACACAGCATGGCAGAGCAAGAAAGGGGCTCTGGAGGTTCAAGGAGCTGGCTTCAAACCCTTCCTCCCCTTATAGCGGGAGACCTCAGGCAAGTAACAGAGCCTCTCTGAGGCTAAGTTTCCTCTTTGACAAACTGGCGCATCAGGGCCTACCACAAGGGGTGTGCGGGAGTCCCACGGGGTACAGCGCCGAAGCTGCAGGATGGACTTGGCACAGAGCACTCAGATGTGCCTGTAGCCGTGATAATGTCGGTCAAGACCTTTACCATTAATGACCCTTTATCTTAACTGATCCTGGGAGGCGGGCAGCAAACCCCGGCCTTGTCTCCATTTCACCAATGACACAGCTGAGCCTTAAGCAGGAAGGGGACATCCCCTGGTTCCACAGTGAGAAGGGAGGTCAGCGTGACGGGGGGAAGAGCACCAGGTAAGGGTCACCAGGCCACCTGCTGTCATTCACACAGTCCCTGAGACCTTGGGTGAGACCCTTCCTCTCTCTGGGCCTCAGTTTCCCCATCTGTACCACCAGGGGGCTGCGTATTTAATCCCATTGTGTTAGTAGAACCATTTCTTCTAATGACATCTTTCCCCAAAGCCCACACTATAAAAGTGATAAAACCAGAACTGCTCTGGATGTGCTCCCTCACTCCCACAAACCTGTGGACCCACCTGCCCTGCCTCCGGCCTGAACAACCTCTCAGACTCCTCCAGTGCCACTGCCAGAGCCCCCACCTCCAGCCCCCAAGTAAAAGCTCTTTCTCCTCCATCCATAGCCGAATCACATAGCATCAGTTGTGAGAACTTGGACAAGTCACTTAACCTCTCTGAACCTCAGTTTCATCATCTGTAAAATGGGACCAATGGGCAGGAGGGTTAAGCACATAGTAAATGCCTAGTAGGCTTTTCCAGGTGCATCTGTGCAGGCTGAATGTTACTATATGCAGAGCCCTTGGCTATGATTACTGTTCCTTGTTTCTCTGAAACATCCCTTCTCTGGCCTCACTGTGGACTAGAAGCTGGGGAGGAAGCTCCCTGAGCCCTTGGCCTCTGCAGGGGCCGTGGGACCTGCCCCACCCCCAGCCGCTGCCTGGCCTCTTCATCTTGATGCTCTCCCCCTGCCTGTGTGTGCTGCTTCTAGGTACGGACCCGGAGGAGACCATTCTCCACGCCTTCAAGGTGTTCGACACTGAAGGGAAAGGTTTCGTCAAGGCTGATTTGTAAGACTCCTCTGCCTTCCATTTTGGTTTTTCTCTCCCCCAAGGTCTCAGGTGATAGATGGGCTGGGGTCAGGTCAGGGTGGGTCGCAGCCCAGTCTCCTGTCCTGCCTGGAACTCAGGCATCTCAGGCAGCTTCCAGCCAGGAGCCAGGAGGCTGCTGCCCTGCCCAGTTCAGCCATTACTAGACGTCCCTTCCCCTCTCTGGGCCTCGGTGTCCCCCTCTGTGTGGATGTGTATGGGGAATATGGGGTCCCCAGGCGAGGGCTTCCCGGTAGCGAGGGAGGAATGGCTGGGGGTAGAGGTGGGCCCTGCAGGGTGACTAAGGATCGCCCTGGCCAGAGCAGAGAGGGCGTGTTTGGGGTTGGTGAGGAGGAGCCGGCTGTGGCTGGAGGGCGGCGGGGGTGGGCAGCGGGCAGCACAGAGAGGAAGGCAGGGCCTGTGCGGGGTAGCCCTGGACCGTGGGTCTGCCCTGGGGGCGTGGGAGAGCCTAAGAAGCAGTTAGGCAGGGGCAACACGGAGGCCAGCCTGGAGGAGGAGGAGAGAGGGTTGCAGCCGCCGCAAGGGTCTTGGCCAACGGGACGGAGGCGAGTGGGTGGGTGAGTGAAATACAAGAGGCCGGTACCAGTGGGAGCCAGGGTGTTGGGAAGAGGACTGGGCCAGATGTTAGCCAGGGCCCAAGGCGATGTGGGGATGGAGGCGTAGCCCTGGGAAGGAACCAGCTCAGCTGGGGCTGCAGAGAGAGTGAGGTGGCTGTGGGCAGCTGTCCGGCCGCCACTGGGCCGGCGTCCCCGAGGCAGGAAGCGCTAAGGCCTGCTGTGCCTGGGAGCCTCAGCCCGGGGAGGGCACAGGGCAGACAGCCGAGACTTGCGGGCCGGGGCGGGCCGGGCAGAGGCAGCCTGTGCAGGGGCTGAGACACTGAACCTTCTGAGTCAGCCTCTGAGCTGTCCCTTCAGGGCCTCCAAGGCCTCCCTGGGCCCGTGGCTGACCCTGGGCAGGCGGGATTTCTTCCTTAGTCACAGGCTTCGCGGGGCCAATGACTGCGATGCTGGAGGCCTCGGGGCCTCGGCTGGAGGCTAATTTTGCTTTCTATTCACTATCAGCACAGCACGTGGTGGAGGTCGGGTGGGAGAGGGCAGGGGGGCAGGGAGGAAGTGGGGAGGGTCTAGCTTGTCTCCCAGACGTTCTTACAGCCCCTCACCCCCCAGAGTTTTGAGTCACCCTCTCCTCAGGGGTCGGGGAGGGGTTCCCGAGGTTCCCGAGGGTTTCTTCAGGCTGCGGCCCTCTCCTTCACCCCTTCCTCAGAGTCCGGGTTCCCAGCCCCACCTTGGAGACCTAGAGGGGCACTGGGGGAACCCCCCGGGGTGACCCGAACCCACCCCTCTCCTGCCATCCACCTTCCCTCCCACTGGAGCAAAGTCAGGGCTGGGAGGAAGCCTTTGGAGACCCAGTTTGGGAACCTCAGGCGCCATCCCCGGGCTATGGGCTCTGAAAGACGGGGCTACCTGCCAGGCAGAGGCCACAGAGGAGGCTCTGGTTGAAAGAGAGTCTGTGAAAAGTCCCCAGCGTGGAGAGTTGGAAACTGTGACTGTCCTTCAGTAACATAAATAGTGGAAAATGTGCGTCGGTCTGGAGCAGGGCGGCGGCTGCCGGCGCCGCAGGGCACACGGGTGCTGGTCCCACCCCGGCCCTCTGCACCCCCTGAGAGCTCTATGGGGCCCTCTGAGCTCCTGGGGGCACCAATCCCTCCCCCACAGCCTCAAATGCCCCACCTCTGGCCATTCCTCCGGGCCCCGGGCAGCTCTGGCCCCTGTGGGCAGCTGTTCTTCTGGACCACGCAGGGGGACAGCCACCCCCCTGCCGCTGCACGCCAGTACCCCTCCCGAGCCTCAGTTTCCCCCTCTGTAAAAGGGGGATAATAATACTCACCTCCCAGGGCCGTGAGGAGCAAAGAAGACCTGGGCCGACGCAGGACGACACGGACCTGGGTAGCCTTCCTGCTCCTTGGCTGAGTGCAAGCACCTTGCACGCTCCGAAGCACCTTACAGATGTCAGCAAAAATCATATGCTGAAGAGGCAGTGCGTCTAGAACCAGGGCAAAGAGGCTCCCCTCAGTGACCTAGAGGTCGCTCATTAGTGCACGATGGGACATCAGAGCGGCCCCCCCCAGTCATGTCGGGGTCCCAAGGTCATTTCATTGGGTTCCCATCTGATGTGAAGGGGGGAGTCCACGTTACAACGGAGGCTGAGAGCCGAAGTGGCCGCCCGAGGTCACACAGCCCTCTGGGGGCTGTAGGGTCAGCCCTGATTGGTGTCCTCCTGGGCCATCAGCCCCAGCATCTGCGTGTCCACATGCAGAGTGGCCCTTAACCCTGAATGTGACCCTTCCTCTCCCTTGAACAGCATCAAAGAGAAGCTCATGACACAGGCGGACCGCTTCAGTGAGGAGGAGGTGAGTGGCGCCTTTTCAGGGCCCGGCCCAGCGCCGACAGGTATCTTCCTGGGAAGCGCTCTTTCTTTAGCGATCTGCTGAGATGATGGTGACATTGGGAACAAGGATGGGTGAGATCCTGGCCTCTGTGGCCTCCACCCTGATGCCTCCCTCTCCAAAGAGGGGAGCGACATTCTGCCCGATGCCCTTGGGTGACCCCCGTCTCTGGCCGCCCCCCACCGGCCCTGGCTGAGGCTGACTCCCGGCTCTTTCCCCAGATCAAGCAGATGTTTGCTGCTTTCCCGCCAGATGTGTGTGGCAATCTGGACTATAGGAACCTGTGTTACGTCATCACGCATGGTGAAGAGAAGGACTAAAAGGGGACCACCGACGCCCACCCCCACCCCAGACACACATACAGAGGCAGCAAACACGGGGCTCGGGGTGGGGAAGAGGGGCGGCCGGTGAGGAGCCCCTGCAGCCAGCGTGTGTGTGTGAGGAAAAGGCTCCCTGGCCTGTGGGTCAGCGGCAAAGTAAGAATAAATAATGTAACAAGGTCTGAGGTTTTGTGATTAATGCTCCGGTTGGGGAGAAAGCTAAACATTCCTATGTTGTTGGTTTTTCCAAAGTTTTTACTTCCTGGCTTTGCTCAAATGTTCCTGATGAGCTGGTGTTTAGAACTAATTGGCAGTTTTGAAGGTCCCCAGCTGGGGCACGGGACAGCGCCTTCATTGATGAAGCGTTTATTGAGCACCTAGTGCGTGCCAGCCCTGGTATCAGTCCCAGGGACATGGAGATGAGCCAGCCCTGTCCCCGGCGGAAGGACCATGCAGTGAGGGAGACAAGAACTGGGGTGGGGACACAGTGGGGAGGAGGTGGGAGAGGGCCAGGAGAGACCTGGCGGCTAGAAGCCAGACAGAGGCAAAGAAGGCGGTGGGGGCGAGGGGGTGGATTCAAGGGATGTTGAAGGAAGAGGCAAAGATTTCTTGAACAGGGCATGCATAGCACCAACCATATAATAAAAGGGCAGAAACCGGACTTCAAATTGAAAACTTCCACTCGGCAAAAGATGTCATGAAGGGCGTGAAAAGGCAAGCCCAGGCTGGAGAAGATATCGGCAACAACAGATATTGACAAAGATCTTAAATCCCGAATATACTTTAAAAAAAAATCCTACACATCGGGACTTCCCTGGTGGTGCAGTGGTTAAGAATCCGCCTGTCAGTACAGGGGACACGGGTTCGAGCCCTGGTCCAGGAAGATCCCATATGCCGTGGAGCAACTAAGCCCGTCTGCCTCAACTACTAAGCCTGTACTAAGCCTGTGCTCTAGAGCCCGCAAGCCACAACTACTGAGCCCGTATGCCACAACTACTGAAGCCCACGCGCCTAGAGCCCGTGCTCCGCAACAAGAGAAGCCACCACAATGAGAATCCTGTGCACCATAATGAAGAGTAGCCCTGGCTCGCCACGACTAGAGAAAGCCTGCATGCAGCAACGAAGCAAAAATAAATAATAAATAAATTTGTTTTTAAAAAGGATGTAAAGTCCATGGAAGCAAGGGTTTAAAAAAAAAAAAAAAAAAACCCTACACATCAATAAGGGAAAGAGAACCAAAACAGAAAACAGAAACGAGGTAGGTGACAAGGTCAATGGCAGAGCTGGGCCTGGAACCCAGGCAGCATGGCTCTGAGCCCGTGCCCATAAGCTCTACCCCGCACTGCTACACCCTGCACTGGGACATGGGGGCGGGGACATGTGAGGAGGTCCCTTTCCTTGTCCCTTGCCCTCCTGCACTCCATGTTCCCTCGGGGGGAGGTGGGGAGAGAGGCGTCCCCATCAGCCTGGGGCTCCCAGGCTCAGGACACAAGGGGCAAGATCTGCAGAGCAGGGCTGGGAAAGCCCCGAGGCAGAGGAAGAGGAATATTCCAAAAGATCCCTCCTCCCAGGCCTTGCTTTCTCTGCTCTCGAAGAGTTTAGCTTTCCTGGAAATCAAGGACTCAGCTGCGGAGGAACTCGTCAGACCTGTTTGTGTCCCCAGGAACCAGGCCAGAGCCAAACTTTTGGAGGGAGCGGGAGCCATGGCTACCTGCTCCCCCATCTGGCAGCTCCGGGCTGCCCTACTCCGTGACACCAGGCCTGCTGGCCCTGCATCGGCCTGGCTCCACGGGTTCACGGGGTGGCCAGTGGGGAAGGTTGGAGGGGCTCCAGGCAGCTCAGGAGGGGAGACTGGGAGCCCTTCCTTTGCTCATTCATTCCTCCGCCCTTCAGACAGCTGTCCACTTACACCCACTCTGTTCCAGGGCCCAGGCGCAATCAGTAGCACCTATATAACACCCACCTGGGCTCTGGGTGGGGGACCCACAGGGACAGGAGGCTCCAGTGGCCTAGGGCGAAGAAGGCGGGAGGGGAGTGGGGGACCAGTCGTGAGGCTATTGTGGCTCCAAGGCCCTGGCCTCTGCTTCTCTTGGCGTTGTTCACGGCATTGCTTGCTCAGGGCCCCTCCCCCTCCAGCGAGGGCTCATTGGGGGTCTTGGCTGCCCCTGACCTGGGCCTACCACCAGCTGCCTTCAGTCTCCATGACTCTCTGTCTAGTTCCCGAGGGACACCTGGATTGGCGCTCCACGACCCCTAGATGGGTTCCTCCGGGTCCTCCTCTGGTCCAGGCAGCTGGGGTGGTCCACAGAGCTGCCCCTTCCAGGGGTGGGGGCTGAGGCTTCTGAAAGCCAGAGAGAAAATGACTCCTCCCTCCTGAGTCATCATATCTGGAATCACCTTTTTAAAGGTACAAGAACTACTTGTGGCCTCCCCCACCTGCCCACCTGCCCCTTTACCACCATCTTTACGGCTCTGTGCTTCCTTGCACAGCCTCATTCAGTTCCTTGAGTGCCCTACCTTCCCTCCTGCCACAGGGCCTTTGCATATGCTGCTCCTGCTGCCTAGGACACTCCCACCCACTCTCCCACTCTCCCATTGGATAAGTGCCCAATTACCCCTACTCAGCTTTCTGCTCTCAGCTCCACGTCACATGCCCTGTCCCTGAGGCCTGGAATAGGTCATATCCCCTTCTGTGTACTTTCATGGCACCAAGTACTTTTGCTGGGGAGATGTACATGATGTTGGCCTTCCCCAGAGAGCTGTAAACCTGGGATCAGGTTGGAGTTTGCCCATCACTCTACCCCTAGCCACCCTCACTGGACCTGGCACAAAACAGACTCTTGGGAAACATTTAACCAACTCCAGGAGGCCCAGACAGCTGACCTTGAGGTGCATGAGGCCTCTGGAGGCAGCTTCCGTGGCCAGCACTGAGGTCTGGGCCTCCAGGAAGACACCACGGGCCAGAGGCTGAGGTCAGGGCCTGCACGCAGGCCAAAGCCATGCCCGAGGCCCCATGGGACCTGCCTATCTGTCTGGGCCTTAGTCTCCACACAGGCAGAATGGGACCCTGTGGTTCTCTGGGCCCCGGGGATTTCCAGCTCTTCGGGCAGCGGCAAACCCTGAGGCCGTGGCCACCCCCCAGAGGTGACCTGACTCGTAAGCTGGCCGGGCTGGCTCTCCCGGAATGCTTGGTGGCCCCAGCGTGCCCTGGAGGGTGATGAGCAGCAAGCCCAGGCGTGGCCACGGCAAGTCTCTGTGTCCCCAGGGAGCCGCGTGCAGGGATCCTGCCCTGCCCCGGTCCCGCCGGCTCCCCCAGCCAGCTGGGTCTTATTGAGGGTAATTAGCCCAGTGAGACGCCTGGGTCTAGGCCTTTCATTTTCCACTGTGATCCGTTCACGGGGGCCTTCGGACAGTGGCCCCCGTATAAATCACGAGGGGGTCACTGTTAAGAGAAATGGCAAATTCCTTCCACCCGCGTGGCCGGCTAAATTGATTCTGAGAGCAGATTCCCTCCTGGCGCTCACTCAAGAATGGCCAAGTCCTTTGAAGGTCTTTCCAGGGTGGACCCCGGGGCTTAGAGCCGGCTGGGCGGGGAATCTCCCCGGGAGGCTCTGCTAACCGCGGGCGGGTGAGGCCCCTCCAGGACCTCGTGGCTGCTGGAGAGACCCTGCCTGATGCGGCGCCACCATCGCTCTGTCTCCGTGGCAGCCCTGGGGGTGACTCTGCACCTCTTCACAGCCAGGAAGTGGCAGGGGTGGGGGGCTAGGGGGAGCCAATGGTGTCCTCAGCCAGGAATGGGGACGCTAGACCTCAGAGCAATAAAGAAACATCCCGGTGGAGTTTCAGGCCTGGGGGTGGGGAAGGCAAGCGGTGAGGTTCCGAGGGGACGCCCCAGTAGCCATAGAGTCTGTTTGGTGGGAAAACTACGCCATTCCCTCTGTGAGCTGAGCCCCTGGGCTGGGCCAAGATTTCAGTCTGGCTGAGGGTTCATCTGGGCCTCCCGGGACCCCCAAGTGTCTGTCTATTCATCTCTTCCTGTCTGTCTCACACGTCCAGCCCTCGGGTCTCACTTGACAAAGGTGAAGGGAAGCTAAAGCGGGGGGGTTGGGGGGGGCAGGATCAGGGATGAGGGAGGTTGGGGAGTGTCCTGTGAGTCTGTGGATGCAGCGTGGGGAAAACCCATTTTCTTTACAATTTATGTATTTATTTATTTTTGGCTGCGTTGGGTCTTCGTTGCTGTTCACGGGCTTTCTCTAGTTGCGGCGAGCAGGGGGCTACTCTTCGTTGCAGTGTGTGGGCTTCTAATTGCAGTTGCTTCTCTTGTTGCAGAGCACGGGCTCTAGGCGCTCGGGCTTCGGTAGCTGTGGCACGCGGGCTCAGTAGTTGTGGCTCGAGGGCTTAGTTGCTTCGCGGCATGTGGGATCTTCCCAGAACAGGGCTCGAACCCGTGTCCCCTGCATTGGCAGGCGGATTCTTAACCACTGCACCACCAGGGAAGTCCGGGAAAACCTATTTTCAAATCCCTGTCTTGGGGCAGAGCGTGCAGCTGGCTCAGGGGTCCCAAAAGGCAGAGCTGGGCAGGTGTCTGGAGTAACAGGGACCCAGCCTTTGGACCTCTCTGGCTTTCTGAGCCATCCTGGGGACAGGCTCCTCAGTAGGGAGTGAACTACCCGTGACTGGAGGTATGCAAGCCGGAGAAGGTGAACGCGCGGCAGGGATGGGGCTGGTTGGCTTTTAGAACCCGAGTTGCTCCTCAGAGCAGAAAGATAGGGGTGCATAAGGCACCTAGCTCGTTGCCTGGTGCACAGTGGGGTATCCCGCCCCCCACACCCGCATGGCTTCACGGGGGTCCAACCAGAATCACAGAGCCCAGGGCAGACTGAGCCAGAAGAACCCTGGTGAACAGATGAGGAAGCCAAGGTCCAGAGGGAGCTCCCCCTCCCCAGCTCCAGACCTACCACACTCCCCCCCTCTTTCCGTTCACACCCCTGAACATGGTCAGGGTCACATTCCTGTCCAAGACCTGTTATTGGGGTGATGGGTTCTAATGCGTGTGTGTCAAGGGAAAAAGCGGGGGGCATGTTAGCATGCAGCCTCTTGGGTGATGACGGGGGACTGTGAGATGTGATTTGGGGCCTGTAACGGATCGTGGGGGACCTGGGGCTCCTTAGTGACCAAGAAGAGGGCATCCAGGAGATGGGCTGTGTCTTGCTGAGCAGGTCCCTCCGTCTCTGGGCCCCAGACTTCTCGGTACCACGAGGATGCTGGACTGGGCTGGGGAAGCCCATGGCGTGGGTCTGGCGATGGGGCCGGGAGGGACAGGCCGGCCTGGAGCCGCCCTAATCGGGGGCTTAGCTCCGACTTCAAAGCTGGGGGCTTCAGCTTCATTGGAATTGTCCAGCCATGGTGGGGGCGGAGAGGGGGTGCCTGGTTCCCATCAAGCTCCAGAGGCCCCTTGGAGAGTGGAGTGGGTGGGTGGCAGGAGGACAGGGCTGAAGATCTCAACTGGAGCATCTGAGGCTGGAGAGCCTCAGAGCCTTATGGCTGTGTGACCTCAGGCCAATGGCTTAACCACTCTGGGCCCTCGTATTTCTCATCAGAGAAACAGGGTGGGTGGTACATCCCTCCGAGGGCAGCACCCGGTGTAGGGCCTGGCCCTGGCTGGTGGCCTCAGTCTGCAAGGCCTGCTGCGTGAGCTCTCACTCTGGCTGCGAGGGTGGCCCTTATGGCCGCACAGCGCCATCTACTGACGGATGAGGAGCCTCGCCCGGCCCCGGCTTCCCCAGGGCCTTTCCGGGCCTGCATCTTCGAAGCAGCCATGGGTGCAAGGTTAAAAGTGCAATCTGAGGGCAGACGAGTTGGCATGTGAGTCCCGGCTGCCTCAGTTCAGCTTCTGGCTGGAAGCAAGGCAATCTCGTTTACCTGCAGATTCCTGTAAAAGGCAGCAGCAGCACTTAAGAGAACGCTCTGTGTACCAGGCGCTGTGCTTCACATGCATTCACATGTAGAACTCCTCCACAACCATGGGAAGTAGAGCCTACTACTATCCCCTTCTACAGATGGTGAAACTGAGACCAGAGAGGGTCAGACACTGGCCCTAGGCTGCACAGTAAGTGGCAGAGCTTGGATTTGAACCCAGGCAGTCTAGGTCCTCATCCCCTACTTGTCACCACAGGCTAAGACACATAACATAGCTGCCTTGCAAGGTTGCGGGTAAGAGTTACTCTGGGTAGTTGGGCTGAAACCCTTGGTTCCAGTGGTGTGTCACAGTGACTCCAGCGCAGGAGTTGGGGTTGCCCTGGTTTCTCGTCCTGGCTCCACTATTCACTCGCTAGCTTTGGGGCCTGGGTGAGCCACCCAGCGCTGGGTTGCCTCAGTGTCCTCGTCGATGGCTCAGTGCAAGGGTCAGAGATGAGGCACGGAAGGGACACCCAGCTCCTGGCAACCGTGAGCTCCTCATTGTTCTCAGGTACCGGGGACGTCCTTGCCCTGAGCAGGTGGGCCCCCGCTGGTCCACGTGCGCCCGGAGATGGTTGGTCCACAAAGCCATCCTCATGCTGCCACAGTCCTGCATCCCTGGGGCACCAGAAGGCTGGCAACTGGGGAGGAGCTGGATGTTCAGAGGAAAGGGAACTTCCGCATCCTGGAGAGAGGGCTGAGGCTACCTGAGCCCTGGGGCCTTGAGTGCAGAGAGAAGCAGCCGTGGAGGGACCTCATCTGTCGAGCCCGCCTCACACCTTCCTCCAAGTTTGGTGGGAGAAGTTTTCCTCTTCTTGTAGGCCTCCAGGGGTCCCCTGCATAGCCTAACCCTACCACCCACTTGGGAATCCGGGGTCTCCCAGGACCATGATGGGGGTGGGAGGACATGCCTGCTACCATCTGCCTGTGATCTGCTCTGAGACCCCTTGTTTTCCGGTCCGCAAAGGGGGTTACATTATAGCTCTAGCCACTTCCAGCTCGAAAGCTCACACCTTTCCCTTCCTCCCACAGTGGGCCCATCAAGGTGCTGGATTAGCCAAGGACACGGCCCTAGGCCTCCAAACACCTCCGCTGGGGAGCAAGCTTCCTGGCCACCAAGGTGGGGGATGGAAGGGCCAAGGATGCGGCCACAAGGCTCAGGCTGCTGGGATGGCCGTCCTGGTCCAGCCTTCCTCTTTCCACATGGGCCTCCGTTGAGTGGAATGCCCCTTCCTGGAAGTGCCCCCACCAGCTCTGCAATTACTGGTTTTTTCTCCTTCCTGCCCCACCTCCAAGCTTAAAGCGTTTGCGAGAGATAGGAGTCTGCTGTAGAAGCAGGAGGCCTGGGCCAGCTTGAGCATCTCCAAATAAAATGGAAAGGGAGGTGGGGGCCCCAGAAACCTGCTGTCCAGTTTGGGAGACGTGGAGACGGGACCATAGATCAAGCTGGCCCAGAGGAGCCCTGACCAGGGGCCGCGGACACTCCCTGGGCAACCATCCAGAGAGGCCCTCCTGGACGGAGCCTGTCTCTATGCAACCTGCCAGTGAGGGGGTGAGCTCCCTGTCACCGAGTGCTGGGTGGGGGGGTCGGCCTGAGCCACCTGGTACTTAGCCCTCGACAGTCTCCACAACACTTGGACCCCCACTCTGAGGTTCAGGCCTGCCACCATCTGGGAGGTGGGCCAGGCAGGCAGGAGAGCCCATTTTACAGATGAGAAGGCTGAGGCCCAGAGAGGAAAAGCGACTTGTCTTTGGACACGCAGGCAGGAAGTGGCAGAATAAACCCCAGAGGCTGAGGCTGAAGACTCTGTGCCCAGTGCTCCTCTCCCCGCTGCCTGTCCTGGGGGTCTCGTCCCTGGCTCTGGGCTGTTTCCGGGGGGTGGGCACAGAGGACATGGATAGCCACAGAGTGCTCAGGGACGGGGCAGGTCATGGACCCCGAGGCAGACACCAGGGAAACGGTGAAGGTCTAGGACGAGGGGGCGTTTTAGACGGCCCGGGGATGAAGCAAAGAGGTGGGCCCTGAGAGACAGGAGATGGGCAGTGCCTGAGGCTGGAGAGAAACTGACAGGTTTTGAACACTTGGGTGCCAGGCCCTGTGCCTGGGGCTTCCTGTGGTTGATCTCTCTGAAACCTCGCTTTAGCCCTGTGATAACTGAAAATAGATCTTGACAAAGACCTCATCTCCTAAATATACTTTTAAAACATCCTACAGGGCTTCCCTGGTGGCGCAGTGGTTGAGAGTCCGCCTGCTGATGCCAGGGATGCCGGTTCGTGCCCCCGTCCGGGAAGATCCCACGTGCCGCGGAGCGGCTGGGCCCGTGAGCCATGGCCACTGAGCCTGCGCGTCCGGAGCCTGTGCTCCGCAACGGGAGAGGCCACAACAGTGAGAGGCCTACGCACCTAAAAAAAAAAAAAAAAAAAAATCCTACAGATCAATCATGGCACAACAACCCCAAATCTACAAAAACCCAGGTAGGTGACAAAACAATATATCCAGACGGCAAATAAAGACAAGATGTTCAACGTCATTCTTCATAAGGAAAACGCAAATTAAAACGTCAAGAAGGTACACACCCCCCGGAATGGCTAAAACGAAAAAGATGGTGCATATAGTATTCCCATCCTGCCGATGAGGAAGCGGAGGCTCAGAGAAGCTAAGACCCCCGTCCAATGGCCAAGGATGCCCAGGGCCTCCTGCCCTCCAAGCCCGCCATCTTTCTACTCTTAAGGGTGTGGCCAGACTGTCTTTTGCTGACCGGAGACTTTCTGAATGCACCAGTCACTTTGCAAACCACCAGTGGACACCTCCTTTGGCCAGGTCCATGCTGGGGGCTGGGAGTCAGGGCCAGCTCACCCCTGGTCTCTGTTCCAGAGCAGCTGTGTCCAGAGAGCAGTGGGTGCATCCATAAACCACCCACGTATGGGCTGCACAGTGTCCTGGGGGGCGTGGAGGAGGGACCCCTTGCTGCCAGGGCCAGAGGGAGAAGCCTGGGGACCGATGAGCCTGAGCTGCCAGAACAGGAGGAGCTTCGGGGGCGGCCAGGGGGCGGCCAGCAGACGGCCAAGTTCACGGGTGATCAGGAGGCAGGCCCTGAGACTGAGAGAAGCCCTCAGGGTCAGATGGCAGGGCCGTGGGCCTCCAGCCAGAGCTGGAGGTTTATCCTGAGGGCGCTGGGAGCTGCCCTCCCGGGCTTGGGGGCCCACGTGGGCCACGTGGCCTGGCCTTCCCTCCAGGGAATAGATGGCGAGCCAGTGCTGCCATCCACAGAAGCAATGACAGAAGCCACTGCTGGACACGAGGCTGGGCATAGGGAGAGGTGAGCGTGCCCTGTCCTGATCTCCCGTCCTGCGGGCACTCGGAGAAGCCGGAGGCCACGGTCCCGTCTTTGCAGGTGGAGCCAAGTAATTGTGCCAGGAGGACAGAGGGCAGTGGCTTCTTTGGCCATCTGGGTTCCAATGCTTCTGGGTCACTTTTGGCTCCCGGGCCATGCCCTGTGAGCTCACAGAAAAGTTGGGGCTCCCATGAGCTGCCGGCCAGGGAATTCTCCATCCAAGAGGGAGCCAGCTGTTCCCCTGGCTGGTCCCTACCCTGCAGAGAGCTGGTGGCCACCAGGGGACAAAGCCTGGACCCAAAGTCCCTCTAGCTCCAGCTCCCAGCTGGGCCCGGTGTGTTATGGCCATCGGTTTGGGGTCGTGTGTGTCCGCCTGGCGTCCCCAGTCAGCTGTGTCAAGGTCGACCAACAGGAGCGAACGTACTGCCGGCTCCCAGGGAGCAGGGCCTAGGGCCCCGGGCCACCTCTGCTCTGGGCGCTCGGTGGGTCCCGGGCCCCAGCCAGGCCTGGGCTTGCCGTCAGGGTGGACACCCTGCTGCCTGCCTGTGCAGCTCGCGGCCCCGCCCACCTGTGCCCCTTTCTGGACTGGAATGTGAGTGTCGGCCAGGCCCCGGAGGCCCGGGGGCCTGTGATTTGTGTCCTGCACGTGGGTCATCAAAGGCTTTACGAGGCCCCCTGGCAGGCCGTCTGCGTTTCCAAAAGGTGAGATCATGCACCTGAAAGCAAGCCGACCGGGCCCTGCACCCTGAATGGGCTTCTTGTTCTCCAGAACCCGGCTGTCAGCTTCTGGCTTGTGAAAGGGAGGTGGAGGCCAGGCAAGGGTGAGGCGGCTCAGGCGTGACCCCGAATGTGCCCGCCGGTCGGGAGACCCTGAGCTCTCCGCATCCCTGGTCCCAACAGGTTGGGCGTGGGGAGGGGGTGCTGCATCACGGAAACCTACATGGTTTGGCCCACTCAGCATCCTTGGGGCTTCTGGTCCTCACCGCTCAGTAAGGGCTGTGGAGCTCCTTCATTCAGCAGCTGGGCTCTGATACCTCCCCTGGGATCCAGCCATTTGCCCTGGAGGTGCTTCCAGCCCTAGAAGCAGGACAATAAGTGGGTCTCCATGGTATGATACGGCAGGTGGGATCTTAGAAGAAGAGCACAGAGAAGGTGGTGAATGCTGGCCTGGGGGTGGGGGAAGGCTTTGTGGAGGGGGAGCTAGGGTGGGGGCGGGGTTGATGGCTGACTCAGGCCTGTAGGGGCCTTTGAGTGGAGGGCAGGAAGGCAGGCAGGGGATGAGGAGGGGGACAGCTGTTGTGACCCCTCCCAGAGAGAGCCGTGAGGCCTGGAGCGCTGGCCTGGGCAGGATGGTGCGGGGGAGGTGGGGGGAAGGGAAGGAGGAGGCAGTCTGCCTGGATGCTTCGAAAGCCTTAGCCGGTGACCCTGTCTAGCTGGGCCCTCTTTTCAATTTTTTTTTTTTTTTTTTTTGCGGTGCGCGGGCTTCTCACCGCTGTGGCCTCTCCTGTTGCGGAGCACAGGCTCCGGACGCGCAGGCTCAGCGGCCACGGCTCACGGGCCCAGCCGCTCCGTGGCAGGTGGGATCCTCCCCGACCGGGGCATGAACCCGCGTCCCCTGCATCGGCAGGCGGACTCCCAACCACTGAGCCACCAGCGAAGCCCCCAATTTTTAATCTCTTTCTTCAAAATCCTCCGTTCCTCCCCATCACCAGAACGTTTCCTTTTGACCTCTCCTTGAACGATTTCTCAGCATTCCTCCCATAATCTGTTAAATTTTTGTACACTCTTTGACCATTTTTATAGTTCTTCGAACTTTCAGACTTTCAAATAAACAAATAAATAAGCCAAAAATTCCACATTTTTTTTTAATACTTAGTGGACCAAGGAAATAAATGCTTAGAAACACATACAAATCTTTTGATGTGGTGTTTGAAGTTCAAAATGAAGCACATTTAATGTCCTCCAGCAGGGGTTGGCAAACTTCCGGTAAAGGACCAGACAGATCTTTTAGGCTCTGCAGCTGTTTGGTCTCTGCCATGACCACAGAAGTTGGCCACTGTGCAAAAACAGCCAAGGATCATACGTACACAAATGACGCATACCTGTGTTCCAATCACCCTTTACGTACTGAAATTTCAATTTCATATAATCTTCATGCACCACTCACCGAATCATATCCTTCTTTTGATTTTCCAGCCACTTAAAAATGTGAAAACCAGGACTTCCCTGGTGACACAGTGGTTAAGAATCCGCCTGCCAATGCAGGGGACACGGGTTCGAGCCCCGGTCTGGGAAGATCCCACATGCCGCGGAGCAACTAAGCCCGTGCGTCACAACGGCTGAGCCTGCGCTCTAGAGCCCGCGAGCCACAACTTCTGAGCCCACGTGCCGCAACGACTGAGCCCCCACACCTAGAGCGCAACAAAGAGAAGCCACCGCAATGAGAAGCCCGCGCACTGCAATGAAGAGTAGCCCTCGCTCACCTTGACTAGAGAAAGCCCACGCACAGCAGCGAAGACCCAACACAGCCAAAAAGAAATAAATAAATAACATATTTTAAAAAAAGTAAAAACCATTCTTTCCTTGCGGGTTGCACAAAAACAGGCAGCTGGCTGTTTTCTGTAGTTTTTGGACTCCTGTTCTATAGTGTAGAATGGTTAATCTTTTGAAAAATAGTAGTTAAATACTTAGAAATGCATACACACCTGGTAAATGCGTATGCTATATGTTTTAGTTATTTGTTGCTGCACCCGAGTGCCCCCAAATTTGGTGGTTTAAAAGAGAAACAATCTTGCTAAATCTCGTGATCCTGCAGCGAGCTGAGTGTGCTCAGCTGGGAGGTTCTTCTGTAAGTCATGTTCGTTTGTGTTGCAGCCACCGAGGGGCTCGACTGGGCTGGAATATCCCCGTGGCTCATTGTTGGAAGTTGGCGGGGACTTTAGCTGGCGCTGTCAACCAGAGTGCCTGAATGTACCTTCTCCACGTGCTTGACCATGACGGCTAGATTCCAAGAGGGGGTTCTCTAAGAGGGAAGAAGCAGAAGCGGCCAGTCTCCTTAAAGGCCGGGACTGGAACTAGCACAGTGTCCCTTCCAGGGCATTCTATGGGTTAAGCATAACCCATCCACGCAAGCAGAAGCTGGCTGAAGCCCATTTAGGGACTTAGGGCTAAAGCAAACCTGCTCCCTGGATTCAAGGAGCTCCTAGGGCAGCCGGCCCGTGAATAGTTTGACAGGAGCAGGGCAGCGGCCTGTGCTAAGGGCTGGGAGCACCAAACGTTCTGGGGGGTGCACTCCGAGTCAGGATTTCGGAGGAGGTGAGGCGGGGCTGAACCTGGAAGAAGGTGCCTGAGCTGGCCAGGTAGAGAACGAAAAGGCTGTTGATTCCAGGCCCGGGCTGTGCAAGGGACCTCAGGCCACAGCTGCTCGGCCCCCTTCTGGGTCAAGCCAGGCATCCAGAGCAGCTGCAGCGGGGGATGGGGGTGGAGGGGTGGACCAGGCCAGGGGAGCTGGAAGGCATGAATCTGCAAGGCTTTGAGCTCCAGGCTGCAGAGTTGGGACCTTGTCTGAGGCACTGGGGAGACATGAAGGGTGCAGATGTGAGGGGGTCTCCCCAAGGAGAGAGGAAGGTTGCTGGCCTTCACCCAGAAGGCCTCTGGGCCCCTCCCATCCTGGGCTCCCCCCTCTCAGCACCGTGCCACCCCCTGACACCGTGACCTTGGCCAGGCCTGGGCCCCAGAGTCACCCGCATCGGGCAGCAGAAAAGCCAGTCAGCCAGAGGCCCACCCACGACTGCCCACCTGGGAGTACGGCCCCGGCTGCCGACGGACCGCCAGCCGCGCTGGGAGACCCCAGGGTCCCACAGGGGAGGCCCCGGCGCTCCCTAGGCCCGGGTGCGCGGCCCAGGCTCTCAATGCCTTCCCGAGAGTCCCCAGAGAAGAAAGAAATCAAAGGCTGGGGATTGAAAAACAAGGATGGGGAGATATAAAACAAGATTTCTATTGAAATAATTTCCTCTAATTGCTGATAAGAGACATTAATTTTCCTTTTGAGGCTCCCCACCGCCCCGGGCGCCCTGGGACGTGCCAAGGTGGCAGCCTGTCTAGCCAGATTATCCCAGCGCCCGTCCACAGGGCTGGCACGGCGCCCACAGCGGGGGCGGGCTGGGTGCTGCTCAGCTCAGGGTTGGGGGGGCCCGGAATGGAGAGGGAGGTGGGGAGGGAGGAAGCCCCTGATCTGGGGGCTGAAGAACGAGGGGCCTACGGGGCTCTGTGCCTCGGGCAGGCCCCCTGGTCTGGCTCCACCCGGGATGGATGCAGGGATATTGGGACCCCGGGAGGCCTGGGCCCCTCTTCTTTGCTGTGGAACAGGGCATCGGCGGGGTGGAGGCCTGAGAAACTGCTTCCTCACCTCTTCTGCCCTTGAGCGCGGCCCCCACAGAGGACAGGTGAGGCCAGCAAGGGTGAGACCAGGGTGACAGAGGCCCAGGTGAGCGCGCGCCTATCCACGGCTCCGCACGGCTCCCCTGGGGGAGGTACGCCTCGTTATTACACCCATTTGACAGAGGAGAACACTGAGGTTCCAGGTCTGGGATAGGTCCCACTGTAAGAGGGAGGCTGAATGGAGCTTCTGTCCCCAAGCCCGGGGCCCTAAATACAGGGGACAATCCAGCTTCTTTAGCAGTGCATTCAAGGCAGTCCTCATCTGTTCCCACCTCTCTCATCTGTTCTCTAAGTGTTCCTTCTTCTGGTCCCTCAGTCAGCTGGGCTGGAGGCTTCCTCTGGGTTCCCCCAGTGCCGGGCGTCCTCTCCCCGCACCCGGCACACACAGCGACTGCCCTGGCCCCTCACTGGCTGCTGTTCCCTTCGTCCCGGGAGCACCTTAGCATCTGGGCTGCGTCTGAGCTCCCTCTGTGTCCCACACCAGCCTGGGGCCCATGTCCACCGGGATGCACGGGGGATGCCAGGTGGAAGGAAAGCCCCAGGCTGCAAGGCAGTGGCGTGGAGTCTTGCAGCGGGTGGTGGATCTCATGACATCTCTTACCCTTAGAGGTTTTTCCTTCCCTTTTGATTCCTCGCGATTTATGAAAAATAGAACACATGTGTTCCTGATTAATTTCTACAAAATCGCAGAAATGTTGACTTTTTAAGAGAGTCATTTTATGTGGAGGCTCCTCTTAGATTCTTTCAAGACTTCCTCCACCAGGGAAGTTGAGTTTGCGGGGGAAATGGGTCACCCTGCCACCCCCCCAACCTTCCGTCGACACAAGCAGCTGCGTCACAAAGGCTGACCCTGGTGGCCAGGTGTCCGGGGGTGTCCGGGGGTGTCCCCACCTCACTCACGGTCCTCCTCGGCTCCTCATGGCCCTTAGGATAAACTCCTTAGCCTGGCATTCAAGGGCTATGCAACCCAGCTCTCCCGGCACCTCTGGGCCCCCCTCTCCCCCCTCGGGCACCCTAATATCCAGCCTCACTGAACTTCTACTTCCTCCTAAAACATTCCATTCCATTCCTCTCTCTACCCCTTTGCACATACTGTTCCCTCTGCTGGGAATGCTCTCCCTCAACTTCTTCCACCTGACAAACTTCTACTGATCCCTCTAAACCCAGGTTCAATGTCTCCTCATCTGTTCAGCGCTGGCTGCCTAGCCCAGGCAGTCCCCCATGCTTACCCCAGAATTCTAAGTATTGAGTCCTCATTTGACCAAAGAGGTCCAGTCGCACCGCCTGTGGCCTGCCTCGTAGGGTTACCAACCCGGGCACGCAAAGATGAAAGGCTGGTATGTCATGGTAAGAAGTAATTAAAGGGGACAGGCAAACCCTTCCCCAAATGAAAGCCAGGCACAGTGTTTATTTTTGGTGTTTTATGGGGTGATTTTGAGGATGGGAGATGGAAAAAGAGAATTCCACTAGGAATAAGCAGCAGATTTCATCATTAGGCTGGGAGGAAGGAGAGAGGAGAAACAGTCCCTCTGGTCCAGTGCTCACCATTGGGCTCCACCTGGGTCCAGAGGAACTGAGTCGCTGCCCTGGCCCAGAGCTGGTCCCAGGCAGGATTTTAGACCCCAGCAGAGGTCCCCTGGCTCCCGACCTTCCACTCCCATGCCCACCCCCACCCTGAACCCTGTTCTCAAGTGTTTTGTAGCTGATCTTGTAAGCTGGATAGAATGAATACAGATCTCCATTTTACTGATGAGCAAGCTGAGGCCCAGGAATGAAACCATCAGCTTAGGCCACATGCTCATTTAGGAGCCGGGCAAGGATTGGAACACGGGGCATCTGCCCCGACAGCTTAGGCTGATTCTTTCTAGCCCAGCCGTCTCCAGCCATGGGAGAGCGGCCCTCGGGGTCTCCAACCTCCCACCCTGATAGCAGAGGGCACCAAATCAGTCTGTTTCCTCCAGCTGCACCAGGCCCTGGCCTCCTGGACTTCCTGCTTCCAAGCCTTACCATGACCTGCTGCTTCTGTGCATGAGGAAGGGGGACAGAAGGCATGAGGAGTTCCAGCTGTGAAATCACATGGCCCAGCTGTGGGAGGCTGTTCAGTGGGCGGGCGGGCTCTGAGACGAGGAAGACCCTCATATGCCAGATCACCTCCTCCCTATCCAGCCACAGTTCAGAGAACCACCTACCCTCTCCCCAAACACAAGAGCCAGGGAAATCACAGAGGGCTTCCTGTAGATGGGACCCAGCTGTGGGCGGGGGGCGGGAGCCATTCTCTTGAGTAACGGGAGCCTGAAACCACAATGGAGGCTGGGAGGCACCAGGGGTTGGGAAAGAATAGGAGCTGCTAAGTGCTGTTAGGAGGAGCCGGTGGCGGGAGTGTGACGGGAGAGAGCTTGGCTCGCAGGGAGCATGCAGAGTGTATCACGGAAAACTGCTTGACCTTGGGTGAGTCCCACCTCCTGAGCACCTATTAGGAACCTGGCTCTGGGTCCTTCCCAACCAGGTCCCAAGGAAGGCATGATGGCAAATGCTTTATCCATGAGCAGGGACCAACAGACACCATTTTGGAAGAGGGCTGGGTGTAAATCCCCCATCAGCCAATACTGATCTAGATTCACCTCTGACATCTTGAGCTTCTACTAGAGCCCTTCCTTGCTGTCCCTGGTGAATTGCATTTAATTAAACATTTTCAACCACTCTGGCAGGAATGTAAATGCTCACCAATCAGCCGTGTGCTTCTCTATTTCCCAGCGTCCTTTGCGATTAGCCTGGGGCCATGTGACTGGTTCTGACCAATAGGATGTGAGCGGAGGTGACCCACATCCCTTCTGGGCTGAAGCTGTTATGAGCCAATGTGTCTCCATGTCTCTCTTCTCCCGCTGTGGCAATCTTGGAGGGCCTCACGTTCCAGATAATGAAGCTATGAGATGGAAGTAGGCCTCCTCCACATCGGACTTTGCAGCAAAAATTAAACTTTGTGTTGGGCTATGCACAAACGGAGGTTTGAGGCTTTCTCTCACGCTGGTTACCTGTGCATTATTACCCTGAATAACACAGTCCTGGGAAATAGGGATTATTGTTTCCATCTCGCAAATGGGCACACTGAGGCCCAGAAAAGGGACTTGGCTGAAATCTCTAGAACCACTGTCAGCCCACTGTGCCCGACTCCAGACCCTGTGAGGTGTTCCCGGCCCCTGGCATTGTCAGCTTATTAACAATAGCCCACAGAGGCACAAGCCCAGGAGAGGGAGAGACAGAGAACAGCTACAGCCTGCTTTTATAAAATTGCATGTTGGGCTTCCCTGGTGGCGCAGTGGTTCAGAGTCCGCCTGCCGATGCAGGGGACGCGGGTTCGTGCCCCGGTCCGGGAAGATCCCACATGCCGCGGGGCGGCTGGGCCCGTGAGCCATGGCCGCTGAGCCTGCGCGTCCGGAGCCTGTGCTCCGCAACGGGAGAGGCCACAGCAGTGAGAGGCCCGCGTACTGCAAAAAAAAAAAAAAAAAAAATTGCATGTTGTGAAAACCCCGTGAGGCTTGTGTAAACCATGATGTGCAGGGTGACTGCTGTTCAGAAAAGCACAAAGGACGCCTAAGATGGGCCAGACGCCTGGGTCCCTCAGGGGAGCAGCCGGGTGCGCGCGGGGCACGAGGGCAGTGTGTGTGAGGCCAGCTGCCAGACGCTCCACCTGCGGCATGGTGCATGGCCGGTAGGGGCCGGCAGGATGACAGAGACAAGGCAGAGATAGGGCCTGATTTACCGGCACCAGGGAAGAAAATGCAGCCAAGATTTATGGGGGCTCAAGTGACTCGTTGGAGCCCAGTTTATTATCCATCGTGAGCATCTGAATGTGTATTTATGGCTTTCTAAATGATTCTGTCTCGCTGAAAATTATGTGCAAAACACATCAACAGCAGTTCATCTGCTTCGAAAAAGGCTGATCCAGAGTGGAGTTCAAGGCCTCTCCTCGTCAGCCTGGGAGGCTGGAGGCTGGTTTCCTTTGTGTGTGCACAGGTTCAAGAAGCGGACATGGGTCAATGGACGCTCTGAGCCAGGCCTTGCATTGGATACTAACTCGGCCACTTCACTGCTGCGTGACCCCGGGCAAGCTATTTAACCTCTCTGAGCCTCAGTTTCTTCACCAAGAAAATGGGAGTAACAATGAAGTAAATTAAGTAAATTAAGAGGCATACAAGATACTGCCTGCAAAGTGCCGGGGTTGTCTGATCAGAGGGAATTTTTTTCTCTCGGAGTTTTAGGTGCATGTGGGTCTACTGGAACCCCAGGAATGCAGATTCCTGACAGGGGCTTGTCTCAGGACCGAGACAGTTAAAAGTGAAAGAAAAAAACTGGGATCACCACACCCCCACCCACCAGGCTCTCAGTCTTGCAAGATGCCCCATTCCTGGTTCTCCTGCCAGAAGACAGGGTTTTTCTTAGAGCTTATTCTGTTTTGATTCACTTTACTTCACTTCCAGGATTTGGGTTATGCTAAAGTTTAACCCAGGAGATGTGGAGAAAAGCAAACAAACAAACAAACCAGAAAACTCACAGCTATTTCAGTCATTCTTTGCCTTTGGATTTCCCTCCCCAGTCCACTTCTTAGGACTGACTTTCCAGAGTCCTCAGATAGCTGCTTTATGAATTCTGTCCAAGCTTTTTCATTCTCATCGGTGGGGGGGGTAAGGTGGAGTGCGCTTACACTGTCTTAGCTGGGTCCAGGAAGCCCTATAATTGGGTTTGGTATAACACATTCAGTGACCTTGTTAAACTCACTTACTAATGCGAACAAGTTGTTCACAAATTTAAAAAAAAACCATTTTTAATGCAAAAATCTCTTCATCTGTGAATAGCAGCAATTTGTTTCCTCCAATCTTTATAGCATTTTCTTGCCTTACCAAAGGGGTTGGCAAACTTTTTCTGTAAGGGCCAGAGAGTACATATTTTAGGCTTTGCCGGCCATATGGTTTCTGTTGCAACTACTCAGATCTTCATTGTAGTGTGAAAGCAGCTATAGATAATATATAAATGAATGGGCATGGCTGTGTTCCTATAATATTTTCTGTACACAAACAGGTGGGAGGGAAGCACTTCCGGAACGACAGAGCAAGGACTTCCAAAAATATGCTACTTCATAAAAGCAATGAAAATGCTGGCAAAAATTGTCAAAATCAACTTTTTCATGGCTCTAGAAATTAACCAGAGGCTTTAAACGCTTGAGGAGTGTTTTGTTTTGCTTTGTTTTTTAAATTATATGGCCAAATCACAGTTGGAACAGCAAGCTTTGTGAAGTTTTAACTTGCCTTATTCCCATTTCCCTTTTCACAGCTCCACTGTAGGTTTTGAAAAGCAATAGCCTCACAACTATGGTGGTTGTGAAAACCAGTAGCCCAGCAGCTACTAGAAGGGAAAGAAAAGGTTTGGAGCTTCCCCCAAAACCCCATGGCCAGAGAATTGTCACTGTTTGACCTGTCTGGCAGCTCCCTGAAAAGCTGCATTCTCAGGGATTGTCTTTATTTGACCTCAGTCTTTGCTCTGTGTGCCCTAGCTCCAGGGTATTTGTCAAAAACAATCAGCTGCAATTGTTTAATTTTGTAGCTGCCTGAAGTGGCGGTACCAGTTGGGGCTAAAGAAAATATTAAAAGGAAAAGCTGGCCAATGAGACGTCCATAGGGGGCTTTGAAAAGCTCCAACATATTCTTGGGTTGCTTGAAGGCCATATGCATGTGCATAGCTCTGTACACGCCCAGGAAGGACCTAATTTCTCACCTCTGGCTGACCTTGAGGCTCTGCACAATCAGGAAGTGAAAGCTAAGACTAGAGCATTGAAGGTATATGCCCTGTCACATATGCAAAGCCCCTCAACAAAGGCTGGAAGACTTAATGGTTTAAAGGATTTAAGGAAATCTCTCTCTAATCATTAGCTGACCACTAAGCTAACTGAGCAGAAACTTCAGTGGCCAAACGCAGCAAAGAACACAGATTTTGCAGAATTAGTTCAGGAAAGTCACTAAAGAAATAAACAGTAGCAGCAACAATCACAACAAAGAGCGGTAACAACAACCCCTTGGCAAATGGTGTTGCATGGGAGGGGAGATATCTGATTTCCAGATTTGCTTCATTTTATATATATATATATATATATATATTTTTTTTTTTTTTTTTTTTTTTTTTTTTTTTTGCGGTACGCGGGCCTCTCACTGTTGTAGCCTCTCCTGTTGCGGAGCACAGGCTCTGGACGCGCAGGCCCAGTGGCCATGGCTCATGGATCCAGCCGCTCTGTGGCATGTGGGATCTTCCCGGACCGGGGCACGAACCTGTGTCCCGAACCTGTGTCCCCTGCATCGGCAGGCAGACTCTCAACCACTGCGCCACCAGGGAAGCCCTCATTATATTATTTTAAATGTCCAGTTTTCAATAAAAATTTATGAGACATGCAAAGACACAGGAAAGTGTGGCCCATTCACAGGAAACTGTTCCTGAGGAAGCCTAAACACTGGACTTACTAGACAAAGACTTTATTTATTTTTTATTTTTAAAATTTTTTTATATTTTTGTTGCTTTTCTTTCTTTATTATTTATTTACTTGTTTTTATTTATTTTTGGCTGCTTTGGTTCTTCATTGCTGTGCGTGGCTTTCTCTAGTTGCAATGAGCAGGGGCTACTCTTTGTTCCGGTGTGCAGACTTCTCATTGCGGTGGCTCCTCTTGTTGCGGAGCACAGGCTCTAGGCGCACGGGCTTCAGTAGTTGCGGCTCGCGGGCTCTAGAGCTCAGGCTCTGTAGTTGTGGCACATGGGCTTAGTTGCTCACCGCATGTGAGATCTTCCCGGACCAGGGCTCAAACCCGTGTCCCCTGAATTGGCAGGTGGATTCTTAACCACTGAGCCACCAGGGAAGCCCTAGACAAAGTCTTTAAATACACTGTTATAAATATGTGCAAAGAACTAAAGGAAACCAGGTCTAAAGAATTAAAGGAACAACACTAGTAACCAGCTGAACCTAAACAGATATCTACAGAGCGCTCCAACATCAGAACGCATATTCTTCTCAAGTGCACGTGGAATCATATGTTGGAATCTGCAGTTGGAATCATATGTTAGGCCATAAAACAAGACTAAATGAATTGAAAAGGAATGAAATCATACAGCATGTGTTCTCCTGTCTCAACAGAATGAAATTAGAAATCCATAGCAGAAGTATATTTGCAAATATGTGGAAATCAACTAACACACTCTTAAATAACTAATGGGTCAAAGAAGAAATCACAAGGAAATTAGAAAATACTTTGAGATGAATAAAAATGAAAACACAATATACCCAAACTTGTGAGATATAGCTAAAAGCAGTGCTGAGAGGGAATGTTATAGTTCTAATTGCCTATATTTAAACAGAATAAAGATTTCAAACCAATAACCTAAATTTTTACCTTATAGGAACACAACAGAGAAAAAACAAAACACAAAGTTTGGTTCTTTGAAAAGATCAGAAAATTTGACAAACCTTTTGGTAGACTGACCAAGAAAAAAAGAGAGAAGACTCAAATTACTAAAATCAGAAATGAAAGTGGGGACATTATTACTGACTTTACAGAAATAAAAAGGATTATAAGAGAATACCAGGAATAAGTGTATGCCAGAAATTATATAACCTAGATGAAATGAACAAATTTCCAGCAATCACCAATCCGGGAAACTGTATTTTTCTAGTCTAATTACTCTGGGTAGAATCTCCAGTACAATGTGGTTTTTTTTGTTTTTGTTTTTGTTTTTCCAGTACAATGTTTAACATAAGTGGTGAGAGAGGAAAATCTCATTGGTGTTTTACTGGGCATTTCTTTGATTACCAGCGAAGGTGAATATTTTAAAATATGTTTATTGCCTTTTTTTATTTCTTCTTTTGTGCATTTATTTTTGGCCATTTTTCTATTGGAACATTCATTTTTATTTATTTGTAATTGCTTTTTAAAAAAGTTTATTTATTTATTTATTTTAAAAAAATTTTTGGCTGCGTTGGATCTTTGTTGCTGCGCGCGGGCTTTCTCTAGTTGCAGCGAGCGGGGGCTACTCTTTGATGTGGTGTGTGGGCTTCTCACTGTGGTGGCTTCTCTTGTTGCAGAACACAGGCCCTAGGCGCACAGGCTTCAGTAGTTGTGGTGTGTGGGCTTCAGTATTTGTGGCATGCGGACTCAGTAGTTGTGGTGCGCGGGCTCAGTTGCTCCTGTGGGATAGTCCCACACCAGGGCTCAAACCTGTGTCCCCTGCATTGGCAGGCAGATTCTTAACCACTGCGCCACCAGGCAAGTCCTGTGATTGCTTTTTATATATGACCCTTTGTCATATTTGTTGCAACTATCTTAGCCTTATTTGTAGTTCCTCAATAAATTTAATTAAAAGGTTCTTTAAAACACAAAGAGATTTAAATTTTATGTATTAAATTCTACCTATCTTATTCTCTTTATTTTTTCCACTGCTTTTATGTTTAGAGGTCTTTAGTCACCCCAAGATCAAATATTTGTCTATAATGTCTTCTAGGTTTTTTTTATAATTTCCCTTTTTACATCTAATTCTTTAAATCCTCTGGAATTTATATTGAAGTATGGTGTGAAGGAAAGAGCTAATTTTATTTCTTTCCAAATAGCTAAGCAAATGTCCCGGCATAATTTATTGAATAATCTGTTCTTTCCCCACAGATCTGCAATGCCACCTCAGTAAGTTGAGATGCGGTGATCACCTTGGCAACGGGGCTGTGTTAAAAGCATTTGTTCTCACCAAGTGGAGGGCTGGTGCCCAGCAGGGCTCAGTCTGGCCTCACTGAACATCTTCCCTAATTAAGATGCACTTTTTGGTTTTGTCTTTTTTTTTAAAAAAAAAAATCCTCCTTTTATAGCCATGATGCCAAGGGAAAATTAAGGCCAAGGTCCTTTCACGTCTGATCGGTTATGAGCTGGGCCTGCCAGAGCGGTTGGAGCATGGGGGGGTGGGCCATGGACGGTGGGGTGAGAAGGTGGAGAGCGATGCACTCCTGATACATCCTGAGGCCTGGATGGATGTCATCAAGGTCCTTGACTAGCTGGAGGGCGGGGGTGGAACGGTCATGTTTGAGAATACAGCTATGATGTAAAACAAAGCAGAGACTTCAGCTGTTGGCCCAGAGGAGCCCAGCTTGGGGCCCTAAGCATTCCTTCCCCTCCTGGGAAGGCAGCTTTCGCCACCACCAGGCAGCGAAGCCCACACTGCCCGTTCTCTGGGGTTCTGGACTTAGGTCCCCAGAGTTCTCCTTGCCTATCAGGTATCTGTGTCCGGGCTGTAGGGGGTGAGACCTGGACCTGAGCTCATTTGCCAAGAGCAGGAGAAGGAGGCCTCCTCTGGGGAGGGGCCGGGGAGCCCGAGCCCTTGGAGTGGAGACCGTGAAGATGCTTGATAACCACCCTGAATGTTGGGTGACCGCAGAGCCACCTCCTGTGAGAGGACAGTGAACGAGAGGCCGTGGCAAGCTACGGTGGGAGGATGCAGCAGCCTTGAGACCGGAGACAGACGACAAATCGTGGCACAGGACGGATGGACGCGCGGCAGAGCCACGAGAATCAGCAACCTCCTCCCGCTGCAGAGGTCCCCAGGGCCGGCTCGGCTCCGGCGCTGTTCCCTTGGGGCCTGCCCCTGCTCCCGCCCCTGTCCTTTGGGTCCCCTGCGGTCCCTGGAGCCTTGCAATAAGCCCTGTTACTCTCGGAGGTACTTGGAATGGGTTCATCTGGCTTATAACCAAAGCGGCCCCTATCGCAGTCAGTGCGAGGGGCCCCAGCCTGGTGCCCTTGACCTTCCACTCGGCACAGCTGTAGGCAGTGCTGGTGGCCCTGGGTCTCCAGCCTTAATTAACCACCCACCCCCTTTCTCTTCTCCCTGAGGACCCGGGTACCGAGGCCTGTCGAGCCCTGGTCCAGGCATCCTTCGGCTCGTGCCCTCCCTTCCCCTCCTCAACCAGCGACAGAGGACGGTCTGAAGGCCTGGCCCCGGAACAGCCAGCACCTCCTCCCGCCTCACACCCGGCAGGAGCATCCTTTGGGTGAGAGCCCTGACCCCCGAGATCAGAGCTTCCCAGCCCTGTGCTGCAGGTGGGCTCCAGGTAGACTCGGGTGGCGGCCCTTGGAGGCTACCAGGGTGGTGCTGGGACAGTCAGAGCCCCCGGGCTGGGCACATCGCTGGGTGCATTTCTGGCTGTTTTTTTTCCCCCGAGTGCTGTGCAAATAATATCCTGTTCTCTGCGAGCTGTGTCGTGAGAAAGATCTGGAAGCTCTGCCCCAGGTGAGGGCAGAGCAGCTGCACTTCATGAGTGACCGGGCCTGACGGCTGCTCTTCTACCTCACCCACCGGTGCCCGGCCTCGCCAGGGTTCTGGCCGCGCCAGGAATCTGGTAAAGGGAGAGGACAGTGCCGCGGGCAGAGAGGGTGAGAGATTCTGTTCCCCAAGTCCTACAGAATCTTCGCAGATCAAACCTCATGGTCTGACTGAGATTTCTGGAATGTGTCAGTCCTACAGAGGGGCTTTCAGAGCAGCCAGGACCTTACAGGTCATTGTAGTGGTGAAGCATATAGGTTCTTGTTTTGCCACAAAGAGAAATGAAGCTCTGATACAGCCACAACATGAAGGAGCCTTGAAATCATCATACTAAGTGAAAGAAGCCAGACACAAAAGCGTCCGATTCCATTTCTATGAAATGTCCAGAATAGGTGAATCCATAGAGGCAGGAAGCAGATCAGTGGTTGCCTAGGGGTGGGGGGAACAGGAGGATTGGGGGGTATTACTAAGCGATATGGGATTTCTTTAGGCGGATGCAGATGTTCTAAAATCAGCTGTGGTGACGGTTGCACAACTGTGAATATACTAAAAACCTTGAATTGTGCGCTTGCAATGGGGGAGTTGAATGGCATGTGAATTATTGCTTGATTTTAAAAAGCTCAATTACAAAAAGGGGGGTGTAAGCTGCAGGGTGAGGTGGCCTGGGTTCAAATCCTCGCCCCACGACTTGGTACCTGGGGCAAGTCACTTAACCTCCTGGTGCCCGGACTTGATCACCTGCAACAAATGAAGATGGCAGACGCTGGGGCTGGTGTGGGGATTGAATGAGTCAATGCACACGACGGGCTCGGCACGCTGTCTGACCCGCGGCAGCAGCTGCTCTTACTGTTTCAGAGAAGCGGCCATGTGTCGGACAAGGAAAGCGGAAGCCCTGAGAGGTTAAGTGACTTGCCCGAGGCCACTGTCATAGACTGAAGAATGGCCCCCAAATATATGTCCAAGTCCCAATCGCGGAACCTCTGAGCATGACATTATTTGGAAAGAGAGTCTCTGTGGATGGGATTAAGTCAAGGATCTTGAGATGAAGAGATCCTCCTGGATTACCCAGTGACCAGTGTCCTTATGAGAGACACATAGAGGACAAGACAGACATAGGAGAGAGAAGGCCATGAAGACAGGGACAGAGGTTGGATTGATGTAGTCAGGAGTCAAAGGGATGCCTGGGGCCACTAGAAGCTGGTAAAAGCAAAACGGATTCTCTCCCGGAAGGAGTCAGAGGGCGCACGGCCCTGCGGACACGTTGATTTCAGATTCCAGCCTCCAGAACCGTGGAGGATAAGTTTCTGGCAATTTGTTAACGCAGCCTCGGGAAACTGGTCCAGTCACCCAGCCCGTGGGAGCACAGAGCCAGACTCTTGATTCCAATTATCACTTGAATCCCCTTCAAGTTGTATTTATGTGAATAAAAACCAGCTTCAACCCCAGATGCCACGAGAGTTCCGGAGGCGGGTTCTGTGATCCCCTTTTATGATAGGGACACTGAGGCCCGGTTATCACCTGCCCATCAATATGTCACACACCCAGCAATATGGGCGAGTGGGAGACTGGGACGTGTGAGCCCAGCTGTCTCCTTCGGGACACATGGGCTCGTTAGAGTTACCAGCCCCCGCCTGAGAAAGTATTTAATTTGCCTTTTACAACGCACCAACTGCATGTTAATTAACTGGCAACTCAAAGTTACAGGTGGCATTAGAATTTATTAATAATATTGGAAATAAATCTCCCTGGGACTCAAGTAATTGCAAGTCTCATGAAATTCTCTTTTTTTAATAATCCATAAAACAGGTCTGGCCGAGAGGTGTTCCAGAAACCTCGAGGTCGTTGAGATTGCAGGTGTGGGATTCCCAGTGGGGAGGAGGCTTCTGTTCTGGCCTAGGACCGTCTTGGATGCCCACCTGGCCCCCTACCCACCACCTCAGTCACTGCCTCTGGGGTCTGGGAAGGAGTCCCTCTCCTTCGTGAATGTCCTGTGACTCACTGCAGCGATCAGAGCTGGGCACTGCGGATGCACGTGTGACCCTGACCACAAGAAGATCACAGCCGAGTGAGTGACGTGGGGTGGGGGTTGGAGCTATGAGGGTGACTTGTTGATCCAGGGAGGTGAGGGCTTGGGCTGGGGGACCCCAGTAGCACCTGGACCACCTCTGGTTGGGGCCCAGGGCCAGAGTTAGGCAGTTCCTGCCCATCCAGCAGGAGAATAGCCCCCTGTGTGTCTTTGGGACGTGCCAAGTGCAGGACGAGAAGAATGTGCCCTCAAGTGCCCTTCCCACCAGCCTGGAGGGGGCCAACCGCGCCCAGTGCATTCTGGGAAAAGAGATACTCACAGGTGACCTCTGAACCCCTGGGGGTCAGGCGAGGGTCTGATTAATTTCCAGCCTCACCCTGATTCCCTCCTGGTCCCAGGAAACAGGTCACCGTGTTCTCTTGAGTTCCAATCCCAAGGCGGGGCAGCCGGAAACGTGGGGTCCTGTTGCGATGCCCAAGAGGAACCCCAGCCTGGGCTCTCCGGGGCTTCTGGCCCACGTGTCAGTTTTTGACCATGACCATCCAGCCCCCCCATCCCAAGGCAGCACATCAGCCTTGAATTTCTGCCTGAGGTCAGGAGGTGCCCCGAGCAGCGGCAAAGCGTACCCCGCTCAGCCCCGGCTGCTGCTATCAGCTTCTCATTGCCCGCGTCGGGAAAGACGCTAAAAATATTTTATGATCCGTATGGCGCAGGAACCCACCCATCAGAACAGGTCCTCTTCCTAGCACTGGAGCGGGGTCCTAGATTCTGGGGAGGCTACGGGAGGGGTCGGGATGGTGGGGGGCATGTGAGGAGCTGGGGTCCGTCAGCACAGGGGCGTTTCGAGATTTTAACTACAGGTTTCGCTGCCTCAGTGGGAGCTACTGAAGGTCAGCCCAGCCCGAGTACCCTCCACGCTCACTGTGGCCGCCACATCCGGGCACCTGCCAGAAGTCCCCATCTGACCAAGGGGATCCTGAACTTCTGCTTTGGCTGCTGGCTGACTAAGGGGGTCTGGCGGGGGTCCCTGGCTATGAGGTGAGGACCTGCATCCAGGTCCCACACCTGCCCTGTCCAGGAAACCCTGGGCACCCGCCCACGGAAAGGGGGACCCGAGCCAGGGCCCTGCCTGAGCCTGTGCTCTTCAGAGCCTTGCTTCCCTGGGCTCAGCTAGGCAGGAGGCTGAGGAGAAGAGGGTCCTGCAGACTAGGGCTGCTCAGGATTCTGGGGGACGGGGGTCTGGAAGGAAGGTGTTAGTAAAGAGCCGTCGGTCCCTGTCCTGGTTTGATCTGACACTGGGGCACAGGAGAGAAGTGTGTGCAGGAGGCATTGCCTGGAGGGAGGCTGGGTGTGCCCTGAGGGTGGCTGGAGGATGTAGAACGGAGCAGACTGGGGGGAGGGGACAGGGAAGGGGGTGCGGGGTGGAGTGAGGGGAGGTGAGGCGGGGGGGGGGTGTCGGCCTGAGCCAATTCTCCCTCCTTAACTCCCTGGCGGGACCCTGCAGGCGGGGCTGGGGTCAGGAGCTCAGAGATGCCCATCCCCTGCACCCGGCTGGCCCTCATGAACCCCGTCCCCAGGAGCTGCAGGGAGAGGGGCAGCTGCAGGCAGAGGAGGGTTCCTGGCCCTGGAAGCCCAGTCAAGGATCCTAGGGGCGCTCTGAGCAATGCACCCCACCATCTGAATCCACCTCGGGACCTGCAGGCGGAGCAGGTTAGGGCTTCCACACGTCAGCACAAAGGCGCTCACGGTCACGGCAGAACCAAGGACCAGGGGACACAGCCCAGCTGTCAGGCTGCAGGGGTCAGAGGAGGTGATGCGTCTGAGGCCTTTGTCCAAAGCCAAGAGCTGTGCTCCCCACGAGGCTGTAAGTGCCGGATGCCCCAGGCACCCCCTGCTCTCTCCCGCGTCCTGCAAGCACCAGACGCTGGCCTTGCGGGGCACCAGCACCCACAGGCTGCCCAGAGACCAGACCAGGTGGTGCCTCTCTTGTGCAGCCGGCAGCCAGGAGGACGGAGGCCCGGATTGTGGCACCAGGTTGCAGAGCCCAGGCTGCGGACCAGAAACAAGGGAGCCACTGCAGGTTCATGATGAAGGGGGGATGCTGCATTTCACAAAGATCGAGCTACCATCCAGACGGAGGGGAGAGGCCAGACTCACAGTGAAAACCGGCAGCCCATCCCCTCCGGGTCAGCTCCTCCCCCTCCAGTGTTTAGGGTCCTCCAAGACCTGGGCCCTGGCATCTACTTCCGTCTCCTGCGGGAATTCTGTCTGCTCGTCATCTGCCTCTGAACTTCGCTCACACTTGCCCATGCTGGCAGTGCTGTCCCTCGGTCTCTTGGTCTCTTGCTGGATGTGAACTCCACTCTTCCTTCTAGAACCACTCGCTGGGAGGTTGTGCAGGGCACAGCTCTCCTGACTTCTCCAGGCCTACGAATCCTGGTGCCGGGCCCCCGTCCGACACCCCGCAGGCTTGGCCTGTCCACCCTGCTGGCACGAGCCCCCGTTGGACGTTGGTTCCCTCCTGAACCCCTTCTGGCAGCACCTGGACATCCAGTCCTGGGGGGAGGGTCGCTCCAGACTCTGCCAGCCCCCAACCCAGGCCTGGCCCGGAAAGCGCAGGGTCCAGGGCCAGGGTACAAAGGGAGGAATCGTACGTCTAAATATTTAAAACTTATACGTTCAGCTAATCAACTGTTAAATGAAAGATGCTCTACACTCCTACTTTGACAAATATCCTTGAGAAGGACCGGGAAGGCCAGGTTGATTTCAGGTTGTGACCTTGCCGAGTTCTGCACTGGACCGTGATGGCCTGGGCAGAGCCAGGCCCTTGCCCTTTGAACCATCCCACGCCGCCCACTTGCTTCTGTTTGCACTGAGGGGCTTTGTGTGTGCGTGTGGACACCCACCCTGCCCGCCTGTGCTCAGTCTCCACCTCCCCACCTCCAAATAGCAACCCCTGATCTAAGGATGCAGATGTTTGTGGGGTCTGTCCTTCAGACATGCAGGGAAAGAGGTCCATGCAGACCATGGGCTGGGGGCCACTGGGGCAGCAGATTTGGGGTCCTGGGTAAGGCAGGACAATCTCTCTTAGAGCCCCCCGTCTGCCGCTGGCTCAGAGAGAACGAGATGCCTCGTGTCCTGCTTCGCTAAGGGGTGGGGGGCTTAGCTTGTCAGATGGCATTGGTCCTCGCGTAGCCCCAGGAGGTGCACTGCTCCATGAATGAGGCTTCACCCCACAAAGAGGGGGTGCTCTGGGCAGGGGGGGCTCCAGTGAGCTGGAGAAAGAAAAGGGGGTTCAACCCTCCAGGGGGAGCACTCACACCTTTGCCCATCCCACCCTCTCCCTCCTGCATCCCTGCCCACGGGCTTGACCAGTGAGCCGCCCCCTTCCCTCCGAGCCTTTGCCGATGCTGTTGCCCCCTGCCCTTTCCGGCTTAGCCGATCCCCGCTGATCCCCGAAGACCCCTTTCTCCTCCGAGTTTCCTCCTCAGGCCCCGGCAGATCAGCGGCCCCCTCCATTGTTTCGATGCGGCCACGTGGCATGTCATATTGGCCAGGATTCACCACTGTCGCCAGATGTGGGCCTTCCGGGGACGGCCTCCTGCGGCACCGGTGGGTCACCGCGGCCGGGCTCGGCAGCAGCTCTCAGCAGCCGTCACTAGGTGTTCTTGTTGGGTAATGGAGTGGGTGTCCGCATCTGGGGGAAGGCATCCCTTTATTAACAAACTGATGTCTCATCTGGGCCAGGCCCTCGGCGGGGGCGGGGGGTAGACAGGTGGGCTGGGAAGACAGAAAAGTCGGCCAGACCCAGCACTGCCGTGAGGGAGCTTGCAGAGTGCCAGCTCGGGACGAGGATATTCTAGCGAGATAGCGTGGGGCCGGGGGCAGGGGGCCCCAAGCTCAAAGCTTCCGCCTGGGAACACAGGGTCAGGGTCATGCAACGGGAAGGGGGCTGCCATCAGAGCAGAGCCCCCCTGGGTCCCCTCACGTGCGGTGGGGCGGCCCCAGCAAGGGTGGGCTCTGGCTGGACACGGCCTGCAGGAAGCCCTGGGTGACATTCAGCCAGTTCCCCGCCTCGGCTGAGGGCTCAGGGGAAGGTTCGAGACGCTGGGCCCCCAAGTGGACGAAAATGTCCAGGACCCCAGGCCCGGGGCAGAAGCATGGTAGGTAGGGGTCCCCCCGCCCAGAGCCCTGAGCCCTCCCCACTTCACTCTCCGTCGAGCAAAGCTGGACCCAGGCCCAGCCCAGATGCAGCACTGCTGGGTAGAGGGTAGGGAGCCTCTGAGGGGCTCCCCTCGCTCTCCCGGCCCCCCATGGGGCTCCCGGGGGGCAGAGCCAGGCCTCCCTGCCTCGGGGCCTTGTGGTCGCCTTGGCTCCCGGGGGATCCCGTCGGACACCCCTGGGGCTGGGCCTGGCCGAAGCTGACCCGGCGCGGCCAGCCGCCGCCACCACAGGACACCAGAGCACAGCGGAGAGAGCATCTTTATTGTCAGGGGGTTACAGGCTTCCCGCCCCCCCCGACCGCCCCTCCGTGAAGACAGGCCTGCAGGAAGCCGCGTCCTGGCTCCCACACGGCCAGCCCTGCCTCAAGGGGGGCAGTCGAGGCCTCAAGGGCAGGGAGAGGTTACCAGGGCCCAGAGCGACCAGGCCACAGCCTCCCAGGTGCACCAAGGGCGGTGGGGACGAGTCGCTCCTGCCACGAGGGGAGACGCACCTGGGGCGGTGCCAGCACCTGCGAATGTCTGAGTTTGCGGCCGTCACTGAGACAGGGAGAGGGGAGCACCGGGGCCAGGCCAGGGCACGGGGGACCCGACACCGGAGAGGCCCCGAGCGCTGTGGCCTCGAGAGCTGCTCTGGGGCACCGGGGACCCGGGTGTCTGCTGCGGAGCCTGGCTGGGACCACAGCGCCGAGGGCGGGAGCATCTCTCCTCGGCAGGGCCTGGGAACCAGGCAGCAATCCCTCCTCCTCCCGGGGACATAGGACTTGCTGCGCCACGCAGCAGCGGCCAACTCTGCAGCTTCCCAGAGAGCCCGGGAGAGGGCAGGGCTGCAGGGCTGCAGGGCTGCAGGGCTGGCCCCTGGAGGGCGCCCATTTGCATTAAATCCTCCCTCCCCGCGCGGCTCCGCAGTGGGAGGCCCTGGCAGGGTGGGTGGGGTCAGAGAGGTTGGATGCAGCCGAGGGCACTGCCAATTCAGTTTCAGGGTCCTTGCACCCCAACGCTCCTCTCCCACGGTCTCCAAGTCCACGTGACTATTATGGGTTTATTCAAGGTCTCCCTGGCCTCCAGGAGCAGCTACAGGCCAAGCTGCTCCCAAACCCCGAGCCCAGGGAGGGGAGTCGAGGAAGGAGGCCCAGGGCCCCCGCTGTCTTGTGCTGGGCAGGGCCCTGCCCTCCTTCCCAGCTGGAGCCTCAGGAGCCACCCGGCCCGACACCCGCCCTGAGTTTCCCCGTGCAGAGGGGAAGCTGGCAGGGTAGAGAGAACGTGGGTTCGAACCCTGCCCCAGCCATCCATGGTCCGGGGGCCTTGGGCACGTGAGTTATCCTCTCCAAGCCTCTGTCCCCCCTGTAAAGTCGGGGTAACAAGCCTACCTCCTAAGGGTTAAATGAGACAATGTAGGGAAGCTCCTCGGACAGGCCCAAACGATGCAGGGACCCAGTAAATGATGAGTATTATGACTATTCTCACAGCCCACCTGGCCCACCGGACCCCGTCTCCAGCAGGAAGCGCGGATGAGGAGGGAAGGGGCCAGGGCAGGGCTCTGGCCTCTGGCCCCTGCCCCTGGAGCTGTCATCTGTCCCCAAGGCCCCCAGCCCCCAGGAGCCAGTCAGTGTCCCTGACGATAGTCCAGGCCTGGAGCCCGGTCCCACTCGGGTGTCCTCAGGTGCCAGTGGCAGCACAGGCCCCGGGGCTGGGTCTCTGGTGGAGTCGGGGCTTGTCCTGGAGCGCTGGCCTCTTACTTCCCGCCGCTGGCCCGGCCAGCGCTCCTCTGCCCAGGGTCGGGGCCAAGCAGGGCAGCCAGGGAGCCATCGGGTGGGGGGCCACCGCGCTTCATCTTGAGGTTGGCTCTCAGAGCGGCGTCCTGGCCGGAGCCCCCATCAGGGGAGGCCAGGGGATCTGGAAGGAGAGCAGGAGGGTGGGCTTGAGCAGGGCCTTGGGTGCAAGCAAAGCACCTTCACTTCCAGCCCCACCAGCTAACGGAAGCTCTGTGCCCAGTGAGGACACGACGAAGCAGCCGCCGGCTTCGACTCCTCCCGCATCCGTTCACTCGCTCATTCATCCGTTCATTCAGCCACGGTGCCCATTTCATTCATTCTCCTGCTTGCTCATCTATTCATTCACCAATTCACTCACTCATCCGTTCTTCAACAAAGGCTCACCAGGGCCAGGCTCCAGGCCGTGCAGAAGTGCCAGGGAGAGACATGGAAAGCCCACCCCATAAGGGAACAGAAGGCCCAGCAGAGCATAGTGGGGAGATAGGAAGGCGGCTTCAGGGAGGAAGTGGTCCTGGAGCAGCTCCTGAAGCAGGAACTGGCGCTCAGGAGGCCGAGGGCCCAGCCTGAGCAAAGGGCCTGGGGTGACCGGATGATGGCTCTGTGTCACCGGACACCAGGCCATGCTGGGGAGGGACTTGGGACCTGGATGTCGGTCACGGGCCAGCAGGGAGCCCCGGAGGCAGCACATGAGGGCAGAGCAGAGGGAGATTCGGACTCGGCGGCCACCTGTGGGCCTGCCTGTCCCCGGATCCTGGTCACTACGCACCGTGGATCCCGATCATGTGCTCCAGGATGAGGACCCTCTCAGCCAGGATCTTCAGCGCCTCCCGCAGCTGCTGCACCCCCTCGCCCTGGGCGGGGAGGAAGCAGCCGAGGTCAGGGCCGTCCCGCTTCAGTGTGCTGTCCCAGCCCTCCCCGCGCCCGCCACTTCCCTCCTATCACCAGCATCAGTACAACAGCCGTCACAGGGTGGACATCCTGGCGCCAGGGCTGGGGTTCGAGTTACTATTCACAGACACGGACCTTGACGCACAGAGAGGGTAACCAGAGTCCTGTGGCCACACAGCCCGGAAATGGCCGACCGGGGCTTCACACCCAGACCTGTCTGCCTCCAGCCTGGGCTCGTCCTGCCCCCATGGCTGCCCTGCTGCTTCCTCTGTGTGACCTTCTTTCCAGAAAATACTCTGCTGTGGGAAGAACACCTCGTACGGGCCCACGGGTTGGGGGTGCTTTGCCTGTTTCCTTCCTGGCTCTGCCCACCCGAGAGACTTCCAGGGTGGTCACCCGGGCGAGAAAAAGAGAAGGCAGAGCCGCGGCTTCTGGAATGCCAGCAGGAGGACGCGATGATGGCAAGTCTGCATTTCTGGGACCCAGCCTACACACGGGTGAAGGACCTCGTGTGTCGAGACACGTGAATGACCTGATTAATTGAGAAGACAGGTGACAAGGCCACTTGGAAATAAAAAGTGATGGTGGAGAGTCAAGGCCCCGCCCTGGAGTCAGCAGCCAATAGGCATCTTTGGCTGGTAGAACATGACAGCTCTGCCATGACATTCAGATTAGTTTAGCTTAAAACAAAAGAAAACCAAAAGCATGCTATTGAGTTACAAGAGAGAGGTCTTCCCACCATAGGCCGTGAAAAGCCGGGCTGTGGGTGGTGTCTGGGATGGGGGTGTCCCAGCGAGGAGCAGGTGGTCCAGGCCCCCTCTGTCAGGACCCGGCTAAGCCTCAGTCCCTGGGCCACAGGACGCACGCCGATGAGATGGGGCGGGGGAAGTCGTGGGTATCCTGTCTCCCATCACGAGTGACCCCCCCGCACCCACATCTTCCTTCCACTGCCTCCTGTGCCCAACACGGCTGCCCTGGTTCCAGCCTCTTCCCCCTTCTCCAGTCCCGCAAGGACCTCTGGAATGTCCCCTGGCCCCAGCTTGACCCCTCCAGCCCAGCCCGCCTCCCGCAGCTGTCCGCCTCCAACCTCTGCAGATACCCCCACCCCCGGCTTAGAACCTCCCTCAGCTCACTCAGTTAAGGGGCACTGTGTGCCCACTGAGCCGGCCAGCCCTCTGAGCCCTGACACTCCCACGGGACTCGTTCTCAGCTTGCAAGACCTCCCCTGCTGGCCCTACTGCCTCCGCCCCCTTTATCCATCACCCTGGCCCCCAGCCTCCTCTCGTGGTCCCAGAAGGCATGGCTGCCCACAGCCATGAACGCACTGCCATCTGTGCCCCCTCCCCGTCCCATCTTGCCCTGGCCCCTGTGCGCTCCCAAACTCACTCTTCCGTCGTCCTCTCCCACATCCGCACGCCCATGTACCCTTCAGTCCACCACAGTGACCTTGTGCACACCCGTGTGCCAGGCGCTGTCATGGGAGAGCCCCGCCCCTGGAGAGGGACCCCACGGCTTGAAGCCTCCTCAAAAGAAAGGTCTTTTCTGCAGGTCCGTGGTTCCTCCGGCCCTCTCCGGCAGGGTCTCCCCCGCCACTCAGGCCCCAGGCCGGTCACCCCATCTGTGCTACCCCATTGCAGCCAACTTCACCCAGTGCTGCGGTCGCTATTCACTCAGCTGTCTCCCCCGCTGGGCTGGGACCCCATTCACCCCGTGACTGATGCCCGGCTCAGGGCTGAGGGTGTCAATCCAGCTCGGTTGGGTACCCGCTCTCCTGCTGAGACACAGCCAAGGGGCAGGAGGGAAGCACGGGCCCAGGGGCACAGTTACCTCGGCGGTAGCTTTCTCCTCCTCTTCCCCCTTCCCGCCAGGCTCGCCCTGGGAAGAAAGTCATGCAGTCAGTGATGGGTGCGGGGTGGGGCGCTTCTCCACCCTCTCCAGCTTCTCCTCCTGGGCACCCCTGCACAGCCTGGCACAGGGTTGATTTTAGGGGCTTAATTGTTTCTGGGGAGGGAGGAGTCAGGTTTGGAACCCCACGAGCTCACGTGTTGGCCCTTCCAGGGATCAAGTCCCCTGCCTCTCAGGTCTCTGCTTCCCTGACTCTAAAATGGGGCCAGTAACATCAGCCTCACAATAACACCTAGGTGGCCACGTAACTCCTGTGTGACCTTGAGCAAGTTACTTTACCTCTCTGTGCCTCGATTTTCCCATCTCCAAAATGGAGGTAATAATAGCCTCATAGAGCTATTAGGAGAATTAAATAAATCAATCTCAATAATAAGCTTGGAGAAGGCATGGCTTTGGAGGCTAACACTCCTGCGTGTAAATCTTGGCTCTACCGTTGCCTAGCTGTGTGACCTTGGGCAAGTTGCTTAACCTCTCCGAGCCTTAGCTGCCAGTTCTGGCAAATAGGGAAAATAAAGCACTGTCTCATGGGGTCACTGTGAAGCTTAAACACGCTATGGATGAAGAGGGTTTCCACATAGAAGATGCTCAGCAAAGATCCACCCCTTTCCCCCCAGCCCCATGCCTCTGACATAAGACTTGGGCACGAAGGAGGTACCCACTTCCTCGGCCCTGGAGATAGGGGCTGAGACTCATGAATTCTTATTTCCAAGAGGGGAATTAGAGATCAGCTATCTATGTCTCTATTCCTAGAAGGTTCAGAGAAGGCAAGGGACTCAGCACAAGGCAAGGGTCACACAGCACATTAACCCAGGAGGCTGGGCTCCCTGGAAGGGACCTCCGGACTCTCATCCAAGCCTCGCAACGGGAGGCTATTTCAGTCCTCACTTCATACGCTCAGTGAGGGGGCTCCCACCTCCCAAAGTCACCCCTTCTCAACTTGGGCAGCTGGCACTGCACCCAGGTTGCCCGCTTCTCTCCCCCCGCCCCATCCTGGCAGGGCTGGATCCGGCCATGCCTGAGGAGGCTGGGGGGCTGAACTCAGCCAGGCCACCTGGGGCAGTCGCCCGCCCACCTGGCACCCTGGGCCTGCACCAGAGCCCATCGTCCTGGGGCTGGCCCGTCCACACACTCCCACACTTACGGGCGGCCCTGTCACGCCCCGCTCTCCAGCCAGGCCCTGCAGAAAATCAAACAAAGCAGATTAGGCTTTGCCTGCCCTTGACAACCTCTCAGTCCTCCGCTCGCCCTCCCCCTGCACTGGGCTCTGGAAATCTGAAAAATGGATGGGGGCAGGAGGATGGCGTAGAGGAAACAAGAAGGCCACAGCCGGGGGCCCCCCCGGTTCCTGGCGCCCCCGCTACTGGCCTGTGTATGACCCTGGGCCTCAGCTGTGCCCTCCGTCTCCTCCCCTGTGAAACGGGGCAATGCCAAGTATGGTTAACACTCGGAGAAGGGGACCGGATGGCAAAGCACACGTCCCCCCAGCACGCGAGAGAGGGGCCCTCAGAGAACGAGTGACAGCAGTGGTGTTGGTGAGGGTGCCCGCGTGGACCCCCCATCAGCGCTGATGCCCAGCCGGAAGGCTCCCCAGGGCCCCGGACCCGTGCATCCAGCCGTCCCCCAGCACCCTCCCCCGGCCAGCCGGGAGGTGCCCCCCCCCCCGACTTCTCCAAAGTGGAACTCCTGGTTCCCCCCCAGACCCGCCCCCACCCTGCAGTCTCCCCTCTCGGAAGCGGAAACGGCTCCACGGTCCCGCGGCTGCTCCCCCACACACCTTGGAGTTAACCTTCCCTTTCCCTCCCTCACCAAATTTATTCCATCAGCCAGACCTGTCAGGTTCACTTTCTAAGTATGTCTGTTCACTTTGCCATCTCCTCTGTGCTGCTGTGGCCTCCTCCCTGGTCTCCCTGCTCCACTGCCGCCTCCCCCGCCATCCATCCCTCCCGCAATAGCCAGAGGGACCTTGCAAAGCTGTAAATCAGGTCACGGACTCTCCCTCCCTGAACCTCGATGAGTCCCCTCTCCACTGTGACCCAAATCCGCACATCAGCCCTGCAGGTGAGGCCCTGCCCACTTCCCCACCTCAGCTCAGCCCACACTCTCCTCCGCTCGGTGTGCGCCAGGCGTTTCCCTGCTTCAACACCTCTGCACCGGCTCTTCCCTCTACCTGGACCGCTCTTGGCATCTCTGTAGGACTGTTCCTTCGGGGTTCCTTCGGGGTTCCTCGGGTCTCAGTCAGAATGTCACCCCCTCCGGTCGCCATAGGTCCTCTCCCAGTTATTCTCTATCACGTCTGCCTCCCGCACTAGACTAGCAGCTACCGGAGGGCAGGGAACCCCACGTCCTTGTTCTTGCGCCTCGTACGGTGTCTCAAGCAGTTGAGGCCCCAGGACATACATAGTTAATGAATAGCATTCATTAAGGGTCTCCGAAGAGCCTGGCATTCTCCACCTGTTTTCCCCATTATTTCTCACAACGAGCCTACCCAGAAGGGGGTTTTATCCCCATTTCACAGATGGGGAAACTGAGGCCCAGGGGCTCAGGGGCTTGTTCAGGGTCACCCAGCGGGAAGCGGGCAGAACCAGCCTTCAAACCCAGGGCTGTCCGTCCCACTCAGGAGAAAGTCGGGACCACGTGGTCCCCTGTTATTGTCCCTTCTCGCTCTTCTTTGACCCCTGTCTAGGGGACATCCCTCCCCACAGACCGCCGCTTCTCAGAGGCCTCGACTCCTTGGCAAGGATGGCGATGGAGACTGGGTCATCGGACTGGCCCCACCATCCACAAGGAAGCCACAGTCCAGCCCATCGGGTGGCCATTCTGACATTGTCAATACCGGGACGATAGAGCCTTGGAACCCAGCTCCATCCCTGCAGTGTAGGGGCCTGGCTGGGTCCTGGCAGTGGGTCCTAGAAGGGGGCTCTTCGACACCTGCTCAGTGGGGCCCTGGGGAGCCAGGGACAGGCTGGGCACTGCCTGGTGCCCCCGGCATCCCAGCCCTGGCTACAGACCCTCAGGTTTAAGGAAGGACCACTGTAAGGAAGAAGGGGCCAAGATGTCACCAACCTGACCACCCAACCTGACTCAGCGCCAGATCAGGTCTGAGGGCCTCCTGCCCCCGCCGCAGCCACCCCCACCCCCAGGCCCCACCTGCCAGCCTGGTCTGTACCACACCCACCCTGGCTCTGCCCTAGCCGTGCACCCCACTGGCCCTTCTCCTCCACGCCACAGCCTCCTGGTGTGAAAACACACGGGGGACAACAGAGAGAGACCAGGAGCCGTGGGACACTGGCTCTTTGACGTCTAGAACGTGTGCTCTACATGGCTGGCCTGTGGCCCCGGGCTCCGGCTGTGTCCTCGGCTGGCGTGGCTGGTGCCCTCCCTGTGTCTGGGGAATATGTGTCAAATGACTAAAGGGATGAATGAATGTGTGGGACTCCTGAGGTCCCAGCACCCACAGGGCCAAGGCCCGGATCCACCTCCCTTGCAGTGGGAGGTGGGGCACCTCTCAGCCACTCTACCCAACCCAGCCCTGAGTTCCAGGGACCTCAGAGCCCTTGGTCTGGACGAGGCCCAGGGAAGGGGCCGCAGGAAGCTTCATGCAGACATACCCAGCGGCCACCCTTGCTGCCTCCACGTCCAGGAACCTCCCCCACTCCTCCATGTGACCTCCCCCACAGGCCCCTGGGCCCCTGCAGCACAAGGCACACCCCCCTGGCAATTTATTTCTCTTTCACTCCCTGTGACAATCCACTAGGGAGGCCCTGCACACCCCGTCTTAGAAGCTGAGGAAGCCAGAGCCCAGAGAGGCTGCCTTTCTGCCCAAGGTCACACAGCTGGGAGGCAGAGCAAGCTGGGGTTCCGGGCTGCACAGTCAGGCGTCACAGTGCCTCACTCACAGGCAGTTCTCCTTGAGGGGGGGCCATGGGCTGGGGTGGTCGTTCTGTGATGCTGGTCCAGCTCCACCACACCCCCTGGACGACCTCTGGTGGCACCTGGGTCTCAGCTCATTTATGAACTAGGAGCCATGTTAGCACCTCCCTGGCATAGACAGAGTGGGCAGCAAAGGGTTGCTGCTGCTAACGAAGCCAGGACCCCACGCCTGCCTTCCCCTAGGGCCCGCCTGGACCCAGGTGGTACCGGCCAGGTGGGCTGGCTCCTTCCTGAGCAGCTGTGCTGGTAAGAAGCCTGGCTCCTCCTTTCCTGGAGAGACAATGCCCCCTCCCTTGCCAGAAATGGGAAAGACCTTACCTGGGATCCTGGAGCACCTGGAGGTCCAGGGGGACCGTGTGGTCCAGGGGGACCTGCCGGCAGAGTCACAGATGGTCACCTGGGGCCAGAGAAGCCCGCTGCCCCCATCAGCTCCAGAGAGGACCTTCCCACCCTCCCACCCCAGCCCCTGCCCTGGGTCTGTCTCCATGGGGGCAGCAAAGGAAGATGCGGTGAACGCATGGTGGGGGAGGGGGGCACCCGCTCCCTTGGCCTCCCCTGCCCACCGCTAGAGTGGAGAGCCCACCTCCAACCACTCTCCCTGCAGCCCTGACACCACAACCAGAGCCTCATCCACGGGGCCACCCCACAGCCCCTCCCCAGCCAGCTAGTTCCCCGGCAAATCTCGAGTCTCTCCCTCCTCGGGACCTCAGACCTGATGCCTCTGAGGCCATCCTTCTTGCCTGGGTTACTACAACTGCTGCCTGACCATCTGCCCTCCACGCACCTCCCCCCCAGAGTGACCTTTCAAATAGGTCCCTCTCAGCCCACCCTCCTCCACCTTCATCAGTCAGATACCCCCTTCTGGAAAGTTCCTCTGCATCCGTGCCTTTGCCAATGCTGTTGCTTCCTCCTGGAGCTTCTCCAACCCCTCCACACCCCAGCAAACTCTTTGCTACTAGTCTCAGGCTAAGCATCACCTCCTCCAGGAAGTCTTCCAGGAACCTACCCCGCCTCTTCTCTAGGCAAAGCCCTGACACAGACCAGCCGCTACCTCTGACCACTGTTGGTTTGCATGCCTGCCTGCCCCCCCCAACACGGGCCAGGGAGTGCCCAGGGGGTCAGGCCAGGCCTGACGGGTGCAGCGCAGGGAGTGGTGTTCCTGACTGAACTTCCCGAAAGCTTGGAAGAGTGAGGCCTCAGTCCCCAGTGGCCAGCATAGGTCTGTGCCTCTTGGGCTGCTAGGCTGTACCAATGTGCCCCCGGCATGCTCAGGGAGGACCCGCAGGAAAGTGTACCCCTGGTGGGGTGACGGTCTGGACTCATTCTAGCTAAAAGACAAACACCCTCCCAGCTCACTCCCAAATACCACCTTTTAAATGGGGCCACCCTGGCCCAGCTGCTCGCCCAGCCCTGCTTTCTCAGACCCCATGGGATTCACTGATAGTATGTGGGTACTGTTCGCCTTCTCCACTAGAATGTAAGTACCATGAGGGCGGGAACCTTTGTTTTGTTTATTTAAGTATCCCAGGAACTTAGAACTGAGCAGCTGAACAGTGCTCGGTGAATATTTCCTGAATTATGAGAGAGTGAATGAATGACAGAGAGTGAGTGCCCGGGTCTGGAGCCCTAATCAAGAGGCGCCCCACCCGCCGGCCCCCAGGGACTCTGTTGCTCCTTCTTTCATAGGTAGAACCTGTCAGAGGAGACGTCCACACACCTGGGTGCCAGCCCCGCCCCCCACTCCCCTCCTCCCCCAGCGAGGGCCCCATCCCGTCCCCTCCTCCAGGGCCCTGCTCTCTGCCTGCAGGCCCAGGGCCTCCTGTATCTTATGGGCACCTGCCCCACCAGCTCCCTGGGTCTCCTGCATGGCCCCCACACCGCCCATGCAGACCCATGCCTGCCCACACCCACAGCATCCCTGCTCTGGCTCACACGAGGGCAGCCTGGGGCTGCATCATGTGGGTGTCAGGGCTTGCTCTGGCAGAAACACTGTGGCCAGTCCCAGGGGAGCTGCCGCCCAGGAGCAAGAGGCCCCACCTCAAGCCACTGCTGGCTGGGGCAGACCCAGTGCCCTGCCAAGGCCATGACCCCCAAGTGGCCCCCTCAAGGCCCCTTGGTCCAGGCCAAGCCCAGGAGGGGTTACCAGTGGAGATCAGCCTATGTTGTTGCCCTCTGTGCTCACCTGGAGGGCCGGGGGGGCCCCGGGGCCCTGGGACGCCCGCCAGCACGGTGTCCACGGCGGCAGAGGCCAGCTGCGCGTCTGCATCTGCGGGAAGGGCGGAGCGGCCCGTGACCTGGGGTGCAGGGCCGGCGGGGCTGGTGGGCTAGAGCTGAGATCCCCCGGAGCCAGGATGGGCCTGCCCGGCCCCGCTGCGCTCACTGCGGCCCTGGTGAGCAGATGCCACTGCTCCCACGACTCAAGAGCAGCGCAGAGAGGCCAAACCGAGGGCAGGGGAAGCCCTGCGGGCTCCATTTAAAGCACAAACTCCTTCCTGAACACTCCAGGCCCTTGACTCTGGCCCCACCTTGCTTACCACCCAGGCTGGACGCTCTTCCAGGGTCCACCCCACATGCCCATCCTGACGTGCCTGACTAGCTTCACTCCTGTGGGGCCTCCTCCAGGAAGCCCTCCCTGCTCACCCCTCTGAGCTGCAGGGCCCTGGGCTGCCTCCACCAGGGCCCCAGAGCCGGGTGCAGTCTGTCTAATGGCCTGGGTCTCTCCAGGGTGAGCCCCGTGTGACTTCACCCTGCCCTATTCTCAGAGCCAGGACCAGACAGCCAGGCTTGGAAACGTCTGGATGGGGGTGGCTGCCTCTGCCTCTCCCTCCACTCATGAAAGCCTGGAGAGCCCTTCCATAGGCCTCACAGCGGGTGCCCTCCTACGGGTGCTCAGTCCTGGCCAGCCAGGTGCCCCCACTGGGGACCCCCCACTGTCCCCAAACGTCCACACCTGGGTCTTCCAGGAAAGCTGCCCTCTCTCAGGGACCCCAGGGGTGGGGAAGGAGGGTCCTGTCTGAGGAGGGCTCCCAGCACTAGACGTGGCAGGCGGGCAGTGCCAGGTGCAGGGCTTCGCGCCCAGGCCAGGGCAGGCTGCGGCTCTCCCGGCCCAGGGATGCCGGCTGCTGAGCCCTTAGACTCCCAAGGCACCTTACACGTCTCATCCATTCTTCCCACTAGGGGGCGCCACTGAGCCCACCGTGAGGGTGAGGCGGTTGCGTCGTCAGGGAGTTCACACTTTCTCCTGCCCCTGTACCCACTGAGGGCAGCCCAGGCCCCTCAGTCCCCTTGGGGGTGAGCCCCTCCCTCATGGCTGGGGGCTGTGTTTTTTCAGCCCCAGAGCAACTCCATCAGGATGTATTACCACCCCTCCTCCACGGATGGGGAAACTGAGGCTCAAGAGGGACACTGCGACTCGGGCGCAGGTCTTAACGCTCAGGGGCGGGCTACGCTGCCCGGGGCGTAGGGGCAGGAACACCAGCGCGGGGGGGCTTGGGTTTCTCCAACGGCTGACAAAGCGGCCCCTGGGATGTCACCCATTCCGAACTGGCAGTCGATCCTGCTTCTTAAAACCCTTCCCACTCCCCAGGGCCCTTAACCAAAACGCAGCCCGCCGTGGGCTGCCGGCCCCGCCCCCAGCCCCGTCCGCGGGCCTCCCTGGAACCGCCCTCCCCGCGCGCCGGGGCGGCCGTGTGTGTGCTCAGAGGCGCCCTCTGGCGCTAGACTGTGGCCTCTGCAGGCAGGAGGCTGTTTTGCTCGCGGCTGTACGAGGCGGGCGGGCAAAAACAAGAGTCCCACACGTCGTAGGTGATCCATCAACACCTGTCCAGTGGCCTACAGTGAGGGGATTTGTGGAGAGGACATGGGGTAACGGATAACCCGAGGCCAGGCCAGAGAGCGCAGTGACCCGTGGGGGTCAGACCCCGGGGCAGGAGCTGAGCGCGGGTTGCCGCCCCACCCCGCACCAGTCCACCCCAGGCGACCCCGCCCCCCACTTGGCAGAGCCAAGGCTCCCCTCACTGACAGTCCGCTTGCTTCACGGGGTCCTCCGGGGAGGGCTGGTCCCCCTGAAGACAGGCTCAGGCCCGCCCTCCCGCCCCGCCCCTCAGGCATGACACTCACTGTCCGTGTCTGTCGGCGGCTGCAGGGAGTAGAGGACGCCTTGGGGGCCGTTTGGAGGGAGGCCTGGGCTGCCTGCTGGGCCGGGGGGGCCGGGGGGGCCGGGGCGCCCCATCTCTCCAGGAAGCCCACGGGGCCCTGGAGGCCCCAAGAGGCCTGCAGTGGGGAGGAGAGGAGTCACAGGAGGGCCGGGCCTCGTGTCTGACGTAACAGAGACAAGAAGCAGACCCTGAAGGGGACGGGGCTGGCGAGGGCCGGTGGTGGCCTCCAGGCCCAGGGACACCCTGGAGGGCTCTTCCGGGAGCTAATAACATGACTTCCCCTTCCTAGCCCAGTGCACAGGGGCAGCTGGATGGGAGGTGAGGGGGCGAGACAGAGGCCTAAGGTGCTTGGGGTGAGGCTGCCGTAGGGGTGGCAGTGGGAAGAAGTGAGCCTGGAGCCCCCCAAGATGGCGGTCATTAGCCCCAGCAAGAAAGGGGGTGCCTGGGATGCGTCACCTGCTCAGACAGGGGAGGAACCCCAACCCCCTTCCCCCAGTGGACAGAGTCGGATTGGGGCGTGGGGGGGGTGTCCTTACCAGGAGGACCCGCTGGACCCTTCTCTCCTGCCTGGCCCCGGTCACCTTTGGAGCCTGGGGGACCTGCAGGCCCTGGTGGTCCCGTCTGTCCCGGGGGCCCTAGGGATAGAATGAAATGAGGCCTGAGGACACTGTGGGCTGAGCTGCACCCCGTGGTTCCAGGCTTGGCCGCCTGGGCTGTCCGGTCAGACCTGCCTCCAGGAATCCGGCCCAGCTGGCCTCCCACAACGGGACCATCATTAGTTCACATCAGTCATTACAGCTTGCAAACCATTTTTGTTCCCAGTCACTTCTATGATCTCAAGAGCTACTTGTGTCCCCACTTGACAGATGGGGAAACTGAGGCTCAGAAAGTTGTGGCCCTTTGCTCAAGGGAGCAGAGCCAGGCTGTAAATGAGTCAGAATCCTCTCTCCGTGTCCTGCTGTCTCCTTGCTCAGGCTCAGGAACCGGGCTTCTGGCAAAGAGCTTCCCAATGAGGCCTCCTTAGAGACCCCAGAAAGCCCTGAAGGACATGCCTGCCCAGCTTCAGGGTCTCCAGGCCCCAAGGGTGGGCAAGAGTAGATGGAGAGGCCAGAGTCCCCCTGTGTGGCCTGGGGACAGCCCCTTCTCTCCCTCTGGAAGCCCTGGGCCTGGGGAGGATGCTCAAAAATGCCTGCTGAACTGATGGAGGCCCTGGAGCTGCCGGTTTCCTGAGAGATTCCCACCTGCTCGCCAGGATTCCAGGGCTCACCCAGGTGTCAGCATTTGTAGGGTTTGTGCTCCACCTGGTGGCCATTCTTGGGAACTGCACGTCCCGGTAAGAAGAAAGGTGCCCCAGGAGACCCGGAGCCCCTCCCAGCTTCCTCCCTCCCCTCCAAGGGGTGTTGGGGCCTGGGTCCTCCAGGGGATGAGAAACGCCCCCTTCCCCCCAGCCCCCGCTCCCTCCTCAGTCCCAGAAGAAGTATCTGAAGATGAGCATGGGGCAGCCCTCTGGAAATGAGACTTCGGGGAGAGTGGCTAGAGAGGTGCGGGGGGCGGGGAGCGCCCCAAAGTGAGATGCCCCCTCATCGCTTCTCGGCCTTTTGACTAAGATCAAGTGAGATGCCTCCTCCTCTCATAGCAGGCCTAAGCTCACCCCTACACCCTCCCAGCCTCCAGAGACTGCAGAATATCTGATGCTTCCCTGGCCCCAGGGCTGGCCACTGGAGACAACTTTCCCACGGCTGTGGGTCTACAGGCAGGGAAGGGGATGGACCGTGTGCTCAGAGCTGAGTCTGGGCAGGGGTGCTAAGAAGATGGGGGCTCAACCTGGGGACAGGAGGAGGGAAGGCGTCACCTGCAAAGGGCTCCAGTGGGTCCGAGAATCACTGAGTCAAAATGGCTCTGGATCGCTGGGTGACCCCAGGGGTCACTTTCCTGAGCCTCAGTTCTCTCCTCTGTAACCTGAGCTTTACGAGCTTACTGGAATGATTAGCAATGATATCTGTACAGACTAGGGTGATATAAAAATATTTAATAACTGGCACAGCACAGATACTGACCAGTCAGACGAGATCTCAGCCTTAAACCCTTGAGTTCAGCCACACAGACAGTGCCAGCTCACCGCGCCCAGAGTAAAGCCCCAGAACTTCTCCTGGCACGTGGCAGGCATTCAACAATGCTGACTACCAGTATTACAGTTATTATTACTTTCTGCCGTCCCAGGGAGCAGAGCCCAAACCAATGTATAGAAACTGCAGAGAGAAAACATTTACCTCTGACTTCAAAGTGTGGTGGGAAGGGTGAAAACAACAGGTGAGTGGATGTCTTCCAACTCGGGTCAGAGGGTTCAGAGAGGATCCCCCAGAAGGGGTGCAGTCAGTAAGCTGCCCGCCCCTGGTGGTATGCAGGCAGGGGCTGCTGTAAAATTGAGCCAATCAAGGATCGAGCTGGGCTGGGGGCCTAAGTGCAGATGCTAAGGGGCAGCAGGGCAGTCAGTGAGGACAGTAGCTGGACAGTGAGGCAATAAGGAATGGTGAGGACTGCGGCAAACTGCAGAGCTTGAACGGGATCTGCAGGGGCAGCTGTGACTTAGCTGCAGCCAATTGTTTCTCTTTTTTTAATTTTTTTAAATATAATTTTTTGGCCACACCACACGGCACGTGGGATCTTGGTTCCCTCACCAGGGATCAAATCCATGCCCCTTGCATTGGAAGTGCAGAGTCTTAACCACTGGACCACCAGGGAAGTCCCAGCCAATTGTTTCTATTAAGAGACAGCCAACCCCAATGGCTAGATCTTCCATTTTTCTAAGAGAAGAGAGAAATCCTGGTTTTTATGTGAAATCCCCCCAGGTTGTAGACATTAGCTCAGTTTTTCAAAATGCCATGTGGGCATATGTGACCTCTTTGTGCAGGCCCTGAGAGGCCATGCCTCCCCTGTAGGCCTCACTCACCGGCCGGGCCCGTGGGCCTTCTCCTTTGGGGCCCGGGGTGGGCGAGAGGGAGGGCGTCAGGGAGGAAATCCTCGTTCCAGGGCGGTGGGGTGCTCTGGGGGGTCGGCAGGTCATTGTCCGGGCCCAAGGGCCTCTCTGCTGCTTCCAGAAGGAGAACCTGGGCCGGAGAAGGGCAGAAGGTCAGGCCCAGGCCAGGCGGGGGACACATGTGAATGGGAACGTGTGCCCCAGGAGACCAGCAGCTGCCCGCTGCTCTTGGGACCACCAGTCCCCTCGCTGGAATGTTCTCGCACCCCTGCCCCCCTCCCCTTCCCATTTCAGGAAGCCCTCCTGACCCTCGGGCTCAGGCAGGTCCCCTTTGGACACGTTCAGAGTCACCGTACTTTTCTCCTAGAGTGGCTGTCACCAGGATTAGACAGTGGCTGTTGGAATAATAACCACGGTCACCTCCACTTCACCGGCTCCTCTCAAGGGAGGGACTGGGCCCGCCTGTCCCCAACACTGCCTGGCTCAGGGCACAAACAACGCAGTCAGGGAATGTTTGAATGCTTGTGGATGAACGGATGGAAGGAAGGCGGGAGGGAGGACGGGGCAGAGGAAAAGAAAGGGAAGGGGAAGGAAAGGAAAGGAGAAAGAATAAATAAATGGTCCCAGCTGGATGCATGATATTTAGCAGGAGCTCCAGAGAAACAAAGGTGGCCATGGTCACTCAGGGCCAGCCTGGAAAGCAGCCTGTCCTCTCCCCTGGAGGAAAGCAGGGGTCAAAAACCGAAAGGACCCCGGGCCTCCGTGGGAGACTCTCCCTAATTCACGTGAACTGGGAGCCAGGAGGCCTCAGAGAGGCCCTGCTGTCCCCAAAGAGGCTAGCAGGGGGTGCTGCGTGCCCGGGGTCTGCACAGGGCAGGCAGGTAGATGCTAGCACACAGTAGACCCAGCCGCCCCAGCAGAGGGGGCCCTGGGGTTCCCGGGCCATATCAGATGGAGCCCGGCTTCCTGTCCCGACCTGCCAGACGGGAAGGAAGAAGTCCAGTGTCTCACGTCCCCTCCAGCTCTTAGAAACCCGAATCCGGCGTCCTGCTAGAGTCTCTGACTCAGTGTGTGAGATGAAAGTGTTCTGAGGACCGGGCTGAGGGTGGGCCTGGCTGGGCACACCCCCGCCGCCCCCCAGGACCCCCCTGGCCCCGACATCAGAATCACTGGCGTCTAATTTCGCAGGTGCTGCTGCCTGAAGGCATCCAAACTCCAGCCCCTTGGCCTATACCCCACCCGACACCCACCCCAACACGGGAGTCCATACTTCCCAGAGGGCCTAATGGGCCCCCAGGCCCCTTCCAGGGCCCCTCCGCCTGCCTGTGGCCATCGCTCGGCCGTCATGGCCTCAGGCTCTGCCACAGCCCTCTGCCTCCCCCGCCTCCGCCTGCCCCCTCCCTCTCCTGCAGCCCCCCCGTCCCCACAATCAACAGCCGTGCCGAGGAACTCCTGCAAAGCAACCCCCTAAAACCCGCCAGTATCTCCACACACTTAGTACACAGGCGCCCGCCTTGGCCTCCCCTGCGTCTCTTCCAGCCTCGCTCTGCTCCAGCTGCGCTGAACTCGCCCAGTGCCCCTCAAGCCCAAGACTGCCCACCTCCAAGCCCGAGCTCCTTCAGGGCCCTGCACCAGCCCTGCCCCCAACCCCGACCCCCGGAAGATTCTGAGATCCTCCTCCCTTTGTCTGTCGGACCCTCTGGGCAGAAGGGGGCCCTCCCCTCCCGTGTGTCCCCTCAGCTCCTGTACAATCACTTTGTGCCCACAGCCAGGGCAGCGGTGGGAGCAACGCCACCAGCCCCGCCCTCAGGAGTCGGGACCACCTGGGGAGGGGGCGCCCTCCTTGCTCTCGGTCCCCAGAGCCCAGCACAGGTTAAGTGCCATGTGATGGGGGAAGCTGAGACCCTGCTGCCAGCCAGGCTGGTGTGAATCCCTGCTCTCCGACTAGGTGACCACCGTGTGACCTTGTGCAGGCATCGTGACCTCTGTGGGCCTCAGTTTTCCCATCAGCAAAATGGGGGTGATAGCACTGACCCTGAAGGGCCACAGGAGATCGGGAGCGCTCAATACATGGGCACCCCGGTTGGTCCTGCTGATGCTGGGACGGTGGGGGTGTCACGGGAACAAACGGCTGCCTTCCCAGCGCCCAGGCCTGGCTGGGCTGAGGTTCTGTGGCTGTGCAGAAAGGGTCCCTCTGAGCGCCCCCTCCCACCAATTCTGCAGTGTCCCGGGGCCTGGGTGACAGAGTCTCTGAGGACTCTTGGGAACAAGATGGCACCCCTGCATCAGATCTCAGGTCCCCATCTGTGTTGGGTGGGTGGGTTCCTGACCCTTGAGGCTCCGGTGACCCCCAGGGCCCCTGTCTCTCAGCCCCTCTCCTTTCTGGTCCTCACAAGGGCTCACGAGGCAGGAAGGGCCACTGCAGCCCCATCACAGGTGAGGTGGAAATAGAGGCTCAGAGACTGCAAGTGACTTGCCCAAGGTCACCCAGCAAGTAGGCGGTGGGGCCAGGGCCCCATGTGGCGCCTCACCCACCTCCCCACAGCCGGGCCACAACCTTGGCCTCAGTGGAGCTTCCCGGAGGCACAGAGAAGGGGAGCAGCTGGCTCAGATCACACAGCAGCTCAGGGGCCCATCTCCTGAGCCCTGGAACCCCCTCTAGGAAAGGAGGGTTACAATTCCTGCCCCAACTACTCACTGTGCACTGGGAAGCTGACCAGCCACGGCCAAGTGGAGGAGCTGGGAGGTAGGGAAAGGAGACTTGTCTGTCGGTGCCTGTGATGTGGGACCCAGAGCCGTGGGTGTGAGGATGGAGGTGAGGAGAGCTGTCAGCACCTGGCGCCCCAGGGCTTGGGGTCGGGAGGGTGGGCGACGGCAGGAGCAGCTCCCTTGTTTCTGGCCTGGCTCCGGGGATGGTGGAATTGCCACCAGTCAAACAGGGGCACAGGAGAGGGCAGGTTTGGGGGTGAAGGTGATCAGTCCGGGGGGTGAGTTGAGATGCAGCGTCTCGGGGAACCCTTCAGATGGACATATTTAACAGGGAGTAGCCAGGAGCAGTAGGGGGTTTGGAGCAGCTTGGAAAGATCAAGGAGGGGCCACCCGGCCTGGGCTCCTGGGGTCAGGCCCAGCTCTCCTTTTGTGGCAGAGCTCCCAGGACTCCCAAGGAGACCCGCCACCTGCAGCCTTGCCCCTGCACCAGACACCAGGCTCACTTCTTCCTGGGGCACTTCCCAAGCAGACACCAAGGCCCACAGAGCCCACGGACCCGGGCAGAGCAGCCCTGGCCACTGTCAAGTTAGAATCAGCCCCCACCAGAGTCCAAGTCCTCCTGGCCTGGCCATGGCCAACCTCCCAGAGAAACTGACCCCATTCCTGCCGGGCAGGAGCACACCAAGGTGGGCAGCAGTGGGCGTGGGGACTTAGCCCAAGAAAACCAGACCTCGGCCAGCCTCGGAGGGCAGTGGCTCTGATGATGTCATGGCGGCCTGGCTGATTGGCCACGACGCCGCCCTCCTGCACTGGAGAGCAGTTGAGTTCCGAGGCTCCTGTGACCCTCACTCAGGGAAGTGCCCTCGGGCTGCCTCCCACTCAGTCTGGTCCTTGGAGTCAGAGTATAAACTGAGGGGCAGGAGAGGAAGGAAGGCAGGAAACTTTTTCTGCTGGCCTTCCACCCCACCATCGCCCAACAGCCATTCCAGCCTGTCCCAGGAAAAGAGGGTGGCAGGAATCTAGATGAGCTCCTAGGTCTGGGTCCTTTGGCAACTCGGGCACCGTGTGGAGTGTAAATGGAACAGTCCCTTGTGGCCGCCTGGCCTCCAACCTCCTTCTCTTCCCTGGCTCGAGAACCCCCTACTGTATGCCTGCGGGTGTGCCCCAGAGGAGGAATCATGACTGGCCAATTATTCATTTTCCCAGCTCCTTTGCAAATAGGAGGTGGGCATATAGCCCAGTGCTGGCCAATGACACATAATGAATCTGTTGGGGTGCTTTACTTCCCCCCGTACTTCCTGCCTTTGAACAAGGTATAAGGATGTGAGGCCTTGAGCTGCAGCAGCCACTTTGTAACCATGAGGCACTGACCATGAGACCAAAAGCCAATTCACTAAGGAGGTGGAGAGGAAGGCTGTGAAGAGTCTGGGTTCTTGAGCCACCAAACCAATCCTGAGACCACTAACTTCTGGACTTCCTATTGAACTGACAATAAATGGTAAGGAATAAGCTGCCAGTGGCTGGGTTTCTGTTACTTGCCACTGAACGCATGCCTTCTGATATGCCAAAACAGGCTTCTTGTCTGAAGAAGCAGAAGTTGCAGTTTCCAGGCCTCAGAGTTACTGCTCTCTTATGCCAGCTGCCTGGGTTCTGACTCCCCATCTGGGGTCTGCCTGCCTGGTTCTGCCTTCACCCACCTGACCCCAGCCCCTGACCCCAGCTCCATGTTCTCTCTGACCCCTGCGGGCTCACCTGACCTCAGCACAGCCCCTGAGGCTGCGGGGCTGTCCTGGCTGCTAGCCTGGCTTGTGTCCCCCTCCCTCTGCAGGCTGCCGCCTCTCAGGGCCCTCTGACCGGGCTGACGAAGCTCTCAGGGGCCCAGTTTCTCCAGGGGACACTTGGGCATAAAGCAGGCAGGTGGGCAGCTGGAAGGTGATCCAGATAAGACACAGGAGTTGAGACAGGAGTCTCCCACCCCCTACCTGGGGATCCAGAAGAAACGCAGTGGCAGCCACCTCTCTGCACACCCATCTCGAGCTACCTCTCCTGTTCCCCACCCAGGAGCCACCTGAGCTCACCCCTGTCCACCAGCCTCAGAATGACCCAGTGAGGGGCCGGGAAATGTCTCCTTCAATTTCCATTTTACAGGGCAGCAGACGGAGGCCCAGAGCTAGGAAGGGACCTGCCAAGGCAGAGCCATTACTGGGACAGCCCGACCCCCCCCAACCCCACCCCACCCCCGCCCCGTAATCCCCTGAGGTCTACAGAGGGGTCATGACCCTCACCCTCAGGGCCAGAGAGTAAGCCCCACCCCCAGCCCGCTGCCGTGGCCTTGGCCATGGTCGTGGTGCAGCCTCTCTAGGCAGACGGAGGTGTCAGGGTGGGAGGACCAGGGGAGGAATTGCTCATGGCAGGAGGGCATGAGAGAGGGCGGGGGACAGCTGGCACGGTGCCAGTCCTCCCCCAGAGCTGTGACTTTTAACACCCCGGTGTACTGGGCCTGGGCCAGACAGGTTGTCAGCCAATGCTTTGCCAAACCATGCGGAGGTTTCAGGTGCCTGGAAAATGTCCATCAGGCCAGCCAGCCTGGGGACCCCACCTTTTCTAAAGTCTCAGCTACCAGAAGTTCATCCCAGCATCTTCCCCAGCATCCCTCACACCTGGGACCCTCAGGTCCCAGGTCCCAGGCACCCCACTCCCTTCCCCAACCCTAGGAGACTGGCCTGACCCAGAGAAGGTTACCCCGGGCCACTGAAGCCCCAAACAGCACCCATCCCCCGGGACCAGCCTGCTCAGTGCTGCTGGGCTCCCTGGGGCTGATGCAAGCCCCTCCCCAACCAGCTCCCTAGGCCCATTATCCCCAGACCATCTGACCTTGGCCTCCAGCGTGGTCAGCCGGTCACTCATGTCACTGAGCCGGGTACAGTTCATGCATTCTGAAAGAGAAGAGGTGAGAGTGGAGTAGATCCTGGGGAGAGAGCAGTCCAGCCACAAGGATCGCCTCTGGTCAGGCAGGCAGGGAAATCTCTGAGCTGTTGCCAGCAAAACTCCTACCCATCCTTCAGAGCCTTATCCATAGCGCCCCCTCCTCCATGCAGTCTGCCTGACCTCTGACCCTCCTTGCTGGGCATCCACAGCACAGAGTACTGTCTGTTTACTCAGTGAATTGTCTGAATCAGCACCTGGGATGCCTTGTCAGTCTGTGGGTGCCATACGGGCAGGGTCTTTGTCTATTTTGTTTGTTCATGAATTTCAGTGCCTGGCACAAAATAGAGGCTCAAAAAATATCTGATAGTTGATGAATGGATAGTAAATGAGACACGCTCCCTGACTTTGAGAGCTGCAGTCTGGGGAAGGATACAGGCAAATAGACACAGGCTGGTAAGGGCTATAAGAACAGAACGCGCAAAAGAGCATCATGAGGGATGTCAAAGACCATCTGGGGTGGGCAGTGGTCCAGGAGGGTTTCCTGGAGGCAGTGGCATCTAAGGTGAGGCCTGAGGGACGCACGATGACTGGTCAGGTTCAGCAGAAGGAAGAATAAGGGCTGAGGCCCCAAGAACAGAACAGGGGAGCGTCTGCCAGCAGCCTGGCCTATCCGAGCACACCTGCGGGCCACCAAGGCTGGAGCAGTGGGCTGGGCCCTGACACAGGAGGCCTGGGGGGAAGATCTTGGCAGTATCCTGAGGCCAATGGGCTGCTGTTAGACGGGGTGAAAGCCAAGGTCAGATTTGCATTTTTAAAAGCTCACTCTGGCAGCGGAAGTGTCCCATGGGTGGGAGTGGGAGGGCCTGGGAGCGGGAAGGCCAATTAGGAGACCAGTCACTGTTAACCTCCCAGGCATACATCTCCCTGGGCTGTAATCATCTATTTATGTCTGTCTCCCCCAGAGACCCAGAGCTCTTTAATGAGGAAATAGATTGTTCAAAGCTGTTCTAAAGAGCTTTTATTGCTCTAGAAGTCAAGAGATGCTTAATTTCCTCCCTCAGTTCAAAGCCTGACCCTACAGGAACCCCATTCTGGTTAAACAGACACACGAGAGGTATTCGGGTAACTCGGCAGGTCCCCACTTGGTGTTCAGAAGCCCCTTGGCCACAGTGAGGCTCCCATCGCACCAGGGGGGTACCCGGCCCCCCATCATCGGCCTTGTATGTCCCCCAGCTTTGTCGCTGAATGCAAACCACCTTGTAAATGTCCCTATTTTAAAAGAATGACTGCTCTGTGAGAGATGTGAGGAGACCACCAGGATCTCAGGACCATGGGAATAGGTGATTCAGGCTGTGTCCTCCCCGGGGGCGCCCAGCCTTGAGGCCAGGGGTGCTGAGGGTCCCCACTCTCTGCTCAGCAGCCCTACCCGGCCTCACAAGGCACCAGCCCTACCTGGGTTTAGGTGGGCTGGCAGGGGTCCCCTCATCCTCGTCTCCCTCCCCATCTACCCTGGGCTGGGCCCAGTGAGTGGTTTATAAGCCTTTTTTAGGAACAGAACTCTTTCTCCCCCAATAAAACCTTGTCAGTAACCCTGATACATATTAAAGACTGAGGCGTAAACACTGAAACTTGAAAACAACCAGAAGAATGTATACAGTTGTCTGACTCGGGGACGGGGCAGGACTTCACAAAGGATCAGCGAGAAAGGAGGCGGTTTTCTGGTTAAACGTGGGGGATTGAACACACGTGTTTCCCTCTAGTTCCTCCCAGGAAAGGGATGGTAAAGGAAGAAAAAGGTACAAAGCAGAGAGATGGGCAGAGGAGACTTCGCAGGGAACGGCGGCCAGGGCCCGAGTCCCAGGCTCGCAGACACAGGAGGGCTTGGAGATCAGGGAAAGGCGAGGGTCGTCTCTGGGCTCAGCGACCCACCCAAGGGGAAAGGCCCACAGGCGCTGCTGATACCTGGGGAGGGGGAGCCCCCCCCACCCCCCCAACCGCCTGTACAACAGCCTCCAGTCAACATGGGCAAAACACACGAAAAGAGCCCCAGGGGGCTTTTAGCGCCTCCCTCCTAAATACAGATGGTCCAGGGTTCCTTTGCCTCTGAAAGAGGCCCTTCGTGGGAAAGACAGACATCAAAACAAACAGGGTCCCACGTGTCATTCCACCCACCCTACCCTCCACCTTCCACCTTACTTTCCACCCACCCACCTTCCCATTCATCCATCCCCCGCCCCTCCCTTCACACACCCACCCCCCACGCTACCCATCCCCGACCATCCCTTCAACCACCTGGAGGCACCATGGCTGCCCGTGAGCCCCTTGGTGACCCCGCGCGGATCCTGATGGGCGGGTGGCAGGGCAGCGTGAATGGGGTGCCTGCCCTCGCAGCAGAGGCCCAAGAGCATCTCGTGGGGGAACAGGCGCTGACTCTGGAGGAGGCCTGGCCTGGAGAACTTTCCTGTTTGAGCCTCAGCTGTCCCCTCCACACACAGGAGGGCACACCCCACCCCGGGGCCCAGCAGGAAGCGGGGGGGGGGGCGGGGGGGCAGGGTGGCCACGGGTGAGGTGTCACTCAGAGCCCCAGCCCCGCCCAGTGAACATTCCTGAGGCATTTCGGGGCTGTGAACACATTTCCAGGGTGTGAGGCAACAGACAGGACTCGCTGCAGGGGGGAAGGCCAGCAGAGGAAGGGCTGAGCCTTGGGCGCTCCCAGAAACCTGTTTCTGGAAAGTGCGCTAGGCCCGGACCTAGCTTGCTCTGGCACCGGGCGCCCTGCTTGGCCTGTGCGGAGCGGCTTGGCTGTCAGCGGGCACAGGGGGGTCCGGCTCCCCAGCCGCGGAGAGGCCCAGCCAGCGGGCAAGGGCAGGGCCGCCAGCTCAGCCCCCCTGTGCCACCTGCCCGGGCAGGCACTCTGGGACTGGGCGGGCTTTATGGTTTCCCCCCCTGGCATTCTGTCATCGACAGCAATTAAGTTATGCGTTTGACTTTCTCTAACCATTCCTCGGAGCGGTGGAAATACGGAGATGGGCCTGGTGGGGACAATCCTGGCTGTGTGGCTGGCCGAGGCCCTGCCGCCTGGCTCTGGACCGCTTCCCCCTCCCTGAGACGCAGACTCTAACCCTCTGGGATTCCGAGGATTCCCACGTTCCCAGCACGCAGAGGCCCGCGAGTGTTTCCTAGTTTTGGGGACACAGCGGCAGAACCTGTGTTGGTAAGTCTCTGCCCGTATATCAGAAGGGTGGGTGTGCCAGGCGAACTGGTGTGTGTGTGTGTGTGTGTGTGTGTGTGTAAGAGAGAGAGAAACTGACTGCTTGGCGTGCTCAGTAGAGAGAGCGCTATAGAGGCCACTAACTCACTGTGTGGCTCGCGAGGCCCTCTTTCTCTCTGCACCTCAGTTTCCCCATCTGTAAAAGGGGTTTGCGTGGCTCAGCTCCAGGGGCCTCGGGCTCCTGGGCTCTGCTCTTGCCCTCGCCGGTCGGCCGCCCTCTCTTTCTGTTCCTCCTCCCAGGGCACCCCACCTTGGTGCCTCCAGCTTCTCCCTACCTCACCCATCCCTTTCTTGCTTGGGCCACGGGAGCCTGACAGGCGCAGCCAGGGCACTTGGATGGTCCTGTCCCCAGAGGCCCAGCTCCCTCTGAGAGGTCTCTGAAATGGTCTGCAGGTACAGGGCACACGCAGGGTGGATGTCATGTGCAGTCAACCCGACGGCGCCCAGCTGGAAGAGACCCCTAAAATCCCCCGGGAGACCTTTGACCCTAGTCAAGACTCCTATAGGGGAAGAAAGTTCCAAGGAGGTCAATAGGGTAGGATACTGCGGGGACAGGGCTAGGGCAGGCCAGCTCGACTGGCCAGGGGTGCACACAGGGCACCACAGGCACAAGGGGGTCCTGAGTGATCTGTTTCCCTAATGTGACAAGAGCTATGGAGGGAAGCCCCCCACGCCCGCCAAAAGCCTGACTCTAGGGAATGAAAACTGGGGGTAAAGAGGGGGGTACAGGGGACTCTCCTTTCTCATGGTAAGCCTTGAAGAGCTACTGGCCTTTTTAAAACAATGTATATATTTAATATATGTAATATAATTTAAACTTTTAACTGGGTGAAAACTTGAAACGTGCTTATGATGCTGTGTGGAAAATATACAAAATTGTATCTGTTCATGAGCTGGCAGGAAACAAGCCAGCTGCAGGCTGGAGTTCCAGAGGTGGTGCCACCAAGACACGATCATTCCGATTTTTCCAGTCCTGGTGTTTCCAGTTCAGCCTGCAGCTCTTAAGTGCCCTCTGGTGCTCTGAGCCTAGCTCCGTGGGTAGCAGCGAGGACCTGGTAGGAATTTTGTAAAATACCTTCCCTGGGGGGCTTCCCTGGTGGTGCAGTGGCTAAGAATCCGCCTACCAATGCAGGGGACACGGGTTCAAGTCCTGGTCCGGGAAGATCCCACATGCCATGGAGCAACTAAGCCCATGAGCCACAACTACGGAGCCTGCGCTCTAGAGCCCGTGAGCCACAACTACTGAAGCCTGCGCACCTTGAGCCTGTGCTCCGCAACAAGAGAAGCCACCGCAATTAGAAGCCCGCGCACCGCGACGAAGAGTTGCCCGCGCTCGCCGCAACTAGAGAAAGCCTGCGCACAGCAACAAAGACCCAACGCGGCCAAAAATAATTCATTAATTAATTTTTTAAAAAACCCTTCCCTGGGCCTGGGAAGCCACCTTTCCAGGTGACTTGTAGAGAGCCGCTTGTCCAGGTACTTGCAGACAGATCGGATTTTTCTAAGACATATATCCCAGAAGGAAGAATGGAAAGGACAAGACCAGCCCAAAGATGGGGGCCCTACCTTGGGCCCCCCTGTGCCCCTCCACACATGCCAGAGCAACAGAGCCCATCGGGGGCCGGGAGCCTGCTGGTTGGATGGAGCTGTGGCTGCTTGCCAGGCCCAGCCGTGGGGCTAATGGACAGGACAGAATTATTAAATTCCATCTTTTTCTATATCACGGATCACAGAGAAAGCCAGATATTTCTTCAAGAACTTCTGCCAAGAGTTTTTATTGAAAAGTAATCTGAGTTTCCTCTTGGAGAGGGCAGCCTTGCATGGGTGTCATGGCTGTAGAAACACAAATGCCCAAAGGACCGGCAGTGCTGAAGCTGCTCATAGCACAGTGGTGGCTGGCCACCTCCACCCCCGACACCAGCAGTCCCTGGACTGCAGAGCTTTCCGGCAATGTTCAGAAACGCCCCGTGGGGAAAAGGGACAACACTGGTGAGTGAAAGCAATTCACTAATGTTCATCAGTCACCCACAGGGTGAGAGGCAGAAATACCCTGGCATGTGTCCCTCCCTTTATGAGTGAGGATGATGAGATTCAGAGAGGTTCAGCAATGCACTCTAGGTCACACAGCTTGTCGATCAAAGGCCAGGATCAGCACCCAGGCCTTCCATTCCCATAAGGCCATGGTGGGCTGGGCTAGGTGCCCTGGCTGGGGCAGCAACTCTCAACGTGATGTGAAAACAGTGCCTGGACCATGGCTGGACATGGGTGAAGTTTGTGATTTCTCCACCCCAGCATGGCCCTAAAGACTCTACTGACCTAACTAGCCAAGTCTGTCTTCCTCCCTCTCTTACCTCCACATCCAGCCCAGACAGAGTTCAAGATTGTTGGATCTTGTACCATGGCTGGATCGCACCCCAAAGCATCTTTGCCCCAATGAAATCTAAAGAGGAATTATTGGAATTATTAAGTTAATTTAGCAAGGTTGATGGAATACAAAGACAGTTTATAAAAATCAACCATATTCCGGGACTTCCCTGGTGGTCCAGCAGTTAAGACTCTGAGCTCCCAATGCAGGAGGCCTGGTTTCGATTCCTGGTCAGGGAACTCGGTCATGCACGATGCAGCTAAAGATCCCGCATGCCACAACTAAAAAGATCCTGCCTACAGCCACTAAGACCCAGCACAGCCAAACACATAAATAAATAAAATAAAAAGCTTGCCTTCAATTAAAAAGAAAATCAACCATATTTCTATATATTGACAATAACATCATTCACAAAAGCATCAAATTATCTGGGAATAAATCTACTGAAAACTATAAAACGTCATTGAGAGAAATTAAAGAAGATCTAAATAAATGGAAAGATATGTTCATGGATTGGAAGGCCTTATATTATAGATGTTAACTCTCTCCCACTTGATCTATAAATTCAATGCAGTCCCATTTAAATCTCAGAAGGCTTTGTGAATGTTGTGTGTGTGTGCGTGTAAATTTGCAAGTTGATTCTAAAATATATATGAAAATGCAAAGGTCCAAGAACAGCCAAGGCGATCTAGAACAAGTAGAACAAAAGTGAAAGACTTTTAGGACCAGAAATGAGACCTATTATAAAACTACAGTAATTAAGACACTGTATTATTGGTGCAAAGATAGACAGACAGACTCACACTTACACATTCACCTGGTTTATTAAAAAGGCACACATGAGTACAGGAGAGAAAGGATGGACTTATCAACAAATGGTGCTGGGTCAATTGGACATCCAAATTGAAAAGTAAAATAAAAGAATCTGACCCCTAACCCACACTACACATGAAAGTCGATTCCAGATGGATTGTAGATCTAAATGTTAAAAGAAAAACAATACAGCTTTTATTTTTGCAGCGCAGTATGGCTTTCAGGATCTTAGTTCCCCAGACCAGGGATCAAACCCACGCCCCGGCAGTGAAAGCTCCAAGTCCTAATCACTGGTTCACCAGGGAATTTCCAACAATAACGGTTTTAGAAAAAATAGGTAACTTACCTTCATGACCTCAGAACAGACAAAGGTTTCTTAGGACACAAAAAGCACTAACATTAAAGAAAACTTTGATAAAATGGATCACATTACATTTAAGAATTTCTTTTCATCAGAATACATCATTAAGAGAATGAAGAGGCCTAGAACCAAGTAGAAGAGGTCCTTGGAATACATAAAACCACAAAATAAGATGCCAAATGATCCACCTGTCAATGCAGGGGACATGGGTTCGAGCCCTGGTCCGGGAAGATCCCACATGCCGTGGAGCAACTAAGCCCGTGCACCACAACTACTGAGCTTGTGCTCTAGAGCCCACGAGCCACAACTACTGAAGCTCGTGCGCCTAGAGCCCGTGCTCCACAGCAAGAGAAGCCACTGCAATGAGAAGCCCGCGCACCATAATGAAGAGTAGCACCCGCTTGCAGCATCTAGAGAAAGCCCATGTGCAGCAACAAAGACCCAAGGCAGCCAAAAATAAATAAATAAATAAATTTATTTATTTATTTAAAAAATAAATTAAAAAAAATAAATACATCTTAGTGATGGTGAAGAAATTTTTTTTTAAAAGGGCTTCCCTGGTGGCGCAGTGGTTAAGAACCCGCTTGCCAACGCAGGGAACACGGGTTCGAGCCCTGGTCTGGGAAGATCCGACATGCTGCGGAGCAACTAAGCCCACGCGCCACAACTAGTGAGCCTGTGCTCTAGAGCCCTCGAGCCACAACTACTGAAGCCCGCGCGCCCTAGACCCCGAGCTCCGCAACAAGAGAAGCCACCGCGATGAGAAGCCCGCGCACCGCAAAGGGGAGTAGCCCCCGCTCACCACAACTAGAGAAAGCCCGCGTGCAGCAACGAAGACCCAACGCAGCCAAAAATAAATAAAAATATAATAAATTTTTTTTTAAAAAGATGCCAAATGGCCCACAGTCATAGGCGAACTTATTAGCCGTATCAGGAAATGCAAATTAAACCACACTCACAAGAATGGCTAAAATTAAAGACTAACAATGCAAGTATCAGAGAGAGTATGAGCCACTGGAACTCTACGAGAGCATCAGTGGAACATCCATGGAATAACCACATTTTTAAAATGTGGCAGTTTCTAATAGGGCTGAGTAGCAGCAATTCCATCTCTAGATACAAAAATGAATAAATCCTTTCACCAAAGATACGTGCAAGAATGAGCAGCGTCGCTCATAATAACCAAAAATTATAAATAATCCAAATTCCTATCGGTGGCCAACTGGGTAAATTGCATATTCACAAAATGGACTATTGACACAGTAAGAAGCACACGCAAACCACGTGCAGCCGCGTGGATGAACTTCACAAAGATGACAGACCCCCCCCCCCCACAAAAGAGCACACACTGTGTGAGTCCATTTATCGAAAGTTCCAGCACAGGCAGGACAGGTCAAAGGCAGTGGCCTGCGGGTTAGCGGTTACCTTGGGGAGGGCAGCTACCAGAAGAGGCAGGAGAAGGGCTTCTAAGATGATGAAAATATTCTCTTTCTTGAGCTGGACACGCGTACATAGGTGTGGTCAGTATATGTAAAACATGTCAGGCTGCTGTCCTGCTCATCCTAAACCACCTATCTGACACGTCACCCTCCAACGCTCCCCGATGCCCTGAGGACAACCCCCACCCCTGGGATGGGCTACTTGCCGTGCTCTGAGCACCTCCAACTCTTCTAGGCCTTTAGCATTTGTCTGTCTTGTCATCGCATCTAGAAATGGCTTGCAACCACCCCATTGATCAGCGAATTCCTAGTGAAGCACCACCTCCTCCAGGAAGCCTTCCTTGACCACTCTAGGCAGATTCAGGCACCCACCTTCCCACCAATTGCCATGCATCCTGTGTACACCTTGCTGACAGCACTCGGCGGCGTGGACGGGGAAACTCTTGTGTACCCCTCTTCCCTGTGGGGCCATGTCTCACCCATTCTCGTATTCTGAAAAATGGGGGCAGAATATTCCTCCATCATATGGGGCTGCAAAGATGCTCGTGTGTCCTCTTGAGAAGCAGCAGTGCCACCCTTGGGGAGGGGGGTGAGCAGATCTGGAAGGGGACCCCCAGCTCACTGTCCAGGTAGCCTGCCTTGGAGGACCTCAGGGGGTCCCGGGGGAGGGAAGGGACTGCTCTCCTCCCGCAGGGGGCCGTCTGTCCCAGGTGCACCCTGGCAGCTCTGTGCCGGGAGCTTCCTCACTGTACACGGCAAGCGCTGCAGCCCCCGAGCAGCTGTTTTCCATTTCCACCAAAGTCAGGAAAAGTGGAAGGGGTTTAAAGTAGAGATAAGCAAGATGTTTTGATGCTGAAGTTCATTATATTCTGGCTTGTGTCATGGTGGGAGGGGAGGAAGGGAGGAAACGTTCTCTTCCGATTTCACAAGAGCAGAGGGTCTGGCCCGTGTGTAGCCATGCAGGTCATAATAATGATCAAAAGAAGAAAAAGCAACTGGAGTTCACGGAGCACTCAATCTGCCAGACGCTAATGGAAGGGCGAGACCTTGACGCACCGCTTTTCGTGTAAATTTGTCTAATTCCTGCAACAACCCAACGAGGGAAGAACCATTATTATCTCTGTTTTACAGATGAGGCAACCCAGGCACAGAGAGGTTAGGTAACTTGCCCAGAGTCACACAGCTAGTAGGTGCCAGAGGCTGGATTCCAACCCAGGGAGCCAGGGGCTGCCATTGGCTCTTAGCCATCATCCTGGCCACCTCAGGAACTGGCCTGCTGAAAATGCCTGAAGTCCCCGGGGGCTCCTTGGAGCCCTGCCCTCAGTCGCCCCCACCCTGCTGTCCTCTGGAAGTCCTACCCCCAGGGTTGTGGGGTGGGGCTCCACAGCCTTTCCCCAGATGCCATCCTGGCCCCTCACCCCAGCTGAGGGCACCACGGCATTTCCTTTCTAAAACATTAGGGCCCTCGATTTCTGCGGGGAAAAGGCAGGAATTGAATACACGCAATTCTTTAAGAAATGAGACCCTTCTCCAAAGTGAGCAGAGTCCCGCTGCTATGTCGGGATGACATGGTTGGTCCCTTTGACCCCTTCCCCAGAAGGCAGCTGGGCCCTGTGGAGAAGACACCCAATCTGGCGGTGGCATGGGGTGGGGGCTGCGGGGCCAGAGGGGCTGGCATGCAGGGAGGGCCATCAGAGCAGCATCTGTGGCTCCAAGAGGGTCAGGGCCCTGCTGCTGGGGAGGGGGTGTGGGAAGGGGCATAGAGAGAGAGCAACCCACGGGCCACGCCCCTGTACCAGAGTGCAGACTTTAAAGGGCGCGTGGGAGTGAGCACGTGTGTATACACTCAGGTCTAAGGCAGGGCGTCTTCGTGGGAGTGTCTCTGCGCGTGGACATTCGTGTGTACATTGTGTGTGTGTCTCTGTCTGGTGCCATTTCTTTCTTTCTTCTTTTTGGCCGCACCACGTGGCATGCGGATCTTAGTTCCCAGACCAGGGATCGAACCCATGCCTCCTGCAGTGGAAGCGCAGAGTCTTAACCATTGGACCACCAGGGAAGTCCGTGTCTGGTCCTATTTCTGACACGTGGGCGGAAGCTCAGAAACATTCTCCATCTCCACGGGCCCCAGGGTTTACAAAGCCCTTTCGCATCTTTGACATCTCTTGGTACCTTTGTGGCCAGTGAGGCCCCACAACCCATGGTCCCAATTTATAGCTGTGTTAAGGGCAGCTCAGAGTGGGAGAGGACCTCCCCCGGTCACACAGAACTGCAGTAAAAACCCCAATGTGTTCTGGGGAAGGCCAGGAACCCTCCCACCCCACCTACACCCTGCATGGGGACCCAAATGAGCCAGAAGAGGCTGCAGGAGGAGGAGCTGTTAAATCCAGGGGGCTGGTCCCCTGCTCTGGCAGCATACGCCTTCTGACGGACCAGGAATGGGGTCAGCATTAGGAACCGTGCTGTGTGTCCTCAGGCAGAGTGCAGCCCTCTCTGGGCCTCAGCTTCCCATCAGTCAGATGCAGGGATGGACCGGATGCTCCCTTTCAGCCTTTTGTTCTCTGAGTCAGTAACCGTAACTGGAGCCAGAAAGCACATCAGCTGTGCACCCACCTTTCCCCTTCTCTCTCCTGTGGGAAAAGAAGCCAGGCTTTGCTTCCTGCAAGCAAATGGATCATATCACGGTGGCCCATTCCCTGGCTTCTGTGGTGAAATGTGATCCCCTGGGAAGCATCCTATTGGGCTGGAGAGGTCACTTGGTAGCTTCAGGTAATCCACAGCCCAGGTGAGGAGCAGAGGCCCTGGTTCCACCTTGGCTCACCTGCTCCCCGTCACTGGGCACTCAACTTTCCTCCACAATAAAATGGGACAACAGTCCCTGCCCTGCGTATTCATGAGGCCCAATCCAGACCTTTGCCATGGGCTTTGGTACTCGCGCACTCGCGCTTGCGCAGGAAGGATATGCAGGAAGGGACAAACTCTCCTGGGTCCGTGCTGGGCGGGGCAGTTAATTGGAAATCCAGAAGCCGTCAAGGAGGACAGCACAGCCGGAGAGAGCACAGCGTCCTCGGGACCCTCCAGGCAGCAAAGATCCAGCCTTCTGGCCAGCAAAGCCTTTGGTATTTGGACCATTTTGGAGAGAAACTCATCTAAGAAGTACCTGACTGCCCAGCTCCCAGAGTGGAGGGATACAGCACACCTGTGCTGACCACTCCCAGGGCACCCAAGTGTGGAGGGCGCTCTCCCCTGAAACGAATGTCTCCACTGCACCCCTCCTTCCGCCCTCACTAACCACCGGGATTCCTGAACCCGGGATTCTGGGTCCGGATTCATGCTCTCCCTGAGTCCTTTCTGTGTTGGTGATGACGCAGTAGCCAAAGCCGTACTTCCTGGGCATCTCTAACGCTCTCCGGGCGTCACCGTGTGCATTACGCATCCTCCTCATAGGTGTTTTGGTTCCTCTGTTACAGATGATGAAAAGGGAGACTCTGCGAGGTTATGAAGCTGCCCCAGGCCCCACAGGCAGGGGCAGGAACCAGATCAGAGATGCTCCAAAGCCAGTGCTCTTTCCTTAACCATTCCTGGCTTTTGATTGCTCTGGCCACATTGGAAACCTCCTAAGCAAGGGAGTTAGAGCTGTAGCGTCGGTGAGTGCACCCAAGAAAAGTGTGTGCGCTTTGGTGCCTGGACCTGGGGCCCCCTGAGGCTGCTCTATCCTTGTCATGGCTGTCTCTGGACAGGTGAGTTATAGCAGGTGATGGCAGGTTTGTTTGATAAAATGAATGACTTTCTCATCAGCACGGCTCCCAATGGGCTGTGGAGCGGCTTTTCTTCAGGCTGGTATGGCTGGGAGAAGTCTGTCCCCAGAAATCCACGGTGTGAGAATGGAACAGCCAGAACCCCGCAGGATAAAGGACTTCTTGGTCCTTGGTGCGGGCTGGAGTAGGGTCCCCACAGCTGGGGGGTGCTTGGATGAAGGTGGCTGTGGGACCATTTGCTCAGCGGAGCGATTTCCAGCCTTCCAGGAACATCCCTGAGGACTTAAAGGGAGTTTTATCACAACAGAAATAAGAGATCCAGTCTCTTCAGCCATTTGGGGGATCGAGAAACTGGGGGGAGGGTCAGCCCTGCATATGTTTTATCTTTCAGGGTTCAGTGATCCAGCTGCTTCTTTTGGTTGGATTTCTGAGGTTCGTGTTCTTAATCTGAAGTTATTGTTTGAAGTGCTCTTCCTCTTTTTTCCTCATCCAGAAAGAAATCATAAATATCTCCAGGGTCCCACAAAGCTGGCAGGCCGCCTTGCCTGGATCTGAAAGCTGACACCAGTCACAGCCCAGGGAGCTCTGGTTCCCGGTCCTCCTGGACATGTGGCGTCAGCACTGCCACCATCACTGTGTCAGTGGGAAAGAATCCCTTTTAACAAGGCTCCAAGCCCAAGGTCAAGGTTCAGGGGCCATAAAGCAAAGCTGGCTGACCGAGAGCCTCCAGAATACGGGAGGGGCTGCCTGACTCCGCTGGGTAGAGCGCCCACAGCCTTGGCCCCAGGCTGGGGCCTTGCCCTCCTGCAGCGCTGGTCCAGGCGCAGGAGAGGTGATGAGCTTTCTTGGGGAAACAGATGAGGTGCCCCAAAGACAGCAAGAAGGGGCCAGAGTCACTTTGGTCTTGGGGCTTTCAGAGGAAAATGGTGGCGGAATTCAAAGTCCCCAGGCAGGAGGTCTGGATGGGGCAGTGCATCAGAGGAAGCCCAGGCAAAGAGGCCTGAGCATCAGCTCTGACCGTTCCCTGCATGTACCTGTGCAGGCCCCTTCCCCTCTTGGGGTCTCTATCCCTCCAAAGGCAGGGGGAAGGCCCAAGGTAGCTTCAGCTTTTATTCAGGGGTCATCTGGGCCCCAGGAAAGGCCTTGGTCTCTTCATGGCACCATCTGCCTCTTGATGGTTGTTTAGGGGAGCTGGGACATGAGCGTGGGATGCCTCCTCTGACACCAGGTCTCCTGAGTTCTCTATAAGAGCTTGAATCTCAGTCTGCAGGACCATGGGCCTGACCTCATGTTGGAGAGGGCCCAGAGTGCGGTTATCAAATGCCCTTTTTTTTTTTTTTTTTTTTTTGGCTGTGCCCCACGGCATGCAGGATCTCAGTTCCCCAACCAGGGATCAAACCCGTGCCCTCTGCAATGGAAGCACAGAGTCTTAACCACCGGACCGCCACGGTAGTCCCATCAAATGCCTTTTTAAAAGGAAGAAGTCTTTTCCCTATACACAGTGGCTTCTGGGACCCCAAAGGGAACAAATCAAAGAGAGGCTGCTCCGAGTGCAGGGGGTGGGAGCCCGGCACGCCCAAATCAGCCACCATCTGTGCCCTGGGTTCAAGGTGGGCAAGAGGTAGACGGGTCTCGGTGTCCCCACCCCCGGTTCTCAGACACCCAAGGGAACAGCATGTGATGAGGCCCGTCCCACGTCCAGTGGGGGACGTCGCGCCCACACAGACAGGGAGCTGTCTGGACTCAGCTCCCCCGGGCAATGTCTGGGGCTTAGATTCTTCCGGGCCTGGCCTGCCCCCTCCCTCAGGGGCCACCATGCACTGGTCAGCTGCCCCTCCACCCTCCTAGCCAGGAGTGGGTCTGGCTGGAGCCCAGGGCCACGTGGCCTCCTGTCGAGACACGGAGGGAGGAGGAGTGGGCAGGTGACAAGACTCGTGACTCCCAGGGTCAAACCTGGACTGCATCCTTGCCAACAGGAGGAGGTTGTCATGGCAACTAAAGGACCACTTGAGATGGGGCCAGTCTCCTCATCAGGCACAGACCTTCACCGAGGATGGATTTTTCTGCTAATTGCCTGTAGTTTCCAGCCCCTGATCTGACTTTCTAGATCACAAGTCAGACACCATCTTACTCTTTCTTAGAGACACTTTCCCTCCGCCTACTGTCCCCATAGCTTAAAACACATTCGAACGACGGAAAGGCATTTGTGCAGGATTTACAGTGTTTGCCTAATAGCTCGAGGCTTAGTCATCTCTCTGGGCCCTGCCCCTCGACAACCTGTGTTACCTTGGGGAAGTTACTTAATTCTGAACTTCAGCTGCTTTGGCCCCAAAGATGAGGATAATCAAGACCACCTCCTAGGGCCCTGAACTGGTTAGAGAGAATGCGGGATCAGCACAGAGTGCGTGCAGAGAAAAGGCAGCTATTCTCTGTACTCATATTAGAAAGCAAATCTCCCATACAATTGTAAAGACCAGAAGGCTCTTAGGGTTATCTCACCGGGCCCTTTCTTTTAACAGATGAGAAAACAGATCTGGGGTGGTAAGTGGTTCATGGCCACAGTCACACATCTGAGGTGGTGGCCCACCCAGGGCTAAAACCCAGCTCTGGGTTTGTACCTTTTCACCTTCCCAGGGCAGGCACCTCATTACTCCCCCTTAGTCATTTACACCATAGTAAGAATGAGTCCAAAGCACTCTGCCATCCCTCTCTCCTGCCAGAAGAGCCTAAGAGCAAGATAATACAATCCCCATAATTAAGGAGGAGCAAGATGGTCCAGCCCGGAAAGGTACAATGTGGCCCAGGATCTGGAAATGCCAATCCTCCTTGCTCAGCGGTTCCAACTGCGTGCAGATTAGAGGTGGGGGACGAGAAACCTTCTGCTCAGGCATGGAGTGCGGTTACTGGGTCGGGGTTCTTATTGGCCACGTTTTCCCGCCTCCAGATCCCGGTCTGGAGCAGCGGGAGAAGTTTCTTTTCCATGAACAGGGCTCATGTCCACACTGGCCCTACCCCAGGCTCCTGGGAGCCCCGCTGGACTCACCAAGGGGCAGATAGGAGAAGGCTTGGGCCAGAAGCAGAGCCGTTGCAGGGGAGGTGAGGGGACACCCAGAGGCTGGCCTCGGTGTCTGATGCCTGCTCCCTGCTCACAGCTGGGCTGCAGTATGCGGGGAGGGAGAGCTCCACACTCCTCCCTTTAGCCTCTCTGAGCTTTAGGGATATGGGGGCGGGGTGGGGGGCAGGCGGGCCAGGGATTCCGGCCAATTCTAAGGAAGCGGTCTCGCAGAGCCCAAGGGCCTGGGCTGGAGGGGCAAAGAGTGGAGCGAGGAGGGGCTGGGATAGGACCCAAACAGCACCGCTTTGGGACCACTCACTGTCCCAGCCAGAGCCAAGTCCAAGGACGAAAGGAGTCTGGAATGAGCCTCCCTACTGGGAGTGCAGGGCACTTGGTGTCCTTTTCTTCCAACACCGCCCCCTCAGCCCAGTATCCAGGAGCCCCAGGAGGCAGCCGTCCAAGACTACAAAAGTCTGCCCATCTGGTGGGTGTGAAATGCTATCTCATTGTGGTCTGAATTTGCATTTTCCACACTGCTAATGAGGCTGAACATCTTTTCACAGGTTTTGGAGCCATTTCTCCCCAGCGCCTCCCCTCCAGCCGTGAAAGGCCTGTCCGTGTTCTTGACCCATTTATCTATTGGATTTTTCTGTCTTTTCCATATTGATTCACGTGAGTTCTTTCTGTATTTCTGATACCAACCCGTTGTCAATTTTACGCATTGCAAGTATCTCCTCCCGGCCTGTGGCTTGTGTTTTTGCCTTTGGTAAGGCTGCCTTTTGTCAGAGAGAAGTTTCCCAAACTACTTTTTTTTTTGCCACGCCGTGAGGCATGCGGGATGGTAGTTCCCCTGAACAGGGATTGAACCCGTGCCCCCTGCATTGGGATCTCGGAGCCTTAACCACTGGACCACCAGGGAAGTCCCCCCAAACTATTTGCTTTTCATTCCTTTAAAGGTATCAGCTGGAGTTGTGATAGTTACCTCCCTATCCCGTTCACAACTTTAAAGGGGCAATTCTAATGACTCACTCATACTAGCGTGATATTGACTGACTCGGTAGCTGAGTTCGACACGGACAGAAGTTCCTTCCTCTACCTTGTTTGCCAGGAGTTTCCATCATGAATAGGGGTTGAATTGTATCTCTTAAAACTGTTCGTGAGCTGAATCACATGAAACGATTTTCTAAATTCTCCTTGGTCACAATCTATTACTTTTTGTGCATGGCCAGATTTAAATAGCTAATATTTTCTTTCGGATTTTTCACTTGACTCATCTATAGCTCCAACCCAGAACCAACTTGGTGGTCCCAGAACTAGGGTAACTTTCAGTCCTGAACCTGTGGGAGGTTGAAGCCCAAGGCTTTGGTTTCTCAGGCTTAATTTGTCCCCTTCCGAAGTCCAGACAGACAAGCTTCCTCGTTACCGCAAGCCAGGGGTGAACTTTTCCTGTCTCCTCTTTCACTGCGTCTCAGCTATTGCACCCCGTAACACAGGAGCCCACCCTTTCCCCCTGTTTTGGCTCAGGTATAAAACTTGGTCCCAGATTCCCAGGACCCACTTCCCTGCCTACCACGGGCCATCGCAGCAACAGCGTCAGACCCTCTGCTTCCTTAGCTTACTGGGCACCGGAGCTGGAGGGGGCCACAGAGGCTGGATGGATCCTGCGGGCCCCCGCTTGGTCTCTGCCCTGGAGGGGAGACACAGAAGCACCGGCAACCTCTTCCCTGCTTTTTTTCAAGCTGAAGTTCTATGTAAAATGTAAAAGAAATGGTTCTTGAAAATGCTGATGAATGAGGCAAAAGGATACAATCTTTCTCCTAGTCAAGCAGCCGATCCAAGCACAGGGTAATAATACACAGTACTTAAGCGCTGGTAGAATCCACAGTCGTCTAACGTTAAGAGGTCACCTGGGCCTGGATTATGGAGAGATTCTCAGTGTGTGAGCTCTGCCCTGGGTTCACACCTTTATGAACAAGGGCTCCTGCTACTGGCCAGAGCCAATTCCCTTGGGCTCAAACTTCCTTATGTAGCATACACATATATTATAAATATATATATATATATGTGCATATATTCACACACACATATACACACATATATATATCTCTCCAAGGACTGATGTCCAAGCTCTGAATGAGCATGAGGCATCTGATGCTGGGATCACACACGCACGAACATGCACGCACATACACACACAGGCACACACGTGCACATATACTCACAACACGTGTGCAGATGCCCACACACATACACTATACAGCATGACACTCTCTGAAGTCTTCCTTTTTCTTTTTTTTTTTTTGGCTGAGACTTGTGGCTCGTGGAATCTTAGTTCCCAGGCCAGGGATTGAACCCAGGTCCCCGGCAGTGAAAGCACTGAGTCCTAACCACTGGACCTCCAGGGAAGTCCCCGAAGCCTTCCATATAGGACATTCCAGGTTGAGACTTGACTCAAAAGCCAAGAGTTGGGACACCCCTCCATCCAGCCCTGAGGCCTGTGGCATGTGAGGGTCTGGGGGAGCCAGGCAGAAACAGCAGCCAGCTCTGGGAGGCAGGCCTGAGGCTGTATGTGAAGGGGGAGGCCAGGTTTCAGCACCGATCAGCTCCCAGAGCATTCCCCACATGGCAATGACCCTGGAAAATTCCGGAACACAGAACTGGGCGCTCACAACTGCCCAACATTGGCAGAAATAGATAGTAAATGACCTCACAGATAGTCATTTGGCAAACACTGCCCAGGACCCTGGCACTGGCCCTGGCATTCAAGATTCAGGGAATGAGAACACAGACCCAGCCGTTGAAAGTTCCATGGCCCTGGGAGAGGCAACCTACGTACAGGACCATTATAACAGTGAGCCAAGGAAGCCAAGGGGGTGGAGCAGGGTAGTCAAGGAGGGCTTCCTGAGGGTGGCAGCCAGAATATAAAGAGTAAGTCGGAATTACTGGGAAGGGAAAGTGGTACTTAGGTAGTTTCCAAATCTAACTGGGTTCATAATTCCCCAGACTGATGCTGGGAATCCAAGGCTCCAGCTCAGGCGTGCCCAGGGCTCCACCAGCTGCCTATTGGTCCAAAGCAGCAGGATCTCTCACCGACAGTAGAACCTCTTTCCCAACAAGTGGGGCTGGTCTGCATCCCCAGGAGTCCATGATGGCTGTAACCAGAGTTGGTCCCTCAACGAACATTGAGGCTAAACTCCATCTTATCTAGATGGGAACAACGGCCCAGAGAGGGTAGGAATCTACCCAAGGAAGCCCAGCCAGTCAAGAGCATCGCTGGACCAGAGCCTGGGGCCCACACGCCAGCTCCAGAAGGGCTCAGGCCTCTGCAAGTTCTCCATCCTGCAGCTGTCCTCAGCCCCGTCGGGGTTCCCCAGGCTGTTACCAGCTCCCTTAAGGAAAGTCTCCAATTCTCTGGACCACGGGCTCCCCATCCCCTGTGGTGTCAAGTGCAAAGCCCTCAGCTTGCCCTTCAACACCCTCACAGAGTGGCTCTGGACACGCCCAGCCCGAATCCCCCACCTGTCACCTTCCCCACATCCTCCCTGGGCATCACGTTGCAGGGCCTGCAGTTCCCAGAACAGACCTTGCCCGTCTCTGGCTCCTGAACTTTGCTCATCACCTCTGTGACAGGGCCCTCCTTGACCCCACTGACAGATGCCTCGGTCAGGGCCGAGCAATGCACCTGGAAGGACTGGGGCCCTATGTTCGGAGGTTGGTGGTCTCGGGGGACTTTGAGGAAACCATTGCTCCTCGATGCTTCGGGCAGGGTTGGGCTGTGGCCATATTTAGCACCACTGTTTATGAGCCGACTGCAGCCCCACCCTAGGACAAGACATGGAGACTACGGTTTTGATCACAGGCTACAGAACCCAGACCAAGTGCAAATACAAGGAGGCACCAAAGCATCCTTCACTTTTTGAAAAAGGAGGAGGAAGAATTGTACCTTGAATAAAGATAAAAAATAGACTCAGCAGATGCAAACTATTATAGATATAGGATGGATAAACAACAAGGTCCTACTGTATAGCACAGGGAACTATAATGTCCTCTGATAAACCGTAACGGAAAAGAATATGAAAAAGAATGTGTGTGTGAATATATATATATATAATATATATATGACTGAATCACTTTGCTGTACAGCAGAAATTAACACAACATTATAAATCAACTATATTTCAATAAAATAAATTTTTTAAAATGAAATAGACTCAGAGACTCAAAGAAGAAATGGGAGTTAGACAAGATCACCCAAAAGAAGCCCGGGCTTGAACCCCACCTGCCCACCTCCCAGGACAATGCCCTTTCCTCCACCCACACTGCCCACCCCGCCCCAGGCCAGGGGGGCTGGAGCTGGGATCCTCAGATGGACAGTCAGCACTGCTGGACCAGCCGTCTGCAGGCCGCAGAGCCCCCGCAAGCCTGCAAGGGGACAGCACCTCCAAGCTTCGTGACCCGATGATAAGAAGACGTCTCGAGAAGCATCTCCATGGGAGAGGCTTCTGTCTCCACATCTGGCCAGGAAGGGCTGCCTCCAGCTCTGTGAGTTCTTGGGGGCCCAGCAGCAGAGCCCAGCTGGGGCTCTGGGCAGCTGCAAAAGCTCAGTAGCTGGAGCCCCTGTGGGTCCGCGAAGTGAGGGGGCACCAGTCTGCCCCATTCTGGGAAGTGCAGGAGACCGCGCAGCAGGCCGGCATCACATCGCCAAGGCCGTGAACCCGGAGGGTCTGGGGCTGGTGGGGGAGGAGGGAACGGCTGGTCAGGGGGGTCCACATCCCACACCCCATCCTCCAGCAGGCGGCCGAGGGCTCTGGGTCACTAAAGCTATTGGGGTTTAGGGAGAGGAAAAGGACCGCACACTGAGGCTGGAAACAGAGGAGCCCTCGGGAGAATACGTCTATTGGAAAGGCAGGGGGCTATTCCCCTAAACGTGTCACCCAGTCACACTCGGCAGGGTGCAGGATGCTCACTCAGCCTAGCAGGGCTCAGCAGCTGTGTCAAGGCCAGTGGGGGGCTCCAGGCAGGATGGGAACCCAGGATGCTTCTCCCTCCACCGTTCACACGTTCAACCTTCCATCGTCCGTTTATGCAACAGATGCTCTACTGTGTCCTGCCGCGGGTCAGGGGCTACGGCACATAGTAGCCAGTGGGTCCAGCCAGCTCCTTGACCTTGAGTCTGATGGAGGAGACATGGGGTCCGCCAGGCAGCTCCTGTGATGTCCCAGGTGCTGTCATAGTAGTAGTGATGGGTCATTGGAGAACACGGGGACATGATTTGTCAGCAGGGGCCCCCAGAGCGGGAGCAAGCAAGTGAAGATGGCAGGGACACTGGTTAGGGGAAAGGCCGGCCCGGGCAGGGGCCCAAGAGCACAGAGAGCCCAGCAGGTGCCGGGTCAGGGCAGCTAGAACACGGGCCCCGGTCTCATCGTGCTGGGCCTTGCACACCTGCTAAGGTGCCTGGCATTTATGCTCAGAGTGGCAGAAGCAGATGAACAATTTAAAAGAGAGAATAAAAGCAGCAGAGGCTTCACCATGAAGCTTAGGCTTCTGGAACCTTCCCTAGCAAGGGGTCCTTCAAGAGAGAAACTCTAGGCAATGTGTTCACACGTTCACAGGTTTTTGTAAAGTTCACCAAAGTAACAGTTTTCTATGTACTCATTTTTTTTTTTTTTTGCGGTACGTGGGCCTCTCACTGCTGTGGCCTCTCCCGTTGCGGAGCACAGGCTCCGGACGCGCAGGCTCAGCGGCCATGGCTCACGGGCCCAGCCGCTCCGCGGCATGTGGGATCGTCCCGGACCGGGGCACCAACCCGTGTCCCCTGCATCGGCAGGCGGACTCTCAACCACGGCGCCACCAGGGAAGCCCTCTATGTACTCTTTAATTTAAAAGCCCCTCAAATTGGAAAAGCTTCAGGGCCTGTGAACCTGGATCTGCCCCTGGATGATGAGATCAGATCTGGTTGTTAGAAGGTGCTCCCAGCATAAGATGTACGACACCAGGGGTGAGCCCCAGCGTGAGCGATGGGCCTTGGGTGATTAGGGATTGTCCGTGTAGGTTCATCCATTGTGACAAATCCACCTGTCTAGTGGGGGAGGCTGTGAATGGGTGGTGGCAGGGGATACAAGGGAACTCTGTGCTTCAGCCCAATTTTGCTGTGACCCTAAAACTGCTCTGAAAAAAATCAAGTCTTAAAAAAAACCAATGGCTGGGGAATTCCCTGGCGGTCCAGTGGGTAGGACGCTTCCACTGCGGGGGGCATGGGTTCCATCCCTGATCGGGGAACTCAGATCCAGCAAGCCGCACAATGTGGCCAAAAATAAATAAATTAATTAATTTTTAAAAATTGCTGTTGGAAGGTGCTGCCAGGCTGAGTGTGGGAGGTGGACGGGGTCCACTTTCTTAGAATAGGGTCTTGCCCACTTTTTCTGGACACACAGTAGGGTATTCTGGGAACACTTGCTGATGGAGTGAGACCTGCCCCCTTCCCTTTGGGAAAACTTTTCTCAGCCCTGCACTTAGGTGGGTTCCAAATGCTGAGGGCATTTCCTATAGACAAGCAAGATTCCCATCACTCGCTCAGCCCCATGTGGCCGGTGACCGTGACACCTCCCAGGCCCACATGGGACGGGGCAGCTGCAGGGAGCTGGTGACAGAGCCTGGCCTGGGAAGACCAATGACATCTAATATTCAGTCTGACATCATCTGGCTACAGTTCCCAGAGACTAAAATTAGGCCAAGGAAATTTAGGATGCTGCTTCAGATTTCCAAAAAAAACAGGGGTGGGGGCCAGAAAATGGATCATAAAAGAATTTTTGTGACTCAGTCCCAGCTAGGGAAAACAGACATGAGCTCCACTTATGGGAAGAGGTAGAGGAATCTTTTATCCATTCACTATAAAGGGAGACCCAAGCTCCCTGAGCTAGCCCACTCCCACTAGGGGTTTCCTGGTTTAGCCCCACTTCACCAGTGGACCCGAGAGATGCCAGGCCCTGTCCAGGGTCAGCTGGAAGCTGGCTGGGCTCCATCTTGAGCCCAACTCCTCCATACAGTGCTCTGCCCCCAAGGACAGAGTTCCTTTGGGTTCCTTCCCCAGTTATGAGGGATGGGGGTGGGGTCCCAAAAGTCCTGCGACTCCATCAGAACTTAGTGTGTTTACCCCCAAGGATCAGCTGAGAAAGGTCTGGGCCACTCTAGTGGGTGGGCAAGTGCCTGAGAATCTGTGGGGTTTTTGTGGCTCTTTTTGTTTGTTTTTCTATAAATCTATTTATTTTATTTATTTATCTTTGGCTGCGTTGAGTCTTCGTTGCTGCGCGCGGGCTTCCTCTAGTTGTGGCGAGCAGGGGCGCTCTTCGTTGCAGAGCACGGGCTCTAGGTGCGCGGGCTTCAGTAGTTGTGGCGCGCGGGTTTAGTCGCTCCACGGCACGTGGGATCTTCCTGGACCAGGGCTCAAACCCGCGTCCTCTGCCTTGGCAGGCGGATTCTTAACCACTGAGCCACCAGGGAAGTCCCAAGTGCCTGAGAATTTGAAAAGTGACCCTTATCCCATGTGAAATGAGACCCGGCAAGGATTAGGGGGGTCTCTCCTTGTTTTCCCACTGAAGCTGAAGGACTTTGGATGCAGGCTTCTTAATGAGAGATCAGGGAACCCTCAAAGGTTTTCAGTCTCTGAACCCTTGGAAACTGTAGGCAAGATAATCTGTCCTGGGCACGTTTTAGAAGAAACTGTCTGAAGTTTTGTCTAATTCTCAGAGTTGGGGATCCATGACCCCACTAAATGTTAAGACCATTGCCTTGATTGTCCAGTTCAATCTCTCCTCTTATAGATGAGGAAGGAGGGAAGATTGGTTGGAGATGCTGAAACACACACATGCAGGTCAAAAACAGGTAGAAAGATGGAGCGGAGGAAATATCAGGGCAGAAAATGGAGCCAGGGGTAAGTGAGGGGATGAAAAATGGAACTGGGAAAACCACCACAAGTGTCAACCGCTCGGTAGTATGGGCCTCTAGGCTTTCTAAAAGGTAAGACAGAGAATCACATCCCTAGAACAGAAACCACCAGCTGCTGGAGAAAACGGAACTTGCACTTCTGGCAAAGGTCTGAGGAGCTCCTTCAGGGGCCTCCCAAAAAGGAGGGTAAGTGGAAAGGTGACATCCCCAGTGCCTCCACAGCAGAAAGCCATATCGGCACATAAGGAGCCTCTCCCAGGACCTCCCAAGGCCTCTAAAAGCAAACCTGGGCAAGGCAGCCCCCTTACCTGTCCTGCGGGCCGTTCTACCGCCCTCACATGGCTATGGTGAGAATTACAGGCGCCAGCTGGCATGAATCCCCACCCCGCACCGAGCCAGGCCCAGAGCAGGCAGGAGCTGTATACAGACGTGAGTTTTCTTCCTCCAAATGAAAAGAACAGGGACTTCCCTGGTGGCACAGTGGTTAGGAATCCGCCTGCCAATGCAGGGAACATGGGTTCGAGCCCTGGTGTGGGAGGATCCCACATGCCGCAGAGCCACTAAGCCTGTGCGCCACAATTACTGAGCCTGCGCTCTAGAGCCCATGAGCCACAACTACTGAGTCTGCGTGCCACAACTACGAAGCCTGCGCCTAGAGCCTGTGTTCCGCAACAAGAGAAGCCGCCGCAGTGAGAAGCCCACGCACCACCACGAAGAGCAGCCCCCCGCTCGCCGCAACTGGAGAAAAGCCCGCGCGCAGCAACGAAAGACCCAACACGGCCATAAGTAAATAAATAAATACATTTCAAAAATGAAAAGAACAGGACAAGTGACCATCGAGAACGGTTGAAAGGTAGGGAAAAGCCAGGTGGGCAACTGTGAAGAATTTTCTGGCATCTTCAGGACTGCAGTGTTTCGAGAGCGCCCCCCAACAGAACCTGCTCACCCTGGCAGCGCAGCAGAAACTTGGTTCTGTTTGGGGGACTTCATTTCCAACTTACTGGGCAAATGCTTCCAGAGTTGCAGAATAAATAAACAGGGAGGCGGACGGGGAAACTAACATCCTCCACCCACACCCCCAAACAGCAGATTGAAAGTCTGACTCCAACACGGGGGCTATGGAAGACCGCAGAACCAGAAGATTTTCAGTAGCTCCACCAGCGGGAAAGAGAAATGTGCTCTCTGAAAACGCCAGAGAGGGGTCAGCAGTAAGTGGGGGTCAGGAAAGGGCTATACCCCTCCACACTGGCAGAGCCAACTCAGAGCTGGCCTGCCCACAGCAATTACAACTCAGAGCGTGGAGCCCTTGAGGCAGCCCCACAGCCTCAGTGCTGAGCAAGCCCAAGGATTCATTTCATTTCATAAACAAGGAAATGGAGGCTCAGAGAGCCTAAGGCCTTCCCCCCAGCACACACTGGGAAGTGGCAGAGCCAGGGAAAGAACCCAGGCCTTTAAAAAAGCCAGAGCCATAAGTCTTGGACAACTGATTTTCATCAAGGGTTCCAAGATCATTCAACGGGGAAAGAATAGTCTCTTCCACAAACGGTGCTAGAAACACTGGGTATCCACATGCAAAGAATGAAGTTAGACCCCCACCTCACACTATACACAAAAATTAACTTGCAATGGATCAATGACCTAAAAATAAAGCTGAAGCCATACAACTTTTAGAAGAAAACACAGGGTAAACCTTCATGACCTTGGATTTGGCAATCAATTCTTAGATATGACACCAAAAGCACAAGCAACAAACGAGAAAATAGATAAACTGGGCTTCATCAAAATTAACAATGTTTGTGCATCAAAGGCCATTATCAAGAAAGTGAAAAGACTACCTACAGAATGGGAAAAATATTTGCAAATCCTATATCTGAAAAGGGTCTAGTGTCCAAAATATCTTGCAACTCCACAACAAAAAGACAAACAACCCAATTTAAAAAAGAGCAAAGCACCTGAATAGATAGTTCTCCTAAGAAGATACACAAATGGGCAACAAGCACACAAAAAGATGCTCATCATTAGTTATTAGCAAAATACAAACCAAAACCACAATGAGCTACCACTTCACACCCTCTCTGATAGTTAATAATAAAAAAGTTTTGGAGGAATTCCCCAACCTCCAGTGGTTCAGACCCTCCGCTTTCATTGCCGAGGGCGTGGGTTCAATCCCTGGTCGGGGAACTAAGATCCCACAAGCCTAATGGTGTGGCAAAAAAGGGGGAAAAACAAAACAAAACAGAAAATAGCAAGTGAGTACGAGGATGCGGAGAAATTCGGAACCCATGTACATTGCTGCTGGGAATGAAAAATGGTCCAGTTGCTATGGAAAACAGTTTGCACGTTATTCATTAAGGTAAACAAAGAACTACCTTATGACTTAGTGCAACAGGGAAGAGCTAAATCAGACTCCATGTTCGATCTATTTCTCTGGCTTTAACTTTTGCTTTTCGTTGCTTTTGTTTTTGTAATCGTACAGAATGGCCTGCCTCAAGGAACCCTGCCCGCCTGTGAATGGCTGCAAGAAAAAAGAAACTAACACATCCCTTCACCAAGGCTGGTCATTCCAGGACATGTTTTGCAAGACTGATGGCTCTTTTACTTCCTCATCACCTCTCCCTCTCTGATCTGTAAAACAACCTGGCAACCAGACCCAGATAAGACGGTTTTTCAGAGACACTAGTTTGGTTTGCCGTCTTCTCGGTCTGCCAGATTTCCGAATAAAGTCGTATTCCTTGCCTCGGCACCTCGTCTCCGATTCACTGGCCTGTCGTCCGGCAAGCAGAGCGAGCTTAGACTCGGTAACAAATTTGGCTTGGCCCGCCAGGAGCCTTGCCGCCTAGCTGGTCCCGCTCAGGGAATGTTGGGGTGAGGCCCTAGCAGCTGCCAGGACCATTTGACCTGAGGATCTTCCCTTCCAGGTTCTCTTTTTCTCTCTACCTGATCCTGCCAGAATTTGTTGTCTCCAACCGGCTCTCCTGTGGACTTAACATTATGCTAATCATTGCTTTAATTTGTTCTTTGTTTCCAAATTGTTTGTGCTTTGCCTCCCCGCTGCACTATGCCTTTGTCAATGTTACTAGCTGCATTACTTATATCCTGTCTATTTTATAAGATTGTTGTCCCTTGCAGTGTAGGGCCTTAACTATACTTACACCCCTACTTCCCTATCGATACTTTTGAGCTTTGAGCTTTTTCGGCTGGCAATAAGATACTGGAATGTCCCCCCTGGGCAGAAACCGTTCAGAGCAAACAAGTATGGCGGGTGATAAGAATGATTAAGCCAGAGTTTAAAGGTCGCCCTAGCCAACCATAACTCATGTGACTCAACCCCCCACCACAAAAACACGAAAATGTAAAGTAGGCATCCGACAGCCAACCAATCAAGGAACTAGAGCCAAGTCCCCACTCCGGTCCGGAACAAACAAACCAATGAGAAAAAAACCCTTGATATATCCACACTTTGCATAATGAAAAATGAAAGCTATAAAATGTATGTGATTCCACTTGGGAGGGGTTTCTCTTCGGCCTCCTGCGTGAGGACCAAGGAACCCCGGTGCACCAGCTCCTAATAAACCTCTTGCGTGTTGCAGCGACTCTCGACTCTTGGCGGTTCTTGGGCGAGCTGGGATCCCTCGGAGACCGTTCAGGTCTAACAGCAGGACCCAGTGTGTAACCGGGCCTCCAACAAAACTTCTATGGCTAAACATCTTAAGGAAATATATCACTTTTATAGCATAAAATAATTGTAATAATGTGATTCTAGGTATGGGAAGAAGCCACGAGGGGAAATGTCTCCTGGATCATAATCAGACAGAGGATCCAGAGAATCTTTAATTATCAAAAGGGCCTAATCCGAAAATGAGCACCTGGAGGGGTATATCAAGGATTTTCACCTGACCTGGGCTGAGCCTCCCAGCACCGTGGGACAACATTTGATCGGGAAATGTCTCCCAAATATTGGTCAAACTCCTGACCAAGAGGAGAGGACCAGTCCTTGGCGATTGCAGCCCTCCAGTGTGAGCCGGTGAACCCCCGAGGAAACTCAGGAAGGAGAAGAATACCTGCCATCCACTCCCTATGGCGAGCCCTGAGGAAACTCAGGATGTGAAAATACAGGACACGGGCCCCAGAGAGCAGAGGTGCCTATCAAAGAAATGATTTCAGTGAGCCCAGACTCTGGCATCTTCCCATACATAGGAAAACACTTAATTCCTTAACTTGAGATGCGGCCTCCTGGGCTTGAAGTCCTCAAAATTCCTGATAACTCTCAACTTTTAGGTTGCGAATATTTTTAAGTCTACAGGTACAAAGGAGACACTTCCAAAGTGGAACGAAAGACAAATCTCAATATTTGGGACGCTGACACCCACCGATGGCAGACACTCCCAGAAAGATCCGTCTGACGGAGCTGTTAGAACGTTGTCACCCCTTTTCCCACAAGACTGTGGAATGGACATTGACAGGGGGGAATTGTCACAGGCAAGAGCTAAATCGGACTCCACTTTGGATCTTGTTTCTTTGACTTTAGCCTTTGCTTTTCGTTGCTTTTGTTATTATAATCATACATAATGGCCTGCCCTGTGAATGGCCGCAAGAAAAAAAGAAACTAACACATCCCCTCTGTGAGGCTGGTCATTCCAGGAGATGTTTTTGTTTGTTTGTTTGTGGTACGCGGGCCTCTCACCGTTGTGGCCTCTCCCGTTGCGGGGCACAGGCTCCAGACGCGCAGGCTCAGCGGCCACGGCTCACGGGCCCAGCCGCTCCGCGGCACGTGGGATCTTCCCGGACCGGGGCACGAACCCGTGTCCCCTGCATCGGCAGGCGGACTCTCAACCACTGCGCCACCAGGGAAGCCCCCAGGAGATGTTTTGCAAGACTGATGGCCCTTTTACTTATTACTTCCTCACCGCGTCTCCCTCTCTGACTCTATAAAGGAAGCTGGCATCCAGACCCAGATAAGATGGTTTATCTGAGGCACTAGCCTGCCGTCTTCTCGGTCTACCGGCTTTCTGAATAAAGTATTCCTTGCCTCAGCACCTTGTTTCCGACTCCCTGGCCTGTCGGTAACATTAGCAATTCTACCCTTAGACCTTAGGTACGTGCCAAGAACTGAAAACGGGTCCTCAAACAACCATGCGTACATAGAGGCTAACTGTTCATAACCGCGCTATTTCCAAAAGGTGGACATAGCCCAAATGCCCATCAATAGATGAATGGATAAACAAATTATGGAATAATATTCAGCCATGAAAAAGAATGAAGTACTGATACATGCTTACAATGTAGATGAACCTCCAAGACATGATGCCAAGTGAAAGAAGCCAGATACAAAAGGTCACACATTGTGTGATTCTATTTATATGAAATGTCAGAATAGAGAAATCCACAGAGACAGAATGTAGATGGGTGGTTGACAGAGGCAGGTGCGGGGTGGCGGGGGGAGGGGGCGGTGTGAGGTGGGGAATAACTGGTTAAGGGGTTTTACTTTGGAGTTATGGAAACATTTTGGAACCAGAGAGAGATGGTAGTTACACAGTATTGTGAATGTGCTAAATGCCAGTGAACTGTTCATTATAAAATGGTTAGTTTTATGTTATGTGAAATTTACCTCAATAAATTATTTTTAAAATAAATAAACCGAAAAATCTAGTAGAAACTATAGGATATGCTTCTCTAGGCTGGACAAGACCCCCCCCCCATCCCATCTCAGGCGCCTGATCCAGTAAGTTGTCTCCAACTGCCCCAAGGTGATTGAGCCAGAGTCCCCGGGGCTAAGCCACTCAAGGACACATCAGCCTGACCTCTTAAGCTTTGCCCTGGTGTACGGGCCCCACCCCAAGAATGACAGGCAAAGTCACGCCCCAGCGGGAAAGGATGTTGGTCTGAAAAAGCACTGCTGATGTAAATCCCTCAGTCCCAGACTCCCGTCTCCTTTCAGATAATTGCCAACCTCACTAGAGAGTTCCTGGCCCCCAGGCACTGCTTCTCTTTGGGACCCATTTACACAGCCTCTCTTATCAGCTGCCTGCACGCAAGCCCCAGGCAGATGGGATATTTGCAAGGTGAAGCTGTGGCTCAGACGGTGAGCGAGCCTCCAGGGCCACAGCCGGTGACAGATCTGGGATGTGAGCCCAAGCTTCTGAGCCCCAGGCTGCTGTGATGCCCAAAGTCTATTTCACTTCCTGTCTCCCAGCATGCAACCCCATGGCTCCCACAGAATGGTCATGATGCCAAGACAGACCCAGAGGGCAAAGCCCTGGGTCTACCGCCCTTCCCTCTGCACCTCCTTAGCATGTCCCTTTCTCAGTCCCTGGGGCTCCAGGCCCTGCCCCCCACTCCCTCCTCAGGGCAGAAGTCAGCAGCCTGCAGAACATCAGGCTTCCCCACCTCTCCCTCCACCCCTGGAATCAGTCAGACCTAGGCTCCAATCCTGGATCCACCCCTTACTAGTCGACAGGTCTTGAGCAAGTTACTTAACCTCCAGGGCCTCAGTGTTCTCTTCTGTAAAATGGGACTGAGATGGGAAAGGGGCAGGGCACAACCTTTAAAAGAATGACATAGCCCAAGGACACAGCATAAACTGATTAAAACCTACAAGGTCCAAGATGGCGGACAAGTTGACTTCCACTAGAACTTGAGCCTCATTATACGCTTGTTGCAACACATTCAGCATATGCTAAATGACACACCTGCAGGTGCCATGACAGTTCCAAGGCCGACCACAAAGGTCAAAGAGTGGGAAGTGGCCCAATTCCTGGAAATCCCCACCCCTTCCCCAAAATAGCTGGAATACTCCTACCACTCATTAGCCTATGAAATTACCCACCCCTATAAAAACTGACAACCCCATACCTTGGTGCTTCTCTTGCCTTCTGAGATGGCCCACACTCTGTCTATGGAGTGTGTATCTCCCAGAATAAAACTCCTTTCTCTTTATTACGGCTCGCTCCTGAATTCTTTCCTGTGCAAAGCCAAGAAGCCACACTCGGCGGCCGTCCCAGGGACTTGCCTTGCCTGAGACCTGGGACATGACCATCCTCTCTGGCCCCGCTTTTCTTTCCTACAACAGCACTATGGGTAGGGTTGTTTTTGTTCTTGTAAAAACTCATGAGGAAGGACACACGAGGTGCCCACCATAGTGGGCAGTTAACGTGCATTGTTACTATTCATTTTCCCCTTCAGCTTCCTTTTGTAAAAGGGCTTAGTTACTCCATAGACAATATCAACGAAGGAATATTTATTTTACCATTTTGAACTGAGATCCTACGTGATGGCTACTTCACTTACAACCAGTATGACACAGCAAAATGCTCGAAATGAGTTGAGGGGATTTTCAGGACAAGCTTTGGGAAGTTCCTATTCTGAGGCCAGCATTGGGCTGGGGCCTAAACATTCACACCCTAATAAAACCTCTTTCCTGCTGGCAAGGAGCTCACAGCCCAGGTACATCTAAGGGACAAGGGCTATGCCTGAGGGTCACCCAGGGGCTGGGGGGAGCCTGGAGGAGGAAGGGAGGGGACCTGCCTGGCCTTGGTCAGGAAAGGCTTTCTAAGTCCCGAAGTATGAGTAGCTGACTGAACAAAGGAGGCCAGAGTGGGGTGGGAGAGAGGCCGTTCTCAGCAGAAGGAATATATGCAAAGGACCGAGATGTGAGATGATGATGATGATAATAATAATATAATAAAAGATACTAATATAGCATTTCAATGCGCCAAGCCCTATTTTATTTTATTTATTATTTTTGGGGGCTGCACCACACAGCATGCAGGATCTTAGCTCGCAGACCAGGGACTGAACCTGTGCCCCATGCAGTGGAAGCACAGAGCCCTAACCACTGGACCACCTGGGAATTCCCCACTAAACCCTATTTTAAACATTTTACAAATATTAACTCATTTAATCCTCACAAAAACCCAGTGAGGAGGGTTTTATTCTCATCCCTATTCTACAGATGAGGAAACTTATTGGACCCAGAAGGTAAGGAACTTGACAGCCGGCAACAGCTGGGTGGTAGAGCTGGGATTCTGTCTCCCAAATCATCCTTAACCACCATGCGTTTGGAGCATAGACAGCTCAATATCCTTGGAGGGTAAGATGGGAGCGGTAAAAGGAGCTGGAGATATGAGGGCCCTCAGATGTCTGGATTCAGGCCACTGAGCATTCACAACCCTAGGGGGCGCCATCACTGCCCGGCCATCAGAGATCCATATATTTATTACAACCATTTTCCAGCAGATGGCAGTCAAGTGCCTTGAGGAAGAAGCACCTTTTCCTAATCTGCACAAAGACACTGTATGCACTAGTTGTAATGTTGTTGGGCTTATATCCAGAAGGGTCTCAAAGAGGGAAAGGGAACGTTTAATTTGCCTCTTGGACTGAAGGCTGCTGGGGCGGTCCAGGTGATAGGTGGGAGGGGTCTAACCAGGGGTCAGAGAAGAGAGGATGGGTTCAAAGGCTGTGAATCCACAGGACTTAGGGATCCCTGGAACTGGGGTTGCAAAGGAAAGGAAAGCATTGGGGCTTTGAGGTTTCTGGACTCAACAGGCGCTAGAGTAACACGCATCCCTAAGCAAGGAGAACCCGAAGTGGTTCTAGAGAGTGATGATGAGTTGGCTTTTGGACGTGTAGCGGGTGAGGGGACCTTTGGAATCTAAGAAGGACATCCAGAGGGTGGTTGGACGTAAAGGAATGGATCTCAGCGCACGACCCATCAATTCGAGATGCTAGCACTCTGGCTGGGAATCCCATCTGACCCAAACCATCCTGCAGAGCTATCACGGGAAACCTGGGAAGGAGTGGGATCTTTCTGTGGTCTCGGAGTAAGTCAAGGTGAAGCCAGGATATACTTCTATCCCACCCGAGTGGGACCCCAAGTCACTGTCCCCATCCCGTGCCAAGAAGATCCTTAAACATACTCTCTCCGTGGGGGCTGCAGAGCCCACTTACTAATAAGAAGGAGTCCGTGTTGCTGGGAACAAACGAAGCCCTGACACCCCAGAACACTGCAGCTGAACCAAAAAGAACAAAGAGATCCAGCGTCCCACAGCCTGGATGCAGCAGACACAGGCTGGCACCGAGGACCCACCTCCAACGTCTGGACCAGCCGCATGGCCCACCCAAGGTCTGGGGTCCTCTTCCCAGCTCCCTTGAGCTGGAGCCGCTGTCACTGTCCATGGGGGCTGGGTGGGCAGGTCTGGCCTGGGATGGGTTTGGTTTCTGCTAAGAGGCCCCCACCAGCTCTTTGATTAGCAGCCAAGACATGCTTCTTTCCAAGTCAAAAATAAAATAAAATAAAGCATGTTACAAAGTGACTCCCTCTCCTCGGCTCATTTTAATGTGGTTTTCGGCATCAGCTTATTAGAGAACATGTGTGTGCAATATGGCTGTCACAGCCGGGATCCCGGGAGGCCGCCGGGCCGCGTAATCAAGACGAGCAGGAAGCCAGACAAAGGCATGTCTTTGAGGATCAGGTAATTGGTGACTCTCAAGTACTTGTCCTCAAGGCTCTGAACGGGTTGGCTTTTACTGTGTCCTTTCCCTTTATAAAACCAAGGCTTTCTCGAGCCTGGTGGAGGGGGAGGGGGGAAGACAGAGTGGAAGAAATCAAGGGTTGTGGCTTGGGGGGCTGGGAGGACAGTCCCAGGTCTGGCTTCTCCTGTCTTAGGGTCCTCAGAAGTGGAACAAGGTGGGGAGGACAGAGCGCTCCAGCAGGCGATCAGAAGACCGAAGGTCTAGCCTGTAACGACGCTGTGTTATCCTGGGCAAACGTCTGTTCGGCTCTGGGCTGCTAGGCCTCGGTTTCCCCATCTATAAGAGAAGGTGTTTGACCTAGATGTCAAAAGGTGACTTCCATCTCTCACATTCTCTGGTTTCTCTCGGCTGGGGGAGGCGGGACGGTGGAGCGGGGCGGGTGGAGTGGCCCCAGTCCCAACTGGATCTTGTGGGGTCCTTGCAGTTAAGTAGAATCAGAAGGTGACTTAAGCGCGATCAAGCCCACCCCCGTGTGCCATGTGACCCTTCGCCTCAATGTCCCCCTGCCAACAAGAAGTCCACTGCCTCTCCGGGAACCTGCCAGGGGGTCATCTCTTCCCTCCCTGTCCCTTGGTCCCAGGTGTGCTTGCTGGCCCTTCTCCCCCACCCATGACCGCACTTTAGATGTCTGGGGAGCGGGGACAAGTCTCCTCTGAACCCTAGGCCCAACGTCCCACTCTGCAGCCTCCACCTGCAGGTCTGGTGTCCACCTGGGGCAGGCTCAGGCGGACAAGAGCCCCTTCTGCTAACAGCTCACTCCACCCCCCCCTCCACGGGAGCGTCCAGAGGGAGCAGGCAGAGGAGGGCAGGGCATCTCTTGAGCACCTGTGATGTGCCAGGCATGCTTCCCTCACGTTCTGTCATTCCCTCCTCGTGGGGACCCCCGTTTTACAGCCTTGCTCCTTGCACAAAGTCGCCTGCTTCGTGTGTAGCACTCAGAAGTATCAGGAGGCAGTGGAGCCCAGTGGTTAGGACCTGAGTCTAAAGATTGGCCTCACCTCTATTTAGCTGTGTGACTCCCGGCAGGTTGCTTAACCTCTCTGAGCCTCAGTTTCCTCATGAGCAAAATAGAGATAACAATAGGACCCGCTTCCTTGGGCTGTAGTGGGATCTAGTTTACGTAAAGCGCCTGGTACAGTGTCACACAGGGAGTGTCACGGTGCAGTGCTGAGGCACCACGTGTGGGGGACCAGCAGCCACCTCACAAAAGACTCCTTTCAGGGGCGGGGGGGGGCGGGGGCACAAAGGTTGCACTTGCTTCTTTGTGAAATGACAACTCTCTACGGATTCTAGAGCACTTCCAAGGATCGGAGGCACAGAGCCCTTGCTCCTTGGGCTGTCACACACCACCGGGGAGGCTCAGACCGTGAGCGTGAGCCCCAGTCACAGATCCTGCCCTTCCTATCTGTGCATCTTCCTTTTGTTCTACGGATGCCCGGTCCCAACTTACCAGAACCTCCGGGGGCCTGGTTCCAAGGGAGTTGCACTCGCCATGGATGTCAAAATGCAAAGCAAAGATTGCAGTTTGTGGTTTCCCGTGGTCACCCCAGTCCCCAGGCCATTTCAGAACGGCAGGGGAGGGACAATGCCACACAGGTGCTGTGTACAAACACGCACATGCGTGCACACCCGCGTGCACTCATGCACACACACGGGACTCACACGCACGGCCACATCCAGGCCCATCCACGCACGTGACTAGATACACAAGCACACGCACGCGCGTGCGCGCGCACACACTGTGGGCGGGGCTGACAGCGGCCCGAGTCCTCGCTGGAGTCAGAGAATCTGAACAATAATCTAGAGCCTAGGCTGTGACACTTGGTGGCAAGGGACTCTGGACAAGTCACTGAGTTCCTCTGAGCTTGGGGGCCTCGTGTGTGTAATAAAAAAGAACATCATAAAAACTCTCTCCACCCCGATGGCCTCCCGGGGCCTGGGAAAGAGGACCTATGAGGCAGCAGAGGGAGATGTTTTATGAATCACAGGCTCCAGCACACATATCAATGCTCAGCTTTGGTGTCGCCCGGGCAGACAGAAATGCTGGAGCCTTGGACATGAAGAGGAGCGTGGCGGAAACCCCCTGCATTGGGAATTGCATATGGGGGGACACAGCCTGGATCCCTAAATCCCGAAGCGTGAGGAGGGGTCTACCTTGAGGCAAAGAGGGGCACCGGCTCACGCGGGGCAGTAAACCCAGGGGGGCTGAGAAGTTGGGGTCCATAGGAGCCAGATGGACATGAGGGTTCAGGTCAAGGCCACCTCCCTTGTCCTGAGCCCGCTGCTGAGAGAAAGGGTCAGCTGGTGCCTTACACACACCCTCTTCCCAGAAGTCACTGTAAAGGCTGAACAACTGTAAAACAGGAAGGGGCAGACCCACAGTAGCCCAAACATGTTTCTATGACAGCTCCGGAGCTGTATTCAATAACCCAAAATAAGGCTGAAGCAAAGGACTGTCTACAGACGAGAACAACACCTGCCACACACACCCCTTTGCTCTCCAACCTGCCCAGTGCCCACGATTTCAGGCTGAAAGATGAAGGTCCCCACGTCTGGCCTCGAGGCTCCTTCTCTGGGCTCTGTGTTTCATCAGCACCTTTGCTGCTCCAAGTGGGGTCCACAGACCAGCAGCATCGCATCTCCCGGGAGCTTGTTAGAAATGCAGGCTCTCAGGCGAGGCCCCAGACCTGCCCAGCCCAAATCTGCATTTTACCGAGACCCCAGGTGATTCGTGAGCCATGAGATCGTTTGAGAAGCGCTGGCTCATGACTTATTTTCCAGCCACGGTCTCTGAGACACAAAGAACCAGGAACAGGGAGACAGGGAGGTGACAGCTGTGCCACCACCAGTGCCCTGCATCCTCAGGGCCACAGGGAGGAAAGCGTTGCAGGAACAAAGGAGAAGGGGAGCCCTGCAGAGTCTCTGCACCTAGGACCCTAGACCTGGGTCCTGCCATGAAGTCCCATCGCTGATGAGAGAAGAAATCATGAAAAAGGTGTGTGACAGGAGGGACCCGGTACATGTGGCCCAGGCTCGAGTCTTTGGGGGTGATGGGCAAACTGGGGCGGTTCTGAGGGAGCAGGCAGGCGGGGTCCTGGGGAGCCACAGAAGGTACTGGGCCAGTTCACCCTGGGGGGGAGGAGGTGGCCCGGGCCAGCAGATGAGCACTGGGAGCAACCAGAGGGAGTGTGCAGACACCACGCAGGGTCCCAGTCCCCCCCAGAGGAGATGCTCCCTGCAGAGAGCAGGGGCTTCCCCAGGAGGGAGGGAGGGAGGGAGGGGGGAGTGCCCACCCCTAGAAGTAGCCAGGAAGAGGGTGGACAGCCACTTGGTGGGCATGCCGAGGGGAGGATTGATCCCCCAAGGACGCGTGGGCTGAGGCGCCCATGGGCTGAGCCGCCCGCTGACGTGGGACCAGGGAAGGGGGTTCCTGGCCAAGCCACCCTCCCAGGTTGCAGCTGCCAGGCCCTGTTCACGGGTCCCTGAGGATGGTGGGGCTCCAGCCCAACTCCCACCCCAGCGCCGTCTCCTTCCCGGCAGCCACCAGTCCTTTAGAAGTCTCCACCTCCAGGTTTGAAGGAGTTTCAGAGTCGGGGCCAGTAGGTAATAGAATGCCCAATACCCCTTCCGAACCTCGGTTCCTCCATTTGAACAAAAAGGGGGTTGGACCAAATGACCTCTAAGGCTTTTCAGGGATAATCCATCCCACGTGTATTTTTCTGGAGAGCTGTTTGAACCAAGATTGCAGAGCCACAGCTCACACACAAGCATTTACGCACACACAGAGTCCTATACACACACATCTTACGTCCACACGCGTCCCAAGCACACACACACTATGCACACAGCCCAGGCTTGCATACGAGGTGCACGTACACACCAGGCTTAGGCACACACACCTAGAATCGGAGCACCAGTATAGACCAGGGTGTGTGCTGGGCACCGTGCGGACAAACCCAACGACCACCTTGCCAAAATGGAGCCTGTGGCTGAGCAGGGGATCGAGTCCTGAGCCAGAAACAACAGGCAGAGAGTGACAAGAGCTGAAAAGAGGGCAACTCCTAGAGACAGCCTGGCTTCCACCTGGAGAGACCCAGGTAGGCATCCTGGAGGAGGTGCCCAGGTGAATCTGGAAGAAAGAGTAGAAGGTTTCGGGGTGTGAAGAGATAGGCCGTCTCCAAGGGGTGTCACCTCTGAGCTCACAGCCCCTCCTGGCCTCACTCCACCACCGCCACCACCTCCAGACCCAACGGGGTGGTAGTGGAAGCTGGAGCAGGGCCAGCAGTGAGGACGTGTGCAGGTCTGCCGGCCAACAGCTCTCACGGCCACCGTCCCACTTCCTCCCTAACCCTGCAGGCTTATTTCAGTTGGCAGGTCCCTACATATTTAACGGCCTTGTTTAAATGATCAGGGCAATTTTCTTTTTAATAAGAATAAAAATAAAACACCTCCGGATATGAGGCCCAACTCCTGAGCCCTGCAGTGAGAATCTGGTTCTAATGAAGCGGACGGCCCCGCCCCAGAGGCCTGGCTTCATCCTGGAGCCGATGCTGCTGGACCAATGTGAGGAGATGGTTGGCTTTACACAAAGGACGTGAAAGATGAGTGCGACTTACGGAGGGTCGCCCTGGAAGTCTGTGAAATAGGATTTGCTGTCAAAAGACCCCCTTCCGGGCTTCCCTGGTGGCGCAGTGGTTGAGAGTCCGCCCGCCGATGCAGGGGACGCGGGTTCGTGCCCCGGTCCGGGAAGATCCCACATTCCGCGAAGCGGCTGGGCCCGTGAGCCATGGCCGCTGAGCCTGCGCGTCCGGAGCCTGTGCTCCGCAACGGGAGAGGCCACGACAGTGAGAGGCCCACATACCGCAAAAACAACAACAAAAAGACCCCCTTCCTCCCCAGATCAGGGGTCTCTGCATAAGGCCAGGTGCAGCATGCTCCTTGGGCCTCACCACGATCTGGAAGAGATGCCACCAGCCCACCAGGCCCGGTTCCATGCCCACTGGGCTACCTTTCTATGTGATTCCTGGGGCCTCCGGTACCCAAGCCCTGGGCATGTCAGCCAGTGGAAAGAGAGCCCCCAGCTGGGTATTTTTACACACCCTCCTAAACACACCTACTCCCAGCAGAGGCCTGAGATCCTCGGAGATTCAGGAGGAAAGGGAGTGGTTTGCAAGAACAGCCCTGCTCCTTCCAGCAAGGAGCAGATCAGCAGTTCAGCCTGTGTTAGCGTGTCGAGGTTGCCTTTGCCGCCATGGGCAGGGACATTTCCTGCACGTGAACTTTGGAAAAAGGCAGATCTCGTTCTGGCCCTTATGCCTGGATCAAGGCAGAAAAGCCCAGTGGGTAAACAAAGGCCTGGCAGTGACTAGCCACTTGCTGGCTGTGTAGCCTTTGCCAGGTCACCCAATCTCTCTGAGCCTCAGTTTTGTCATCTGTAAATGGGGATAACAATCGTAATAATATATGATAATTATATAATAAAATAATATATGATAATATAATATGATCATATATATTGTTATGTTATATAATTACACATATATTAATGTGATGATATGAAATAAAATAAAATAATATAATATAATATAGCCTGCTTCATGGCGTTGTTGGGAGGATTCAGTGAGAGAACATAACTGTGGTATTGTTAGTGGTATTGTTTCCACAATGAATCAGGAAGTTTCCAATAAAGCACTAAGCTGTCAAATACCAAAGTGAATTTAGAAACAAACCATCATGTAGGAAGTTCAAAGCAGGTGACAGAGAACCTCTTAGCTCGCTCCCATCAGAGCTATCCAAGAGTTGAGAGGATTTTTGAAGTTTTATTCGGACAGGATGGGGCGTGCTGAGGAACCCGAAAGTGCTGGCCTCTCACCTCAAGTCCGGTGAGCAGGCTTCAATGGGACAGCTGGTCCGGCCACTTGGAGAGCTTGAGGGGAGTTCCTTGTAATTACAGGACACTGAGGCTGTCAGGTGGCCCTGGCCCTGGAAATCTAGAGGGTGAGAGGCTGGCAGGCTGGCTGCTTTGGCGGCACCAACAGGAATGGTAGGATCAGCCTGCCTGGGCGTCATCTTAACTCCTGTCCATCGCGGGTGAACAGACCTCAACAGAAGTCAGAGGTGGCCTCTGGATTCCCGGCCGTTGAAAAGGGCAGAAGCCACTGCCAGAAGAGAGTGCATTTGCCCAGGTAATTGGGATGGGGGAGTGAGGGGGGCCCCTCCAAAAAGAAGGCAGCTCTAAGCATGGAAGCCCCACGCAGAGAAGCCATTTATGAGCATTACACAAGTAGCCACTCTCCTGCCCTTCTGGCCTCACCTCCACCCCACACCCCTGCTTCAACCCTGGAGAGGCCAGAAACAGTGCTGGGAGAGATGGGGGCGTAGCGGTGAGGCAGAGAAGGTAAGAATGCCCACTCTACTCTGAGTAGCTCAAGAGCCGGGGCAGAACTCCCACCTTGAATACATTTTAAAGGGAGTGTGGGAGACGATGATAAAGGTGCTTCCTGACCACGTCCACAAGTCCTGCTTCTCACACACCTTCTGGGATAAAGGCATCTGCCCCATGGAAGGGCATGTCCTTTGCTTGTTTTCCAGCATCCTTAGAGGGATGACCAACATTCCAGTGGAGAAAGATAATTAGCATGATAATTAATTAATTAATTAATTAATTAATAATAGTCAATTATGTGGCACTCATAGGTTGTGGGTGATACATGTCATGGGGAGAAATAAAGCAGAGAAAAGGAATGGGTAAAGTGGGGCTGGGGCCACCCTGCTTAGATAGCTTGATAGGAGAGTGTCCCAGCTGGAAGAAACCATAAGTGCAAAGGCCCTGGGGTGGCCGTGGGCTTCTGGTGTTGAGGTACAACCAGGGGGTCAGTGGGGCTGAGATGGAGGGGGCAAGGGGTGCTGAGAGGTGGGTGGGGGAGGCAGATGCCAGAAGTTGCCCTGTTCCGTGGCTGCCCCCCAGGGTGGGCAGAAGCCAAATTGGAGAAGGGATCTAAACAACTGAGAACAGATCACACAAGGGTGGGACTCTGGGAGGCGGACGTTTCCCGAAGCATTTCTGGGGCAAGAAGCAAGGGGCCTGGGGGGAGGCAGGAGACCCCAGTCTGTCCCCACCCAGTCTATGACTGAGACCCCAGCAAGCTCCATCACCACCATTGCTCAGCTGTAAACTGAGTCCTAACACCCACCTTGCAGGCTGGGAGGACGTGGAGACCACAGCTGGAGATGCAAGGTCTTAGGGTCAGCCAGTGGCCCTGCACCCATGCAGAGAGAGGGGCTGAGGGCCTCCCCTTCCCCAGCCCGACCTTGCCAGAGAGAAGCATACCTCTGCTCCCCCAATCTGGAAAGCATTGAGAGCCATGGCTCCATTTCAAGTGCAATTATTACAAACCCTTCAGGGAATGTGCGTTCCAAAATGAAATCTCTCTGTCAAAACTTTCATTAATGCGCTGTTGCTGTGCGCGGATCAGCTTACACCCATGCCTGCGAGCGTTCAATGGAGACCAGATTCTCGGGGGTGCCGCGTGCGGGGAGCCACTGCACGGCCTCTCTGTCTCCCCCGAGTTTGCAAACCCCAAAGGATCTGTCTCCAGTCTGTGTCTCCAAAAGACAATAAATAGCCTTCTCCTTGGGAACATGTCCACTGGGATTTCGCGAAAGCTGGTGACAAACATCTCAAGGAAAACACACTACTGTTCGCTAGTTTCCAAGAGCCCTTCCTGACCTCAAACCAGCGTCATGAAGGAACTCATGGGTGGGTAGCGTCTTGAGGACACCATGCACGTTGCAGATAGAGAAACGAGGCTTAGCGGCGTGGGACGCTGCCCGAGGCCCACCAGGGCGCTCAGAGCCAGCACGAGAACCCGGAGCTCCCAACCCCGTGCCGGGTTCTCACACCCGGATTTCCTCTCTCAGTCACTCTGATGTGACTTCATGGCCCCCGGGGCAGGATGCCCAGGGAAGCACCAAGCAACCTAGCACAGGAGGCAGCCTTGGGCTTCGTTTTCCTATAAGGCGAACTAAGGGCTTTAGTTTTGGGAAATTCCTGGACCAGAAGCCTCCTTCCACCAGTCCGCGTAGCTCTTCTCAAATGGACGTGCTGAGTGAGGGAAACAACAGAGCAGTGACCACCACTGTCCGTGAATTCCCTCCCTGATCTGGAATCCTCCTCCTGGAACTCCACAGACTTCTTTCTGAAATGTGGGTCTGAGTTCTCCTCCTTCCCCGCTCACCAGCCTTGAATGGCTCCCCGTTGCCGACAGGACCAAGTTCAAGTCCACCTGGCCAGGCGGCATCACCGTCTGCAGCCATGCACCCCACACACCCGTGCTCCAGAGCTTACAAAGAACCACTCATTTCTCGCTGAATCTGCCTCCATGTTTTTGCATCTGCTGTCCCCCCGCCAAGAGGGCTTTCCCGACCCATCTCACCTGGCCAATTCCTCCTCATCTTTCCAGGTCTGCCTCCTCGAGGAAGCCCTGCCCCGGGGGGAGCTGGCCACCCCGCCCCTGAGTGCCCACAGCCTGTGTCCTCCTCTGTTACGGTACATATGAGGTTGAGTCCAGTTTATCTGTCTCTACGTCTGTCCCCTTGCTGACTGGCACGAGCTCCTCTGGGACAAAGACTGGGTCTTATTTCCCTAATTTTCCACTTATTGCCTTACTTCTTGGGGCCATAGATCATTATAGGTTATAAGTTCAAGTCCCGCCCCTGGCACTTACGTGCTGGGTGAGTTCAGGCAAACTATTCAACTTCTCTCAGCCTTGAGAGATGAGTTTGCTCGGCTACAAAATGATGCCAGCCTCTCACGGTAGCTGCAGAGATGCAGTGAAGATTAAATGTCTTTAAAGGGCTGAGCCCAGTTCCTGGCGCACAAGGCGCTCAGCACAGGACAGACAAGATGAGGTGAACACAAAGTAGGATGAATTTCCTGCCGCCCTAGCCACAGGTCTCCGCTCCAAAGACCGGCAGTGCAGAGTGACAGCTCATCTCGCCCACCGGCAGCCATACGGGCAAGGTCCTACTTTGCTTCCTAAATGCTGCAGACCCATTTTGGTAACAAACTAGATCCAGAGGAAGTAAAAAAAATAAAAGAAATAAAGGCTAAGGATGATGCAAGTTTTCCAGGCTGCCAGACAGAGCATGCTGTGAGCCACAAGCATCCACCCCTTGGGGACATCTTGCTCTGATGAGGCCGTGCTACCTTTGGCGCCCGGCAGGTGCACGTTCCTCCCCCCGATGGAGGCCAATGGCTGAAGCCACTCTTTGCTCCGAAGACCTGATGGCTTCTGCTGGACGTGGCCCTAGCCACAGCCCCCTGGTCTAGGAGTCAGCTGCATTGAGACCCTGCTCCACTCCAGACGGTAGCAAATGATCTTGGCAAGTGTAATGTCAATTTTGCCCGCAGACATGGGGCTGCTACAGGCCAGGTCACATGGAGGAACGCTGAGCCACTTTCTGGTTTCTGCAGGGGGTCTTTGAAGGCTCCGGGCCCAGAGCGTCTGGATGGGGTGCACAGCACCCCGGGCCGTCCACAGTGCCTGGCTGTGCCCTTGCTCCAAATCCCATCGCCAGAAGTCCCCTGGAAACTTGGAGAGCTGGACAGCTTCTCTTGGGAAGAAAGGGAAATTGAGGCCACGTGCTTTGCAAAGCCCCGAACTGCCAGAGCTCGGATAACATTACAACACTGCGCTGTGTGCCAGTGACAGCTGGGGGTGATGGCTCCTCTTCCCAGGCAGCTCCCTGATAGCCTGACATTCTCAGCGGATAGTGTAATGCCTCTTTAAGATAACCCTCGAAGTCTTTTTTCTCTGGGCCAGAATAGTATCAGGTCAATTAATTTCTCCAACCGTGGCAGCTCCTTCAGGCTGCGCTCGCCAGGAGGAAGGTTTAGAAGCTGCGGGGAAGCTGGGGGGTGATGATTACAGCTCCCCTCCCCCAGAGATAAGATGAATCACAGCCAGTTTGGGGAAGCAAGTGACAAGCACTGATTCAGAGAGGGGGGTCTCACTTGCAACCTGTGGTGCTCCAGACAGCCGGTGTACGCTCCTCATCACAGAGCCGGGCTGAGCCAAGTCACGTTCACACCATTAAACCGGTACAGGTGGAGGGCCAGAGCCTGGGGAAGAGTGACGCCTGGCCCCCTGCCGTGCCTTCCTTCACTTAATTCACTCACTCACTCATTCAACAAACCTGCTGTTTGCTAGATTCAGCTTGTGTGCACGGTCCAAACCAGGCACGACTCCATGTCCTGGAAATGCAGACACTTCCGGACCTCAAAGAACCCTGACTCTGAGGCACAGTTTCTTACCCAGGGTCCAGGGCTAGAAATCAGGAGTGTATGAACTGTGATGAGAAATAGAATTATGTATATTTTTTTAAAAAATAAAATGTATTTATTTATTTATTTTTGGCTGCGTTGGGTCTTCGTTGCTGCGCGTGGGCTTTCTCTAGCTGCAACGAGCGGGGGCTAGCCTTTGTTGCGGTGCGCGGGCTTCTCATTGCAGTGGCTTCCCTTGTTGTGGAGCACGGGCTCTAGGCATGTGGGCTTCACTAGTTGCGGCACATGGGCTCAGTAGTTGTGGCTCAGGGCTCTAGAGCGCAGGCTCAGTAGTTGTGGTGCATGGGCTTAGTTGCTACACGGTATGTGGGATCTTCCCGGACCAGGGCTCGAACCCGTGTCCCCTGCATTGGCAGGTGGATTCTTAACCCCTGCACCACCAGGGAAGTTCCCTAGAATTACATCTTTATTTTCACCAACTTCTAACTGAAATTTGGCATTTCTTTCCATGGTGACCGTACTAACGACAACGTGAACGATGCGGAAGCAGAAGTACCTGTATCTTTGTTCCCTCCGGAACTCACAGAGTTCATGCTACAGTTCTTACAGCTATCTAGAAATATTACTTACGCTCAGCACTACTTTGATGTTCTGGGAGCCATTAGGCTCGCTATTAGATCTTCCTATTTGTGTGTTAGTATAGAAACGCATGGGTTATTCTACCTATAATTTGTATTTTTTAAAAGTTGGGTTTTTTTTCATTTTTTTTTTTTGCCAGGCAGCTTGTGGGATCTTAGTTCTCTGACTAGGGATCGAACCCGGGCCCTTGGCAGTGAAAGCGCAGGGTCCTAACCACTGGTCCGCCAGGGAATTCCCTAAAAAGATTTTTTGATAACTGTAGCTTGCAGTAATTTGTAATCCTGATCATTTCTTTTATGCATTTAAAAACATTATTCTGAGAAAAGACCTGCAGGCTTCTGCAGACAGCCAAAGGGGTTTGTGGCACCAAAAGTGAAAAGGGGCTTGCCGAGATGCCCAGCAGTGTTCACATAGTGTGGCCAGGACTCTGATGATGGAGCAGAGCTGCCATTGCAGGACCCCCAGGGAATCTGGGGCGCTTCACAGAGGAGGTGATTTCTGAGCTGGGTCTTTGCGGAAGAGCAGAGCCTGCTGGGCAAACAGGGAGGGGCTGGGGTGGGAGTCCTTGCCTAAGCTTGGATGGAGGAAGGCAGAAGCGTGGCCAGTTTGGAGGGGAGGGTTGAGGAGGGGTGGGGAGGGGTGGGGAGGGAGCGCAGGCACTGCGGGGGCAACCAGGGTGTGGCGAGGGCCAGGCTGGTCTGTCGCAGCTTCTTTCTCCCTAGTGCAGTGAGTGGGGCTCAGACAGCTCCGGGTTGGACCCCAGCTCTGGCCATTTACCCACTGGATGCCCCTCAAAGTGACTGTGCCTCTCCGAATTTGACTTTGCTCCCCCGTGGAAGGGGTAGGACAACGCCTGGCTTGTTTGGGCGTTAAATGCAACAGGGGCCATAGTTTGCCGACCATACCTGGCACCTGGCAGCGGTCCAAGAAATGGTGACAAATCGTTGTCATCATTATCCGTATTATTTGAACCACTACTTTGATCTACTGTTTTTGTTCTTAAGAAAAAGCAAAGAGGCTTTTCCCAGAAGGTCCCACTGTCTGGGCAAGAAGAGAGAGTAGGAAATGTCACTTCCAGCAAAGTTCAATTCTTACCCTCTTCTCTTAAATTCAGCACCTGTGCCGACCTGGATTCTGAGCCACTGGACTCTCCCTCAGGCATCCAGAGTCTCAGCCTCCAGGCCAGGACTGCCCCCTTAGCAGCCCCTCCAAACCCAGTGATCTTGCATCCTTTTACATCAAAGTGCTCTCACCCCAGAGGGGACAAGTGTCCCAAGTACAGGGCACCAAACACCTGCCATGCATTCGCACAACCTCCAGCGCCGTGCTGGCAAGTGGTTAACAACTGGTTCTCCGCAGGGTCGATCCTTTATTTGTAGTGTTTGCTGGTTTCCGTGGTGGAAATACAACCCCCCCTCCCCGTGGCTGATTTCAAGCTACCAAAATGACATCACTGAACACAAAGGTGGATGGTGATATGCAACGTCGGCTCTTGTGAGCAAGTAGGAGGCAGCTCCAGTGCACAGCTGACCAGACCTTGCAGGGAAAATCACGATCGTCCCCATTTTACAGATGAGGAAACTGAGGCTCAAAGAGCTTCCTTGGAAACTCTGAATTTATGTCTCTCTGCTTTACCATGAGGCCTCCCATAAAAGTGCATTATTTTCAGAACAACCCTGGAGAGCTGGCAGAAGGACAGATGGACAAAGAGAGGCTGTGGGGGATGCTGTGATTGCCGGCAGCCAGTTGCAAGGGAGCTCCACTATCCACAGACCCCTGGGAGGGGCCCAGCCTCGCACCCACACCGCACCCGCCCCACACCGCCATCGGTGCAGCCCTGGACTCAAGGTGACCTGCCGGCTCAGACAGCTGCGGAAGGGACCAAGCCTGCAATTTCCCCAGCGACAGATGCATTTTTTAAACTAAATGAACAGCCACCCAGCAGGCGGTATTTACATTTCCCCTGCAAACGCTGTTTTTTTTTTTTTTTTTTGCGGTACCCGGGCCTCTCACTGTTGTGGCCTCTCCCGTCGCAGAGCACAGGCTCCGGACGCGCAGGCTCAGCGGCCATGGCCCACGGGCGCAGCCGCTCCGCGGCATATGGGATCCTCCCGGACCGGGGCACGAACCCGTATCCCCTGCATCGGCAGGCGGACTGCCAACCACTGCGCCACCAGGGAAGCCCCTCCTGCAAACGCTTTTTATTGTTTTGGTTTTTTCTTTAACGACTCCCTTTCTTCTGAAGCAAACAAAAGCCCATTGTCTGAGCAGTTCCAGGCACCCTGGAATGTGGTTTGCTCCCCTGGGGCCCACTTGGGTCCCGCTGCCTCTGGACCCTCCGATGTCAGTGGGTGGACAGGGCTGGAGGCCCGGGACCCTTAGCCACTGTCCATCTGGCCACAGTGGGACCTTGGGCTAGTCACCTGACCCTCCCCTCCTGAGGCTCCGGAAGTTCATCTCCACACCTCACGGGGATGTCCCAAGGGTCAACAAGAGCAGACGTGATGGGCCCAGAGTAGGCGCTGGCACACAGGAAGCACTCAGAACCTGACCGGACCCAAGCTGGCCCCGGGGCCTCAGCAGTCACACAAGCAAGTTGGTGGGCGCCGTGGGTGCAGGAACCCGTCCAGCTCTGGCTGGCTGACTGTGTCATTGCTGTCATTTTCTCCCAGGGTGACAGGATGGAATATATCTGACGTTTCTTTCTCCAGCTCTGACAGCTGAGAAGACCCCAGGCCTTGCCCTTCCTACAGCTGGGTAAAGGCCCACACCCAGCCCTTCTCCCCACCCCCCTCCTCTCCCTTGTGACTTTCTCACCGGTCAGATCTGAGCTCCTCACAGGTTCCCAGTGAGGCTAAGGTACAAGGAATCCCCAGCCCTGCTGAGTGCCCACATATTCCAACCCCATGTGGGAATGTGACTTTGGCTGAGGAATTTCAGGGGTAAACCACTTCGCCCGCAGCTCCACAGACTATAATCTTGTTAAAGGACCAGTTCTAGGGCTTCCCTGGTGGCGCAGTGGTTAGAAATCCGCCTGCCAATGCAGGGGACACGGGTTCAAGCCCTGGTCCGGGAAGATCCCACATGCCGCGGAGCAACTAAGCCCACGTGCCACAACTACTGAGCCTGCGCTCTAGCGCCCACGAGCACAGCTACTGAGCCCGCGCACCACAACTACCGAAGCCCATGTGCCTAGAGCCCGTTGCCTCCGGGCAACAAGAGGAGACACCGCAGTGAGAAGCCCGCGGACCGCAACGAAGAGTAGCCCCCGCTCACCGCAACTAGAGAAAACCCGCGCGCTGCAACAAAGACCCAACACAGCCATAAATAAATAAATAAATTTTTAAAAATTTATTTATTTATTTATTTATTTTGCGGTACGCGGGTCTCTCACCGCTGCAGCCTCTCCCATTGCGGAGCACAGGCTCCGGACGTGCGGGCCCAGCGGCCATGGCTCACGGGCCCAGCCGCTCCGCGGCACGTTGGATCCTCCCGGACCGGGGCACGAACCCGCGTTTGTGGGAAGCCCAATTAATTAATTTTTTTTTTTTAAAAAAAGGACCAATTCTAACAAAAGGGGGAAAAAAAGCCATAGTTCTCTAACAAACATAAAATGAACATATGTCAAAGATTTTATTTAACGCATTAATTAAAGAGGGAACAAACCAGTAAGATGCTACAAGCAGTTCAAAGGAAAACTCTGAGAACCACAAGACCGTGTAGGCAAATAAGGAATGCTGGGATGAATTTACAAATAAATGCAAACCCGACCCATCCCTAGGGCAATAACCAACTGCATTTCACTGGACTCAATTAATTTATTGTAATATGGACAAGCGCTGTTCGCGTTACTCCTAGTTTGGTACAGCTTTACGGAGCTGTAAAATACCTCAAAGACAACGAGAGGTGGAGATAACCCAGAAGAATACATAGGTCAGGAGACACAGTCAACTTTTTTTCCCCTTTAAAAGTCTGCAATTTAATTGGGATGATGAAAAAGTTCTGGAGATGGATGCCGGGTGAACGAACACATACAACAATGTGAATGTACTTAATACCACTGCACTGTGCACTTAACACTAGTTAAAACGGTCATATTCGATCTTATGTATATTTTACCACCATTTTTTTTAAAGGCTTCCACCTGAAAGATACAGCAGTAGCCCCACCAGTGACATGGAGGGTTTGCTTCGTGGCCTCAGAGACCAGTGTTGCGAAGGGCTTTGACCTGCCCCCAGGGGCTCTTTTCAGAACCTCTCCATACCCAGCTTCAGGGGGGGAGGCATCCCTCACAGGGGGTGGAAAACTAAAGGGCTAGCACGTGGACGGGAGGCCTCAGGGCTGCAGGTGAACACGACCGACCCAGAGGAGGGAGGGGAGCCTTGGACTCCATCTCAAAGCGCCCAGGACACACCCCCAGGCCGGGCGGCTGGTCCCGAGCCCCTCCCCTTCTCGAGAAGGTGTCCCGGACGGCGGGGACAGAACACTGCACACCTGGTCGTAAGGGGAGAGGTTGAGGTCACATGGAGGGGACCCCCCCCCACCCTACCCCCCAGGGCCTGGCAGCAAGCAGAGGGGTGGGCGTGACTGGAGAGAGCTCCACGGGGTGGCGGCACTCAGGCTACAGCCCAGGCTGCCTGGTGAGGAAGGAGCTGCCCACCAGGGTGGAGGGAGCTGCTTCCTCCTCAGCCTCCCTCATATCAACTGCCCTGGGGGCAGGAAGGCTCCAGAGATCTGCCTGGGCTGTGCACCCCTGGAGTGTGTGTGGTCCCGAGGCACAGGGCACAGAAGAGACCCCTGTGTCTCCCCCACCCTCGGGGCCTGAAGGGAGAGAGTTCCCCGGAACCCATGCTCCTAGAGACTCTTCCTCTAATTCAAACGAAGGTACCCTGCGCGGGGAAGGGACCTGGCGGAGCTGGGGGCAGGCTGGGCATGGCATTGGACACACTCTGCACTCAGGACCCAAATCCGCGGGCTTCTCCGGAGCTCGCACATGTCCACAGCACTTCTGATGTGTCTCTCGGGCTCAGTGATGGCTCTGGGCAAAGAATGCCAGCCTCAGCAGGGGGCAGTGACCGTGCTAGGGTCAACCGTGAGCCAGAGGGCTCAGGTCACCAAGCTCAGCCTCGGGTCCAGGGCTGGTGGCTCCCAGGGCAGTGTTCGTGCTCACATGGCCTTGCCCTCCTCTGGGAGACACCTCCCTGGGGCTTCGTCCCTCCTGGACGCCCAGGGTCCAAGTTCTCTTCCCCAAGGGCTCACAAACCGTGGTCCAGTGTCTGTGACCAGCCCCCCAGGGGCTCTGCTGGTCTCTTGGTTTTTCCAACATCTTGCGCCTCCCCCTCCTGGCTCTGCATCCTCTCAGCTTCCTTTGTCTCCACCAGCGCCCTCTGGCCTCCTCTCCCACGCCTGCCTGGAATTCCCTTAATTGGGAGCTGTCGGCCTGGGCTCCCTCCCTTTCCAGCCCCTGGACTGTGCTTGGGTTCCTGGTGCCTGTCTGATGACCAGGGGGGCAAACAGAGAACTCCGGCCTCCCTGGAGATTGCCCAAAGGCTTTAGAATTAATAGTACAGAGTCTGATTCCAAAATAGCATAAATTACATCCTGGAATCCATTACGTTCTGATCTGTTAGGCAGGAGGAAACGTGGTCTGTAGCAAAATAAAAGACATCCTGGAACCCATTATGGAGGCCGATAGAAGACAAAGGCAGCAAAAAAAAGGACATTATGGGATCGAGGTGCCTAATAAACGACGTGTTGGCATCCCCCTTCCCCGGGATGTGGATTAACAACAGATGTACTACACTAATGTCGATTTGTATGCTAATCTAAAACAACTGCGTGGCCTTTGCAGACAGGGTCCTCTTCCCCGCAGCTGCTGGGGACAGAGGCTGCGGCTAGCTGGAGGAGCACGGGTCTGGCTCCAGCCCTTGCCCGCAGAGCCGTCTTGGAGACCCCCATCTCAGGCTCAGAGCCCCAGCCCGCTCTCTTCTCAAGGTCTCTGCTGAGCCTGGTGTGTGAACCCCAAGACCCAGGGTGAACCCCAAGACTGGTATAAGGTAGACACAGGCAGACTTGGGCTCTGGAGGAGCCTCGGAATCAAGAATTCAGCTGGGTCCTCTGTGGGGTTTGATTCCTGACCAAACCTTTCCCAAGGTTCAGGCATGCCGGAAGGGGAAGACAGATCCCAGAATCCCAGAGAATCTCAGACGCGCTGGGATCGCTTTGCCCCCCAACACCACCATCCAGGATGGGAGTCGGAGGCTAAGAGAGAGAAGCAGCCATCCCAGAGTCACACGAATGTGGCGGCCAGGCCTGGACCCACCCCAAGCCTCCCCGTCCACTCCCCGACAGCCCAGGCAATACAGGTTTGTAACAACCTGCTCTCAAGGATGTCAGAACAGTCAGTTCTGTCCCACCAAAGAGCCTTTCCTGAGGCCTCTTCAGGGTCAGGCCCTGTCCTGGACACTGAGATAAATTCGATGAAGACCCCAGCTTCCTGACCAAAGCAGACATGCAAACGAAGGCAGCCACAGGTCAGGGGACAGAGGCTGAGAGCATGAGGACCTTTCTGGTCCAGGAGCTCCCAAGTGTATGTCCCAGGGGATCCTGGGGGGGCCCCTGCAAGCACAGCAGCCTATGGCACAAAGGATCCAAACTCACACTTACCACACAGCATTCACGCCTGACTTTGGAATGTGTCTACAACGACGCATGTGTCTGGCACGGCATGACCAGCCCCTGAAGCCAAGGGGTGAACCCCTCACACAGGCAAATTGGAAGGCTGGTCAGGCTCCCCTGCTGCTGGGGCTTCAGGGAGAGGCAGCATCACCTCTCAATGCCAACATGTCCAGTGCTGACCTCTGGGCTCCTCTCACCTCCCTGCGTGTCTCCGGCCCTTTTTGTCCCCTGGCAGAAGTAGATAACATGGAGTCAGGAGGTAGAATCCAAATTTTGGCTCTACCACTAATTAGAAGTGGCATCTCACATGAGTACCTTAACCTCTCCAGCTCCTGTTTCCTCATATGCAAAGCTACCTTGAAGCACTGTTGAGAGTTGAGAAAGTAGGACACATGCCTAGCACAGTGCTGGACACTTAGAAGGCGTCTGAGAAAAGTTCCTATCTTTCCATCCTGCCTGTGGCAGAGACAGATGTAATCACCCCAAACCCCATTATCTTCATTATATTTCCTCGACTCCTTAGAGTTGAGCAGGGCCACAGGACTAGTTTGGGATAATAAGTTATGAGAGATTGAGACAGTGAAAAGTCCATGCACAGCTTTCCAGTTCCCCACCTATATTGTACAGGGTGCAGGTGCAAGATGGTGGAACTTCTGTCAACCTAGAGCCCTAAGGAGCTCTGACATGCTGGGTCCTCTGCTGCCCTGCACTGACATGCAGCTTGAGCAAGAAAGTAATTTTTTGTTGGATCAACTTCCCTTAAAATCATGGGGCTGTTTGTTACCATCCTGACTGTTACAACATCCTATGTCATGGGGTTATTATATGGATGATATGAAATAATATATATTATTGTAATTAGCATACCATGTGAACCCTAACTTTTAGTTTTATTGCTTTTCCCCCATCTCCCTCTGAGAATAAATATGGTACAATTAAAGATCACAATCTGCATTGGGAGAAAATTAGCTATTTTATTTTCAAAGGTCTCCAGCTAGTCTACCCACAAATACCAATAAAAAGAAAAAACACATATGATATCAATGTAACAGTAATCATTATTGCTAGCATTTATTGAGTACTTACCCTGTGGCTAGATTGATTATGTAAATCCTTACTTGATCCTGATAACTCTTTGTAGAAGGCAACATTATTCCTACCTTCTAAGTGGAGAAACTGAGATGGAAGGAGATTAGAGACCTCGGATTCTAACAAGATGGTGTATGGGAAAATCAGAAAAACGCCTTTCTACAAACACTTAGAAATGTTGGATTAAAATAAAAAGAAATGCTGGACAAAATACAGCAAAGATTATTTTAAATGCATAGCTGACTTCCCAAGAAAGAAAGGAGGTATTTACAAGGATAAAGAGGAAACTGAAAACAGAGTAGCTACTATATGAACAGATTGTCTAACTGACCTTGGGGAAGGAGTGAGAAGGTTATCACCAGGGTAACCTGGCTGCTTCAGTGTGGGGTTTCCACACCCATGTGCTCTGAGTGTCCATGAAGGGAGGAAGGGGAGCACCCCCCCCCCATAGAAGATGTTCTAGAAGACTATTTGCCAGTCAGCACAGGGAGGGAATAATGAAGCTCCTCTCTTTTGCCTAGATTTAAACAGAAAATCTCCCCTGATGCAGCCAACCTCAGGCCTGTGCCTTGTGTGGATCTCGGGTTTGAATTAATATTATAAACCCAGAAGAATTTACCCAGAAACCCACAAACCAAGAAATTAACATAAAAATCTATTCCTAGTCAGTGATACTCTGAAGTACCTTATAAAACTTTGTGGGAGAATGGTGCCACAATCCTGGCTACAAGGGATCCTTACAAAGAAAATAAGCAGTGACAAAGAAGAGCTCACCATAAAATAAAATTACAGAAGAAACAAGGAAAACAGCTACCATAAGTGAGAGAGCAAAGAAGACACCCAGGAAGAGTAAACCCCAACAACAGGAGAAAATAAAATTCCAATAAGAAAGAAAATATGAAATATATATAAAGTAAGGATGTAGAGTGCTAAAAGAAAGAAGTTGGAAATTGGATAGCAATAAAAAAGAACTAAATATAATCTATAAAAATTAAAAATATAATCATTAAAAATGAAAATGAAATGGACAGGTTAAAAGGCACATTGGACACTGCTGAGGAGAAGACTGATAAAATAAAAGTTATATCTGAGGAAATTTTGCCCAAAGTGCAAAAGTGAAACATAAAGAAACAGAAAGAATGAGTGGTTAAGGGACATGGAAGACGAAATGGGGATCCTATCTGCCTAAAAGGAATTTCAGAAGCAACGAATAGAGAAAATGGTAAAGAGGCAAAAATCTGGAGAGATAATGGCGTGGACTTTTCTGGAATTTATTTTAAAATATATGGATTGTCATATATCAAGGATTCAAAGACTGCAGTGAGTCCCAAATAGGTAAGTAAACCGATCCAAACGTAGACAAGTCACAGTGAACCTGCAGAACACCAAAGGCAGACAAAAACTTACAATCAACCAAAAAAAAAAAAAGATGAACTATCTCCAAAGACATCTTCAGTAGACCACTCAACAGCAACAACAGAGGCCAGAAGATAATGGTACAGTATCTCCAAAGTGCAGGGGGGAAAGTAACTGTCAACATAGAATTTTATACCCAACTAAACTATCATTCAAGAGTCAGGGCTACATACAAACATTTTTGAACAAACAAAAACAGAAAGAAGCTGAAACTCAGAGGTACTAGGGGAATGCAGATCTTTAAATTGATATACATTTTTTCATCTAACAGAGTACAAAAATTTCACATCTGACAACACCAAATATTGGCAAGGATATAGAGTAATGGGGAACTTTTGTACACTGCTGGTGGACTGGAAATTGGAACGACGAGATTGGAGAGCAATTTGACACTATCTAAAAGAGTTAAAGATCAGCATTCTCAGTCTGGGCAAGCCTTTGCTTATGTGCAGAAGGACCTGAGGGCATTCTCTGTAGTCTTGCTTGTATTTGTGAAAAAATGGAAGCAATACGTCTTTTAGTGGGAGAATGATAAATAAATTCATGCAGTGGAGTAGTATAGTATATTCATGCAGTGGAATACTAGAAATCAAAATTGATGAAGTAGGGGTAACAAAGTCATTATGAATAAAGCTCACAAATATCTTAAGTGAAAAAGCGAACTGCAAAAGAATGCATTCAGCAGAACATCACGTATGCAAATTTTAAAACACATAGTCATATATATTTTTATAGCTATAAATATACATAATAATAGTATAGAAATTTGCCTGAGAAGGGCACACACCAACTTGAGGTTAGTGTTTTGTCTGGAAAGGAAAAATAGAAAAGGCATGGAGGGTGGGGTTTCAGCTGTACTTGGCTTTAGCCATACCTGTTAACATTTTATGTCTTTAAGACACTGTTCTGAATTATTTCAAAGTTTAAAAAGAAAAAGAAAAAACTGCTCTGAAGCAAATATGAGATGATGCTGAAGACCGCTGTTTAATCTCAGTGGTGGGTACCTAACTATCTTATGGGGTGTTTTATATACTTTTTAATTAGTTTGTAATAGTTCTTATGTACATTTTTTAAATTAAGAGTTTAACTTGGGCTTCCCTGGTGGCACAGTGGTTGAGAATCTGCCTGCCAATGCAGGGGACACAGGTTTGAGCCCTGGTCTGGGAAGGTCCCACATGCCGCGGAGCATCTAGGCCCGTGAGCCACACTATTGAGCCTGTGCGTCTGGAGCATGTGCTCCGCAACAAGAGAGGCCGCGACAGTGAGAGGCCCGCGCACCGCGATGAAGAATGGCCCCCACTCACCGCAACTAGAGAAAGCCCTCGCACAGAAACAAAGACCCAACACAGCCAAAAATAAATAAATTTTTAAAAAATACAATTTGCTTAAAAAAAGAGTTTAACTTGACCATTTGTATGGTAAGAGGTACTAAGGGTTACTGAGCTAAGTTGCCCTGTGTGGTGACATGTCTCCACAAAGGGACGTGCCATTTTCCTTGGCTCACCTGTTTTCAGCAGAGATGTCAGATACGCATTTATCAACACTCTCCTGAAACCCCACTAAAGTGACAGGAAGAGTTTTGGGGGTTTGGGTTTTTTAAAGATATAAATTGACAAGGATAAAGAAAATAGGAGGGGCTTCCCTGGTGGCACAGTAATTAAAAGAGTCCGCCTGCCAATGCATGGGATACGGGTTCAAGCCCCAGTCCGGGAAGATTCCACATGCCGGGGAGCAACTAAGCCCGTGCGCCACAACTACTCAGCCTGCGCTCTGGAACCCGCGAGCCACAACTACTGAGCCCGTGTGCTGCAACTACCAAAGCCCGTGTGCCTAGAGCCCATGCTCCGCAACAAGAGAGGCCACGGCAGTGGGAGGCCTGCGTACCACGGTGAAGAGTAGCCCCCACTCGCCGCAACTAGAGAAAGCCTGCACCCAGCAATGAAGACCCAACACAGCCAAAAATAAAAATAAATAAATGAAATTTATTTTTTTTAAAAAAGAAAAGAAAATAGGACAGGAGTCAACTGCAGCAAATGTGAAAAGTGCAAAACAAATGGACAGATGGGAGCTGCCCTTGCTGACTCAAGGGTGTTGAGTCCTGAGTCAGCAGTTGGACAGGCTGAGAAAAGCTCATTTCCCTCCCCGAGAGGGCAGCGGATCAGGTACTCAGAAAAGTGAAGCTATATGGAGGTGCTAAAAATAGGACAGGTGCAAAGTCTCAAGGAGGAAGAAGTTTCTAGGTCCTCATGCCCACTCAGGCATAAAACTGGAGACTTACTCTCTGGAGAGAAAAAAACAGAATCTCGTGATGGAAGGATACCAGGTGTGATGGAGGGTGAGGGAGCCATACAGAAAGCCTGAGGGTTAAGTGCAAGTTTACAGGCTGAGGGTCAGAACCTCCCCTTCAGCCCTCCTCCCCATCTCAGCTCCCAGTATGCAAGTGGCCAGACGGACACCCTCCAAGTTCAAGATTAGACATATTATCTCAGGGGAATCTAACCAGCCCACGAGAACATCACTGAGGGTTTACTACACACTCACCACACATCTGCACACACCACACACATATAAACCTCACACACTAATGCACACATGTGCACAGACATTACACACACTATAATTCACTACACATATATACCACATAGACACAAATATCTTACAATCCCCTCGCCAAAATACACACCCCTCACCTGCTCACACGTATCACAAGCACCCACCATGCATAGATAGCACACCCACCCCTCACACACGCATGCACTTGCACCAGTGTTATGCATACACGGACAATATGTATAGACACCATACACATCTAGGCACACGCACACATTATAAATAGGACACAGGACACAGATGCACAGGATATATGCAAACAGCCCTGGTCCATGAGTCCACCTTGTGATCCAGTGGCCTGGACATCCAACCTGGCCCTCGGTCTCTGAATGAGGCCTCTGGAGACCTATCCTGATGCCAGAACAACCAGCCAGCCACCTGCTTCTCTTCATGCTTCCCAGGCCTTCTCCCCGAGCCCGGGAAAGCAGAGCCAGCTGCAGCCACAGCGTGACCCTGTATGTAATTATTCATTCATCCATTCATTTCCTCCTTAGTGAGTGTGGAGCAGTTCAAAGGCAAGACCAGGCTTCTGGTCCAGGATCAATCACTTACTAACCATGTGGCCTTCATCTACCCACTTAACCACTTGGCCTTATCTTTCTCATCTGTAAAATAGGAACACGGCAACGCCTGCCTGTTCCATGGGGTTACTGGGAAGGTAAAAGGAAATTGTGTCCTAGGGCCAGGTGCAAGGCAGCGCCTGCTTCTTTGGGGCCAGGCGCTGGACCAGTTGAGTGCTCCCAGGAGCTGGGCAGTGAGCTGGGCACTTCCAGAAGCCTCTAGAACCTCCTAAGACCCCTGCAGGGTAAGCCTTATCTTTCCCATTTCATTGCTGGGGAAAGTGAGGCTCTAGGCAATCATTTGCTTGTCCAAAACTTCATACCTAAGAAATACTGGGGTCAGATTTGACTGTAGACCGAGAGGCTCCAAACCCCATTTTTCCTCCTTTGGGGGGCGTCCTTGCAGAACAAAAAGCAGCAGAGAAAGACCCAAGCCCCAGGCAGCTCATAGAGTAGTTGGGAAGATGGACATGTAGGCAATTGAGAGAAACAGGAGGAGGAGGGGGGGGGGAAGAAAGAGGGGGGAAGGGGCAGGAGGAGAAAACCCCAAGACTGGGAGAGAAGCGCTGAATGAGAGGCCCAGGCAATAAATAACTGTTCAAAGCCGAGTGAGGCACAGGGATTCTGGAACATTCCAACCCCAAGTCAGGAAATGCAGCCTCTCCTGAGGGGCAGTCCAGGCAATGCTTGGCCACAAAGAACATTGAGGAGGTTCTTATGGGAACAGGGGACCCAGGGCCAAATGCACCCCCTCCGCAGAGTCTGAGGGTCCCAGGGAGGCCCCTCCGCCCCCTGAAACACTTCAGCTGGAAGGAGTGAGGGTTTGCGCCACAGATTCCAGTGTTTATGGGCTCCTCAGATATGTGGGCACTTCCGAAATGTGATTTGATGGTGAAACAGTTGGCTGAGGGACAGGCTGTCCTCATCCCAGATGCTCTGTGGTCCCCTGGGGGTCATTTTCCATGTTCAGTCACATTTTCATGTGGTGAACATGACCCTGGTCCACATGTACAGGGATCGCAGAGTCCGTAACCTTAGCGCGTGCAGTGTACCACTGTCTGGCATCGATGCCTTCCATGACTGAATGGGTCCACCTCCACTGCAAAGGCACAAGTGCCCCGCAAAGCTAGCCACCCCGTTCAAAAGCTTGGCCATTCCTCTGCCACATGCATGACTGCAGCGGAGCCCTCATGCTGTCAGGTACACAACGTCTGGGAACAGGCCCCTCCCTGTATTGTGCCCCATGGCTTCTGGCACCATGGAATGTCATTGCCAGACACCAGGGCCTCCCCTGTCTCAAACCTAGGGCCCGAGGTGGGCCTCCTCAGCATCCTCAGTATCGTCAATCCCAGCTACAAAGGCCTTCGTGTCTGCGGTATTATAAAATGTATATATTCGATCTCTGTCCCCAGTTCCTGGCACCAAGCTCCTAAAACCCTTGGAATTTCCAGAGTGAAGGGAGCATCTTTTGATACCCATAAGGAGCCCCTTTCAACCACACCTGAGTTCATACTAATGAGGTGACTCCTGTTGGATCCCTAGATAACTTTAGGCTGGGGGCTGGTAGCCACCGACCACGTGATTAGGGGGTTGGAAATTTCGGCCCCAGCCCCGACCTCTGGGGAGGGGAGAGGGGCTGGAGGTTGAATTCAATCACCAATTGCCAATGATTAAATCAATCGTGCCTATGTAATGGAACTTCCATAAAGATCCTAGATGGTGGGGTTTGGAGAGCTGGGTGGATGAACACACAGAGGTGCTGGGAGGGTGGTAGACACAGAGAGGGCCCGGAAGCTCAGCACCCTTCCCCCCACCCCTCACCCTGTGCATCTGTTCCATTTGGCTGTTCCAGAGTTGTATCCTTTATGATAAAACTGCAATGGTAAGTCTAGTGCTTTCCTGAGTTCTCTGAGTCATTCCAGTGAATTATCACACTTGAGGGGGTGTCGTGGGAACCTACAGCTTTCTAGTCAGCAGGGTGGCACAAGTGCAGATAGTCTGGGGACCTCATCTGGGGGCATCTGAAGTGGGGGGCAGTCTTGTGAGACTGAGCCCTTAACTTGTGGGCTATCCACCAACTCCAGGTAGCCGGTATCAGAACTGAACTGGAGTGTTGAACCCCCAGTTGTGGTCAGGGAGTTGGAGGATTGGTGTTGGAACAATGTATTTGGTGTCAGAAAGAAAAACAAAAACACAACAGCGTCCATCTGTGCCACAAAGATATACCCTAAATTGCTACCAGCATAACTTGCAGTCTTTTTCACAGAAGGAGACCCCAGGACTTCCGGGCCAGGCCCCCTCACGTCAGCACTTTACAGCCTCCCAAGCTGTTCCTCTGTCTTGCTACATTTCTCATCACCAAAGCCACAGGAGGTAAGTCTTACATGCAAAGAGGCATTCTTTCTGCTCCACAAGCGTGTCCACTGCTTTTCTCTACCAGGCCCTCGAGGACTGGTAGGGGGAAACATTCTTGCAGGAAGCTTCTCTCTTCCGCCCCCATTTTACAGATAAGGAAACTGAGGCCCTGAGAGGCTGGGACTTGCCCAAGGTCCACCCAGCTCAGCAGGGCAGAGCTCCAGCTACCAGGTCTCCGGAAACCAGTGCCGGTCACTTCCTGCTCTGGAGGAAGCCGCCACCTGGGACCAGAGTTTCCATGAGTCCCAAGGGCCTTGCTCCAAAGGCAGTGCCTGCCACCCACAGATGCCAGAGAGGAAGTGAAAAGGGAAGAAAGCGCCTTTCCTCCTCCTCCTCCTCCAAGAACAGTCTTTCCCAGCATATGTTGGAGTCACAGAAATCTCTCGTTAAAGTTTTACAGTCTAACCACTGAACATGCGACTTTGTCTCCATAATTTATACCTGACCTGGGTGTCTAGACATGACATCATGGTAAGGTATGCCTCGTTCTGTGGGAAGTTTACAATAACCAGAGCTCAGCATCATTGTTACAACAGCCTTGCTCCTGCTGAGGGGAGCCCAGAACTGCAGGCTTGCAGACCTCAAAGCTACACCCCTCCCCAGCAGAACGACCGTTTCCAGGGGAGAAACGGATGCGCAGGTGACTTACAAAGGTCACCTGGCCAGGAATAGTCACAACTTCTGGCCTCGCACCCCAAGCTCTGTCCACACCACCTGCCACCTCCCAGGTTCCATTCCCAGGATCCTTGGTGTTGATCAGCTGCCTTGAAGGGGAATTTGGTTGGACCCCAGCCCCTGGCTGTAAATTTCCACTCCCCAAAGGAGAACAGCACCTCGGCAGGTGAGATCACTCACCTGGCCTTCAGCCTAGGACACCCAGCACCTCCAGCAGGACCAGGGACCCCTGATGCCCTCTCCCTGTTGGGGCTGCTCAGAGTCACTGGCAGCTGAATGAACCCCACTTCTGTGGCCCCTAGTGCCTGGGAAACTGTGGGCCTAATTCTCATGCTGCACTCAGCCCCCAGTCCTGTTCAAAAACAGCAGAGACTGAATCAATCTTTCTCTCTCTCTCTCTCTCTCTCCCTCTCTCTCTCACACACACACAAGCACGCGCGCACACACGTGCACGTACAAGAACAGAGATTTTAAGGTCCATTTCAGCCCTAAGCACCCGTATTTGGAAGGGAAAGACCCCGTAATCTGACAATGTATATTTCTGGTACCTAGCACTGGGCATCGTGTCTAGCACTGGGCAAGTTGGGAGAACAATAATAGTAACAAGAATCACTTATTAAGGGCCTCCTGTGCCCATCAGGTACTTTTTATTCATCTCATTTGATGTGCAAGAGAATTAATAATTCTGCAAGACACGTATCACTGTGCCCACTTTACAGATGAGGAAACTGAGGTTCAGAGAGAGGAAGTGACTTGCCTACAGAGTGATTGTGTGGAGCCAGGATTTCAGCCCTTGGTCTGGGTTGAAGCCTGTGGCCTTTCCACTGTCCAAGCGCATGAGGGATACAGAATATTTCTGCAGGGATAGACTGATTGCTCCACGGTGCTGGGCACGTGAATTGTGCTGGGAGCCACGCCTAGATCCGCTGTCTGGGAGCTCTAACTGGGAAATAGCCACCACGGGCAAAGCAGGACCATAGGAAGGGGGAGGGTGGCCAACCCTTCCTTTCCTCCCAGACGGGTGGAAAGCCATTGCCCGGTGGTGCCCAGGGTGCCCTCACTCTGGGCCAGCTGGCCTGGCCCACTCCACACGCCAGGGGATCGTGCATGGGTCCTCAGGGAGGGGAGACTTTGTTCGCCACTCTGCTTGTCCTGTTTGTAAAATGACCACACTCTGTCCGTGGGTTTCCGGTTACATGGGAAGGGGCCTGATGCCTCCTGTCACCGCAAGGCGCTTCCTGATGTCTGCGTGGGCTGGAGTTCTCCCCTCCCCTCCCCCAGCCCAGGACCCAGGGGCTGCAATTCTGTTAAAATGGTGCAGAGAGAACCTTCCTGGTCTCCCAGTGGACCCCAGGCAGGCCTCGGTCGGTCACGTGGCATTGGAAGAAAAATAGTTAAAGGGAGCCCATAAAGCAAATCAGACTGAAGCTCCGCCCACTGGTCCTGGTATAGTTCACCCACCACGGTCCCCAGGGGCAGGAGAACCAGACAGGGCAGCAAGGATGGAGGCCACGGTAGCCTGTGTGATCTGGAAAAGGATTGGGGAAACTGAGTCTGCTCAGCAAGAGAGAGGGAGAGACACTGCATGATGGGAAACCGTAAATATGAAGTAGGGCTTACACGTAGACACAGGCTCGGGGTGGGATTCAGATGAGATGTTAAAGAAGCTGCCTCTCTGAGCCCATCCACCTAGGACGTGAGGACCCAGGTACCAAAGAGTAAGATGGAGGGAGGGATAGAGGGATGGATAGGTATGTCACCAAGCAAATATCGGGGGTGGGCCCCCATGATGGGATTAGTGCCTTTACAAGAAGAGACACCAGAGAGCTCTCTCCCTCTCCCTGCGTCCCCACCATGTGGGGACAGAGCGAGAAGGTGGCCAGGAAGAGAGCTTTCACTGAGAACCGAATCTGCCAGTATCTTGATCTTGGACTGCATAGCTTCCAGAACTATGCAAAACAAATGTCTGTGGTTTAAGCACCCCAGTCTATGGTATTCTGTTACAACAGCCCGAGCTAAGACAAGCAGATCCAAAGAGCCTGTCCTTGAGTTCATGAGAATACTGACTGTACTGTCACCTCATACAGGTAAAGTGGGTCAAGCTTCCCCGAGGGGCACTTGGGCAGCCCAGAGGGTGGCTCTCTATCCTTCCTTGGGGGAGGACAGCCCAGCCACCCTCACAGAACAGTGCGTGATGGGGCTGCGCTGTGCTCCCTCCGGGGACCCTGGACGCAGCCTGCGGAGGTTGGAAGAGTGAGCTCGGCGACATCAGGCAGGACTCCAGCATCCCCACCACCTCCTGCCATGACTCCAACGTGGCTGGTGAGGATTATGGTCAGGCGCCAAGAGCGCAGGCTTGCGTAGCTCTGGCACGTGCTCTGCACACACAGCTGATTCTGTGGTTCCAGGAGACCCAGCTCCCACCAGCCCCTCCTCACCAGGAAGGCCCTGCCGTGCTCTCAACTTCCCATCCTGAGAGCTGGACCCGCTCTGCCCAAGACTAGGATCAACTGTAAGAAAACGTCCTGTCCAAGCCTTCAGAAGGGCTGGACTGCCACCCACCTCCATCCTCTTTGTAGAAAAGACGGAGCTGAGGGTCAGGATAGCAGCAGGCTTTAGCAGAGGAAGCCTAGTCCAATGAGCCCACATGTGCTTTGTCAATCATGGCCTGTCCTCGCCATCGAAGAGGTTAGGGCCACTCTTCTGGGGAAGGAGAGAGTGGTTCACAGCCGTGCCACTCTTTAAGATCAGGGGTCACGGCGCGACACCCTCCCTGTAAGCCCCTCCACAGCTCAGGCATGGGGCTCACGGTTTGCTTTGCTCATCCTGTGGACGCCGCTGTTCTCCAGTCTTCAGCATACCCCGGTTCTAGGACTGTCGTGGTGGGTCCAGACCTCCCCTCACCCTCCCGTGTGCAACCTGGGCTGGAGACTTGGAGGTCCCCAGTTAGAGTATGGGGACCTGCTGATGGCACTGCAGTCCTGGAGGTCCCAGGAGGAGACGCAGAAATACTCAGAAGATGGAGCTGTCGGGTCGAAGGTGTTCCCTGGGTGGCGCCCAGACAGCGCCATCCACCGTAACAGGCCAAGGCTTCTGCCAAAGCACAGGCGGGCCCCAAACAGTCACCCCTAGACCCTGAGGGTGGGGCTGGGGTGGACCAACAGCCTCTGCCAGACACTGGCTCTGCCCAGCCTGGACAGCATCGCACGTATAAGCTTATGGCTGATGACCATTGGCCAAGGCCCTTCCCCTCTCCCGGCCACAGGCGTGGGTGTGATGTGCTCACTGCCTGGGACCCCAGCCTCATTTGGAAGGTTCTGGAAATGCTTCCCTGCAGCAGGCCAACCCAGTCCTCTCCAGTGCATTGGCCCTGGCAACTACTGCAGCCACCCAAAGCCAAAGTGTATGACCTTGAGCCCCGGCATGTGGACTTGGCCCCAGAAAGCACCCTAACGAGAAGCAGGAGGAGGAGGAAGAAAACCAACCCCTTGATCTGCTGAATTAGTGTAACTACTCCTCTCTTTATGTTTCTCCTTCTTTTCCTAATGCCACGCCACCCCAGCCCAACTTCTCCCTGCCAACATGCAGGCTGTGTTCCAGAGTCCTCCACTCCCTTCCTGAGCGTTCTGGAAAGAAGCCCGCTGGCATCTAGCAGGTCACTTAGGGGACGAACGTGTTCTCCCTGGAGCCTCAGATGTTAATGGAGGGACCCAGTTTCCCCCACAAAGGCTGCCTCGGCCCAGCCACTCAGCGGGCAGAACACACATCTGCTGCCCTTTGCCTAGCCCCCACTTCTCGCCCATGCACAGCTCCCCGGCATCTCACCCCATACCAGGTCTATGTGGTCCAGCCCCCAGTCTCTGGACTGGCCGATACTCGCCTCTCAAAGAGGAGGTTGACTAGAGCAAGAGAGCCTGACTGTCCCAGGCTCTGCCCACCTCAGCAGAGGCCCCCATCTCCCTCCCTGTGTTCAGCACATCAGAGGGAGTGACAGGAGAGCCTTGTCTCATGCCTGGAGCCTCTGCCCCGGAGAGATGCCAGATTCCTGTGGCCAACGGGAAATGTCTAGGTTTCCCCGGAGGACGTGTAACCCTGGCCAGGAGAGTCTCAGAAAATTCACGAGCTTAGCAATCATCTCCCTTGGCATCACTGCGGCCCCTGCCATGCCCTGAGAGATGCCCGTGGATGCAGAAGCAGCAGCCTTGGGGAGGGCTCAGAGCCCTCTGGACGTGCAGACAGCCCAGCAGTTGAGCAATGCGCCAACGACCTGGGCCAGCCCCCGTGCAAGCGCTTTCCAGAAAAAGAAAAGGCAGGTGACATCTGTGGATATTTACAGCCCCACACAGCATGACGGGAGGTGCCGAAAGATGCTTGCCTGACGACAAAACCCATTTCGATGGCTGGAACCACTCCAGGCTGGGATGGAGTATCAAAGGGCCCGGAATCTCATCAGTGAGGCCACACTGTCTGTTGAAGTGGAGAAGAAGAGCAGATGCTGAATGGAGCAGACTCTCAGCTCCTCCACCTCAGGTCAGGGCTGGAAGTCTACCAAAGATGCCGGGAAAGAGGCAGGTGTTATAAGCGGTTGAATGGTCAGCGCCCTAGTGGTCCTCCCAGCTCAGCCAGCCAGAGAGCGGGCGGTGGTGATGGTACTTTCTTCTTCCCATCACTCAGTCTCCAGCTCCCCTATGGGCTCCAGCAGGGTCTCACATAAATAATATCAACAGTTCTCTAAGCCTCAGTTACTCGTCTCTACGATGGGGAGAATCATCCAACCCCCATCTGAACCTCATATCTCACACCCATGAAAACGGCCTTTGTAATCATTCATTCATTCAAGAAAGGTATCGCATTCCAGCTCCTGGCCAGTGACTGGTCACTCAGCGAAAAGACTCTCTGAGTGATAAGTGGAGCAGAGGTTTTACCTTGCAGGTTGCAGAAGACCCTGGAAGCAAGGAAGCCAAGTCGGGGAAGGCAGGGAAGGCAATTCTTCCAAGAAGCTTGGCCAAGAAAGGAAGCCCGAGATGGGATGGTGGGTAAAGGGTGATGCAGATTCAATAAGATCGTTTTCGTAAAGATGGGAGATGCTTTATGTGCTGACGGCAAGAAACCAGTGAGTGAGAAAGACGGAACCTACAGGAGCTAAGGGACGCCCAGAGGAGTGCAGACCTGAGAAAGGGAGCTGAGTTGGACCCAGAGGGTAAGGTCTTGAGCTGGAGGAAGATGGCCCCCGCCCCAATCCCAACCTCAGGTGTTCCCACAACACCTCTAACAAGTCTTTAGCAAAGCCTTTTTTTGACCAGATTATCTGCTCACCCTCCATCCCTGGCACCCAGCAACACATTCACAACCCCCATCTGGGAGCTCCTGAGGTCTCCTTTTCATCAATGTGACCCAAGCATCTTGCACAATGCGTGGAACCTCCAGGCTAATTTGAATACATGGTTCTACTGGCTTGTCCCACCCTTTAATGGCAGCTATGGCAGCAAGTCTTGGAAACATCACCAGATTCACTGAACATAATTTCCCTAAAATGCTGAGCTCTGCAGATTGGCCAGGAGGCTACAACCTCCTCCCAAGAGAACTCCTTCTGGCTTTGAACCCTCAGCCATTCAAAACACAAACACACTCATATACAGAGCTCAAGCCAGGGGTGAAATGTCAGCATCATCTTGGACTCAAATCAATCAGTTCAGTGCTTGGATGCACTGGCTGAGCCACCTCGCCCCAGGCCTGCCCTTGTCCATATGGAGGCCCAGAGGATTCATTTCCTGTCCTGGCCAGGACTCCAGCTCACACACACACACAGACTCACACAGACACACGCACACACACACACACCACACACACAGAGGAAACATCCCCTAGTTGAATGAAACTTTATCATCTCCTGATGAGTTTGAGGCAAAGCTCCTCCACGACACCAAAGCAACATGAGATCTGGCTTTTTAAACACCAGGGACCAGGCCACAGCAGGTACTGCATAAAGGAGCCAGCTGAGAGTCCAGCTGACCTGTCCTTTGTGCTGGAGCAAATTTGAGTGGGATTTCCCAAGACCTTAAAGGTCGCAGGTAACTAAGAGTAAGGATCATTTAATCAGGAGCAAGAGAATCAGGTTCCAATTCTGCATCAGCCACTTCTCATGAACTTGGCCAAGTTTCTGGTTCACAGGTGTCTGTCTTCTTCATGTGTCCTCACATGGCAGAAGGGGTGAGGGAGCCCTCTTGGGTCTCTTTTACAAGGTCACTAATCCCATTCATAAGGGCTCCACCCTCATGACCTAATTACCTCCCAAAGACCCCTAATATACCTATATTTTGAGGAATAGGTTACAACATATGAATTTGGGGGGGGTAGGGGGGACACAGACAGTATATAGCAGCATCTATACTGTGGAAATACAGAATAACATGACTGAAAGCCCTTTTGAAAGTATAAAATACCATTTCAGAGGTGAGGAATACTGACGTGATTATATGATGTTGGTAAAGGTGTTGGTGTCACTTCTGCTGCCAGCCAGTTGAACTCACTGGAGGGACACCTACTGGTGGAATGTGACTTAAGGAACACTTTTAAAATTAGTTCTAGTGATGAAGTAACGGTACTGTATCCCATGCTTAATGCTGACTCCTTTGATCAGCACTGGCAAAAATCATGTTCCAGATTCAGAGTCAGTCAACAGCCTTTACAGACCCTAAGTGCCAGGCACTGTGTCAGGTACCACAATGGGAAATTATCCCTAGAATTTCTCAATCTGTCCACAGCAGTGTAATCAGCAACCTTTCTAGGGGCTAATTTGGCAGTAGGATTCAAAAACCTTGATGTGGTGTGTATGCTCCTTGACCCAATAATTCTGCTTAGGAATTTATCCTAAGGAAATCATTTAAGGTGTGGACAAAGATGTAACTAAAAAGATGGTTGCAAAGTTCCAGTGTCAGTAAGGATAGAGTAGCTCGTGTCAGACTAATTCCACTTTAGATAAAAATAACAAACTCTAGATAAAAAAATTTTAAAAACTATTTGAAGGCACCAGAGAGCAACAAAAAGCCAGCAGAAACTGGTGGGAATTCAACCCCTGCAAAAAGGGAATAGCACCGAGTGAATTCTACATTACATAGCTTTTCCCCCAAGGGCACACCCCAATTCAAGCAGTGCAGGGTGGCCAAAACTCAAATCAAAAACTGCAGTTGTTTAGTCTTAAGGCTGCCAGAGGACCTGGAAACTGGGGGAATAAATCTCATTAGGGAGGAACAACATAGAGCAGAGAGCCTCAAACTCTGTGTACAAACTACCCGGAAATCCTTGGCTGATCCCTGAACTGTGCATGTGTAGTGGAGATTCCAATGAGCTCAGCAGAAAACAACAGTGGGAAGGCTACAAAAGCTGAGCTGATGTATCAGCTGCTACCCAATAAAAGGAAGGTGATTTAGAGCTCGAGTCTCTCCAAGTTAAGGGGTTTAGTTAACACCTAACTAAGCGTGCCTTTGAAACCAGAGAAAGGCTACACGTTAGGTGAAAAAGCTATATCACACGTCTAAGAGATTTACATATCCACCCCAATAAAGTATAAAAACCAAGACTTCACAAATGTATAGTGATTTAACTGGTTGCTACAACAAAAATGAACACTCTCCCAAGAAACCAGAATCTCTACAAAATATCATTCAAAGGGTCCAGTATACAAGCAAAAGTTGTTAACATGGAAGGTAGGTGGGAAGGAAGAAAGGAAGAAAGAGGGAAAGAGAGAAAGAGGAAGGAAGGGAGGAAGGGAGGAAGAAAGGGGGAAATGCTACCCAAGTCGAGAGAAAAGTGTCAATACAAACAAACCATAAGATGACCCAGATGTTGGAAATAGAAGACAAGGACCTAAAAGCAGCTATTACATATACATTCTTGGATAAAAAATAAATTATATGCAGAAATCTTAGCAGGGAAATATAAACAAAACAAAAAACCACACATATACACATACACAGAAATTCTAGAATTTAAAAGAATAATATCTGAAATGAAAATTTCACTGGATGGTTTAACAGAAGATTGTAAAAGTCAGAAGAAATAGTCAATGAATTTGAAGACAGATCAACAGAAATTATCTGATCTGAAGAACAGAGGGGAAAAATGATCCTCAATGACAGTATCAAGCAATCTAACATGTATGCAAATGGAATCTCAAGAGAAGCGGAGAGAATGGGGCAGAAAAATATAATTGAAGAAATAATGGACAAAATTTTCCGAATCTGGTCAAAAATTTTGACTTATAGATCCAAGATGCTCAAACAACCCCAAGCAGGATTTCTAAAATCCCGCTTGGTAACATCATAGTCAAACTGCTGAAAGGCAAGGATAAAAAAAAAAAATCTTAAAACAACCAGAGGAGAAAAGGAAACAATCTTAGTGTGGAAACAATATGATGACAGCAGATTCTCACCTGAAATAATGGATGCAAAAAGACAATAGAATGACCAAACTTTAAAATAACTGAAAGAAAAAAAAAAAAAATCAATCCACAATTATAAACTCAATAAAAAAATTTTTAAATTAATGGAAAATGAAGTACTGTAGATAATGTGTAGAAACTGGAGCCCTTGTACATTGCTGACGGAAATGTGAAATGGTGCAGCCACTATGAAAACAGTTTTGCAGTCTCTCAGCCAGTTAAACAGAAAATTACCACATGATTCAGAAATCCCAATCCTAAGTATATACCAAAAAGAATCGAAAACAGTTGTTCAAACAAAAACCTGTACATGAATGTGCATAGCGGCACTAATCACAATAGCCAAAAGGTGGAAACAACCTAAATGTCCATCAACTGATGAATGAATAAACAAAAGTAGTGCATCCATATAGTGGAATACTATTCATTATTCAGATATATGCCACTACTTGAATGAAGCTTCAAAACATTATGTCAAGGGCTTCCCTGGTGGCACAGTGGTTAAGGATCTGCCTGCCAATGCAGGGGACATGGGTTTGATCCCTGGCCCAGGAAGATCCCACATGCCACAGATCAACTAAGCCCATGCACCACAACTACTGAGCCTGTGCTCTAGAGCCCACGAGCAACAACTACTGAGCCCGCGTGCCACAACTACTGACCCTGCGTGCCACAACTACTGAAGCCCATGTGCCTAGAGCCCATGCTCTGCAACAAGAGAAGCCATGACTATGAGAAGCCTGCACACCACAACAAAGACCCAACACAGCCAAAAGTAAAAACAAAAAAACCCCATATTATGTTAAGTAAAAGAAGCCAGACACAAAGGCCACATATTGTATGATTCCATTTACATGAAATATCAAGAATAGGCAAATCAATAGAGACAGAAAGCAGATTTGTGGTTGCCAAGGGCTAAGGGAAGGAGAGAATGAGAAATAATTGCTTAATGGGTGTAGGGTTTCCCTTTGGGGTGATAAAAAATTCTGGAACTAGATAGCGTGATGGTTGCAAAACATTGTGAATGTATTTAATGACACTGAATTATACACTTTAAAATGGCTGAAATGGTAAATTTTATGTTATGTGTATTTTATGATATATATATATAATATAGATAGATGATAGATAGATAGATAGATAGATAGATAGATAGATAGATAGATAGATAGATAGATAGATAGTAAGGCAAAATAGTTACTAAAAATTTTTTTTAAGTTGAGAGAATTCACTACAAGCAGATCTGTACTGCAAGCAATGCTGAAAGTACTTCTTGGGGTTGAGGAAAAAGGATTCTGGATGAAGACTGAGAGTTCCAGGAAGAAATAAAGATCACTGGAAATGATAACTATGGAGTACAGAGAAGACTACTTTTCCTTCCTTTTCCTTCTCTTCACTTCTTAAATAGTAATCTGACTGTTTAATGCAAAAAAGTATAATATTGAATTGTAAAGTTTATAACATATTCATATTTAAAGCATATGAGGGACTTCTCAGGTGGCACAGTGGTTAAGAATCTGCCTGCCAATGCAGGGCACACGGGTTCAAGCCCTGGTCTGGGAAGATCCCACATGCCACGGAGCAACTAAACCCATGAGCCACAACTACTGAAGCCCACGTGCCCTAGAGCCTGCATGCTACATCTACTGAGCCCACATGCTGCAACTACTAAAGCCCGTGTGCTTAGAGCCCATGCTCTGCAACAAGAGAAACCACCCAACAAGAAGCCTGGGCACTGCAACGAAGAGTAGCCTCCAATCGCTGCAACTGAGAAAGCCCATGCACAGCAATGAAGACCCAATGTACCCCTAAATAAATAAATAAATAAATAAATCTTTAAAACAAACAAATAAATAAATAATAAAGCATATGACAACAATAGCACAAAGGACGGTGGGGTAGATAAATGAACTGTTAAAATTGTACTGTTAAAATTTTCTTTCATTTTACATGGAATAATCCCATATTTACTCTAAGTTTACTATGATAAGTTAAGGATACAGATTTTAATCCTTAGAAGGAGTACTAATACATGATACAGAGAAGTATAACTAAAAACCCAATAAAGGAAAATATGTAACTTCTGCTTCTGGTCATGATAGACTAAGTCATACTGAACTTGCCCTCCCACCATAAACAACTAGAAAATGGGATGAAATTTATGAAACAAATGTTCACAGACATTGAACAATATGAGCACTGATTCCTGAGAGAAGGAAAACAAACAGGTAATTCCTGAAAGCACTTTCTGTACTGGAGCACATGAGGGTGACACTACGTAGAACATGGCAATCTCTCTGAATTGAAGAGTAAGAAATCAGAGTACAGGGAGGCTGAGGCAAATTTGGTGAGAGGAATACCAGAGAAAAGAGAATTATGTAGAAAATTATTCATTCATAGGGTCAAAACTTATTGAACTGTATACTTCTGGTGTGTGTAAATTAAATACATGTAATGAGTTGTATGCAAATTACACTTCAATAAAGTTAATTTAAAATGTGTAAATAATTATTAAAATAAGAAATAGAAAACATGTGTGGCCCCATATAGAAGAAAGAGAATGAATTTGTTATCAAAAACTTCCCCACAAAGAAAACTACAGGTCCAGATGGTTTCACTGTGAACTCAAAGTTCAATTAAACTCTTAAGGCAGAAGCAATATGATCTTTAAAAAAAGTTTTCAGAAAATAGAGGAGGAAAAATGCCCAAGTCTTTTTATGAGAACAGCTAAGTCCTCATAACTAAAAACTGATAGACATTAGAAGGAAAGAAAATTACAGATAAATAACAAATATGGAAATATAAAATAGAATAATGTATCCAAAAGAAGTTTATCCCAGTAATAATAAGGTTATTCCCAGGAACAAAAAGTTAGTTTAGTTTTCCAAATCAATGCAATGTGCCACATTAACCTAATAAAGGATAAAAATATAATCATCTCAATATAGATGCAGAAAAAGCATTTGATAAGATTCAGCACCTATTCCTGATAAATACTCTCAACAAACTTAGAAGTGACTGTCCTCATCTGATAAATGGCATATATAAAAATCTGCTGCTAATCACATACTTAATAACTAATTGTGAAATATTGAGAACTTCTCCCCTATGATAAGGAACAAAGCAAGTATATCTGTTCTCACCACTTCTATTAAACATTTTACTAGAAGTTCTAGCCAGTCCAATAAGGCAAGAAAAAGAAATAAAAGGCAAAATATTTGAAAGGAAAAAGCAAAAATGTTTTTTGTTTTGTTTTGTTTTTTGCGGTACGCGGGCCTCTTACTGTTGTGGCCTCTCCCATTGCAGAGCCCAGGCTCCAGATGTGCAGGCTCAGCGACCATGGCTCACGGGCCCAGCCGCTCCACGGCATGTGGGATCTTCCCGGGCCGGGGCACAAACCCGCGTCCCCTGCATCAGCAGGCGGACTCACAACCACTGCGCCACCAGGGAAGCCCAGCAAAAATGTTTTTATTCACAGAGGACATGATAGTTTATTGAGAAAATCCAAACAAATCAATAAATAAGCTGCTAGAACTAATAAATGGATTTGGCATGGTTTTCAGACCAAGGTCAATATTCAAAAATCAAATATATTGGGCTTTCCTGGTGGCGCAGTGGTTGAGAGTCCACCTGCCGATACAGGGGACACAGGTTTGTGCCCCAGTCCGGGAGGATCCCGCATGCCACGGAGTGGCTGGGCCCGTGGGCTGTGGCCGCTGGGCCTGTGCGTCTGGAGCCTGTGCTCCACAATGGGAGAGGCCACAATGGTGAGAGGCCTGCGTACAGCAAAAAAAAAAAAATCAAATATATTTCTATATAGTAACAGCAAAATGATTATAATATGAAAAATTTTAAAGTAATCCCATTTTTTAGAAGCACTAAAAATATGAAATACTTAGAAATACATTTAATAAAAGACAAGCAAGCCCTCCACTGTGAAAACTACAAAATATTGCTGAGAAAAATTAAAGACTTATATGAATGGAGAGCTATACCATGATCATGAATCAGAAGATTCACTATTAAGACCTCCATTCTCCCCAAACTGGTCTGCAAATTCATCACAAACCTAATCCCAATTCCAATAGACTTTTTTTTTGGTAGACATTGATAAAAGGATTGTAAAATTTTTATGGAAATGCAAAAGAACTAGAGTGGTCAAAACAGTCTTAAAAAAGAAGAAATTACAGTTACATACCATTCCCTTCTTACTGGAACAGCTAAATTTAAAAAGACTAATAACATCAAATCTTAGCAAGAATGTGGAACAATTGGGACACTTTGCTTGTGAGAGTATAGAATGTTAACATCTCTTTGGAAAACAATTTGGCTGTTTCTTATTAAAATTAAACAACTCAGTTAAAAACAGGCAAAAGTCTTGAAAAGACACTTCACAAAAGTATATATACAAATGGCTAGTAAGCAAATCAGTTAGGCATACGAAAAGATGCTCGGGCTTCCCTGGTGGCACAGTGGTTGAGAGTATGCCTGCCAATGCAGGGGACACGGGTTCATGCCCCGGTTCAGGAAGATCCCACATGCCGTGGAGCCACGGCCACTGAGCCTGTGTGTCTGGAGCCTGTGCTCCGCAATGGGAGAGGCCACAGCAGTGAGAGGCCCGTGTACCGCAAAAAAAAAAAAAAAAAAAAAAAAAAAAAATCACAATGAGAAAGCATTTAATACCCACTAGAATGGCTAAAATTAAAGGCTGACAACGCCAAATGTTGACAAGGACATGGAGCAATTAGAACATACTTTGCTAATAGGAGTGTAACATGGTAAAACCACTTTAGAAAACAGTCTGGCTCTTTCTTATAAAGTTAAACATACACCACAACCGAGCAATTCCACTCCTAGGGATTTACCCAAGGGAAGTAAAAACATACATATTGATAGAAAGACATATACAAGAATGTTCACAGAAGCTTTATTCTTAAAGGCTAAAACTAGAAATATCTCAAACATCTATTCACAGGAGAATGGGTGAATCAAATTGTGGTTATTTATACAATGGAACAATACTTAGTAACAAAAATAAACTACTGATACACATGTAACAACATGAATAAATCTCAAAAACATGCTAAGTGAAAGAAACTATACACAAAAGAGTATATACTGTATGGTTCCATTTACATGAGGTTCAAGAACAGGTAAAACTGATCTGTGATGATAGAAATCAGAACAGAGGTTGCTAAGTGGGGGAACTTTCTGGGAGGTGATGGAAACATGTATGCATTTATCAAAACACATCAAATTGTACACTTAGAATTGGTGTACTCTGTATATGTAAATTTTACCTCAGTTAAAAAAAAAGATGTTTACAGCAATTTTTAAAATGGAAACAACTTAAATTATCTTCTAGTGGGGGATAGTTAGTAAAGTGTATACCCAAACTCCACACCACTGAAAATGATATGAGAGAAAGCAACCTATGGACAAGGAGAGATGTTCATGACAAGTTATGTGAAAAAGAAAGTTATCAAACAGCATGTAGAGTACAACAGACATGTAGGCACAGAAAAAGGTCTGGAGGCTTTTCACCAAAGTGAGACTGGAGGTTACCTTAAGAGGTATAATTCTGGATGTTTTCACTTTTTCTACACGGAACACGTACTTGCTTTTGTAATAAGAAAAAAAATATTTCTAGATAGATGTTATAGATCCATAGATACAGTTAATTTTCCTTATTCATGGTAGTTACATTGCATAAAGTCCCCAGAACTCTGAATTAGTGAATACTGAACCATCACTCATGGAGGAAATACAGGATTTGGTTCCTGTGAGCGTCTGGTCACAACATTTTCGTCAGCTAATCAATACATAACTTTGTTTTATGTGGGCTTTTATCTAAAGACATCTGATTGAATAAATATTGTAGATTCACTAACATTGAACTCACAGCCAACAGCACTATAACTCATGCCGAACAAAGCTTACTTAATGCATGTACTTTCTCAGGAAGGCACATCATAGTCTTTTTGCACTTAAGAACACTGGACAGCACTATGCTTGGGGACATTTTAGACAAGGGAATTGTCACCAGAAAAAGGGGGCGGCACAAAAATGCGAAAAACACGGCACTAAACAGACCATGAAAAGGACACTTGTTTGCATGAGAACTGGAACAAGGAAGCAACCTCAGCTGTTGTTCAACCTCAGCTGGTAACACACACGTTAGGTGACTCAAACTTTCTGTCACTCTGCACATAGCTGTGAATGACCACAAAAGTGGCCATTGATTTGGGGGAGGTAACAGATAAATTTTAGCAAGTAGGCCAAATTCACAAACATAGAATCCTCAAATAATTAGGATCAACTGTATATAGACTTATCTACGGAGGAAAGTATCCCCAAGCCCCGGGCCAGCACTCCTGGGGTGTCCAGGGAGGAAAGGGAGGGGGAGACCCAGCAGCGGGGAAGCAGGCCCAGAGACAGGTCACCTGGGAGGCAGGAGCCACCTACCCCCAGGCAGTCCCAGCCCCAAGTCGTAAGACCAGAGACCTGACAACTTGGAAGGAAAGCCAGACACAGCAGAGAAAGTTGCTTCTCCTGGGGAATCTCATCTGAACCAAAGCAAAACCACAGAGGAGGGCACCTCTGACCCGCTGGCTTTCCAGAGAGGCCAGACTGGGAACCGAGTGGGAGTTCATGGTCCAGACCCCTCCACAACCATCTCAGGAATGTGTCTGAAGTCACGGACACCGCCTTGATTTTGTCTTCTGTCATTACTGTTTCATGTTTGGGAATGCAAAGTCTTTACCGGGGCTTCCAGGAGCCGGTCCCGACCTCAGCCCAGGGCCTCACGCTCCCAGGAATTCCCCAGTCCCGCAGGGTTCCCAGGAGCCTCGTGCTCAGAGCTGGGAAGGGCCTGCTCAGCCCTGACACTGCCTGAAAGAGACAAGCCTCATCCCATGCCCTAAGATGAACACGCATCCCTCATCGAAGTGGGCGAATCTGGAAGGTTCCTCCGCCAGGGAGGGGCTGGCAGGGACTCTGAGGCTGACAGTGTCTGGAGTGGTGCTGACACCTCTTAATAATTAGCTCAGGACGCCCAGACGTTTCTGGGGAGTGCACTGATAATTCATATCCCTGTGGTCTACCAGATCAGAGCTTTCTTCTGGAGGTGAGGTGCCAAGCGCTCAAGGGTGGGAGCCTTTGGGGGCATGTGACCAGCTCACAGTTACATCTCCTCTCCCCGGAAGGGTGGGCCCCCAGCCCTGCTTGAATCTACTCCTGTCCCCATGGGCAGAACCTCCCTGAGGACAAGGATTGCCCCCCACACAGGCCAGGTCTGCTGCTCGCCAAATGCCACGCACTGTCGATTCGGTCTGCAAGAATTACCCACAACATGGACGCGGGCAAAAAGGTGATGGCCTAACCTTTTGATGTCACGCTACAGCATTCTCTAAGGAGCCCACCCAAGGGCCATGGGACATCCTGGGGGAAGCTCACCTTGTTTACTCGCCATTCACTGTGGATTACAGCCCAGGTTCTGCAAAGCTGGATGTTAACTTGTACAAAACTGGGGATGTGTAAACGATTTCTGCTCAGTAGAGAGGATAGCCGCAAAGGTTTTGCTTTTATTGTCCTGTAGGATCTAACTAATAAAATCCTGTAGTGATTTTATTTCAGGTTCTTATTTCATATATATTTAAAATATATCATAGTTCCTATATTTTCATATGTATGAAATATATGCATTATGTATGTGTATATTCATATATATATATGTGTACACACACACACACACACACACACACACACACACACACCATTAAAGGATTAACCTAACCCAAAGAGAGGTCTGGCCTTTGCACTTGGCTCCTGGGAGGTATCTCTAAGCTCTTGAAATGTCCTATCTGATAAGAGGGTCTGGGAGCCTTGGGCCAGATATTCTATGCCAACACTGTGATTTCTGGGGGCATCCCTTGTGCCAGCTCAACCACCAGAGGGGCTAGAAACAGCTCAGCCATGCAGGAAGCCACCATGTATACACAACCGAGTCCCACTAAGAGCTCTGGGTCAGGGCAGCAACCTAAGCGTGGTCTTGGGGCCCCCCATCTGCATATTTATCCGTTTCCCTAATCTCTTTCGAATCAGCTTTGCCATGTTGCTGGTTCCACAACCCATGAGTTCAATACAACGCACGCTCACAAGCCACTTGTGTGAGAATTATGACTTACACATTTTGAGACTTACACTTCATCTCGTGGTTCATTCATTCCTCTAATGAAGAGAATATGAAGAGAGATGAAAAACATATACGCTCCAGCACTGCAGTGTTTCCAAGAGAGGAAGGAAGAGGCCCCATTTGGGTGGGGCTCAGTTACCCCTAGAGGAACTGGACCGCCCTGCAGGGTGGCGAGGGGCGGGGGGGAGGGGCCGACGTGAAGACACATGATTATAGTTGGCCAAGGCGATGACGAGGTGGGAGTGGGGGCCTCGGAGGCTCCGGAGCTGAAAGAAGGAGCCAGGAGCCTTCCTAAGGCTTAGGGAGGGCTTCTAAAGTTGAGGTCTTGATGGCAAGCCAATACTTCATCGGGTGCAGCCAACAGTATTTATTTTATTGGTCACTGAAAAGCGCTGAGTCAGTTACTTAAGGGTAAATCAGTCACTGCCCTCGAAAGGCCCGTCTCCCCAGCCCCTCGCAGAATCCAGAGGACAGGTCTGCTCTACTCTGTTGGAGGGACCAGAGGTCTCTCCCACAGCCATGGTCCAAATCCTGGTTCTGAGGGCCTCCGACCTCAACAAGGGACCCAGTGTGAGCCATGGTCATTCAACGCATAAAGCACAAAGTCCTGCCACGCACGCCTTCACCTGGGGGAGCCAGGCCTCCCCTCAGCCCCTCACACCTGGGGTCCCTTCTGTTTCTCCCCAAAGAAAGGCCCAGGCAGTCCTGTGCCCCCCAAGTATGGGCCAGCCCCTGAAGCTGTCCACCTCCCTTCCCAGAATCAGGCTCACAAACCAGCAAAGGAGGAACCACTGGACTCTTCCACATCCCAACCCCTTCCTGCAGCTCAGCTTTGGGCCACAGGCTCACTGAAGCATCTGCACCATGATTATTACTGCTCTTCCTGTTCTTAGGCTATTGCTGGTAATGCAAAGACTTGTAGGCAGTTTACAATAAAAGCATACACATATAGAGTACTTATATTTTAAATATACATATAACTAACATCAGTAAGTTAGGTAATAAAAAAAGATGAGAGAGGATCATTTTGTCAGAAAGTCGAGGTTGAGGAGAACTACGTTTCCAAATTCAAAACTGACCCCTGAGCCTTGGGACTGCCCAGCTCTTCTGGAAAACCAGGTGGGCTGCAAACCTGTTTGTCAGGCAGGACCCACTGTCCCTGGATGCGAGGCCGGCAGGGATGGGCTCTGTCGCTCTCTCTGAATCCCACCTGAGCGCTGCTCTCTGGGCCCATCAAGCTCCAGAGCCAGACTGAGCCTGGCTCCGGAGCTCAGAAGGAAGCCTCCGCCTCTGGGTCCTGACCTCCCTCCTCCCTCTGGGCACCTGCCCAGCAACAGGGCCAGGGCAGCAGGGTGAGGCCTTCCTGCTGCTGCCGCCCACCAGGTCCATCTGCCTTATCCTACAACCCGCGTGGCTTCAAGGCTCCTGGCTCCTCATCTGCATTTGCTCAGAGCCCAGATATTCAGCTCTGCCTGCCCCGGCTCTGGGGTAAGTCAGAGCCAGCGCAGAAGAAACAGGCTGTACACTGAATCTCCTCCTCAGGCCAGGGCTTACGATTCTCCTTCATGCCTGGCCCAAGCAGTGCACACGGGACCCCACCTCTGTGCCCACAGGCAGGGTGCCGGGCTCTCCCCAGTTTGGCCAGTCCCGAGCATTTGGTTCAGAGATGCTTAGGCAAAAGAAGGAAGGAATGTGGAAGAAAGGAGAGCTGCTCGCAGAAGGAGGGCAGGGGAGGGAGGAGTATCCGTAGACTCTGAAGCTCAGCCCGGCCAGCAACCCCTCCTCTTGCCCCCTGCCCCCCGCAGACTCACCCTCGTCACAGTTGCTCCCGGTAAAGCCAGGGCAGCACCTCCACTCCAGCGCCGTCACTGTGCGGTAGGACACTCTATACGTGGGTCTGATCAGAGTCCTGTAACTAACACAAGGGCAGAGTCAGGAGAGTGTGAGCACCTACCCGCCCACACCAGATCCCACTCCTGCTGGGATCTCCCACCCAGCCTAGGGCTCTAGGAGCCCCCGAGGCAGTAGAGCCCATCATCCTAGCTCTGTGCCCACAGGCTATGCGGCCCTGGGCCAGTGACCACCCCTCTCTGTGTTGGGTGCATTGTAAAGTTCCTTCCAGCTCTGCCTTCCCACAAATCTCCAAGGGTGGCCCCCTAAGGTGGGGAAATGACTGCTACGGACTGAATTGTGTCTCCCAGAAATCATATGTTGAAGCCCTAACCCCCACAATGTGACTGTACTTAAGCATAGGCTCTGAAGAGGTAATTAGGTTAAATGAGGTCAGAGGGGTGGGGCCCTAATCCAATAAGATTGGTGGCCTTTTAAGAAGAGGAGGACAGACAGAGATCTCTCTCTGTGTACATGCACACACTGAACAAAGGCCATGTGAGGACACAGAGAGTGGCTGGCTGAGAAAATAAATTTCTGTGTTGCAGCCATCTGGTCCATGATATTTTGTTAAGGCAGCCCAAGATAATGAATAAGGAAAAGAAAAATATCATTAGAACCTGTACAGCTTCCAACCACCCACAAGTCACTTAACTCCAACCTTTTTCCCAATCATTATTTCTTTTGGTTGATTCATCCAATGAATATATATATGTATTTTTTTTGGCCGCGCCCGTGGCATGTTGGATTTTAGTTCCCTAACCAGGGACTGAACCCCTGCCCCCTGCGGTAGAAGCATGGAGTCTTAACCACTGGACTGCCAGGGAAGTCCCCAATGAATATTTATTGAGTATCAACTACAGGCAATACTGTGGTCACAGATTATTAAAACAGAGTCCCATCCTTGAGAAAATCCCAGCCTGATAGATGAGAGAGAGAGAGACACTCCAGTGAAAACTTGCAATTCAGTAGTGGGGTCCTTGCAGCAACGAAATGCTCCTGCAAACTGCTGTGGGATTCCACGGTAAATTTTCACACAATTTTGAAATTTTTCTTGAAAATAAGTGTGATACTATTTTGTGAAACTCCAAGAATAGTGAATATAAAATATATAACCAAACCACACTGAGGTATCACCTCACACCTGTTAGAATGGCTGTTATCAAAAAGACAAGAAATAAGTGTTGTTGAGGATATGGAGAAGAGGGAAGCTTCACGCACTGTTGATGGGAATGTAAATTAGAAACCATGGAAAACAGTACAGTAGTTGCTAAAAAGAGTTAGAACTAGAACTACCATAACATCCACTTCTGGGTGTTTATCCAAAGGAAATGAAAACACTAACTCAAAAAGATATCTGAACCCCCATGTGCACTGCAGCATTATTTGCAATAGCCAAGATATGGAAGCAACCAAAGTAGCCATCAATGGGTGAGTGGATAAAGAAAATGTGGCACACGGACACACACACACACACACACACACACACACACACACTAATATTATTCAGCATAAAAAAGAATGAAATCTTGCCATTTTTGACGACATGGAAAGACCTTGGACAAATACTGTATGACCTCCCTTATAGGTGGAATCTACAAACAAAAAAATAAAAACAAACCAAGCTCATAGATACAGAGAACACACTGGTGGTTGCCAGAAGCTGGGAGACGGTGGATAGGGAGCAGTGCAAAATGGGTGAAGGCGGTCAAAAGGCACAAACTTCCAGTTATAATAAGTCATGGGATGTAATGTACAGCATGGCAACTCTAGTTAATAATACTGTATTGCATATTTGAAAATCGCTGAGAGTAGATCTTAAAAGTTCTCATTACAAGAAAAAAAAAATTTGTAACTACTTGTGGTGACAGATGTTAACTGGACTTATTTGTGGTGATCATTTAACAACATAAACAAATATCCAATCACTATGTTGCACACCTGAAACTAATTCAATGTTATCTATCACCTACACCTCAATGAACACACACACACAAACACAAAAACATATGACTGATGTTCACAAGGGGCAAAAACTCGGCTTTATTATTCAATTTACATGCATCATTATAACTTGGCTGCTTGATAAAGTCTGCGCAACTTCCTCTTGAAAGCAAAACTGCATGACTTCACAGAATTTGCATCTGCTGACACCAAGCAACTTAATCGTGAATGGGAAAATTATGAATTAATTGGTGGCAGCAGGCGTGACGTTTTGAGATGCACTGTTGACAGGAAAATACATAAGTCAGGTTTTGAATTTCAGAAATACTGCACTAAATCTGAAGAATCCTGCTACACTAATTTTTCTTTCAAAAAAAAAAAAAAAAATCCTCTCAGTCATGTTTCGTAAACATTCCGGCAAACCAGCTTCCCTCTGGAGCTCTAAGTGGGAAGGGGGGCGGCAGGGGCTGGAACTTTCGAGTGAGGAGCCAGAAGTCTGCATGGAGAAGTGCCCAAGAGCAAATGCAGGCCTTTGGACTCTCAGATCCACGGCAGGAAGCAGCTGGCATAGGCCACCGGGGAGGGGGAGGGGGGGGGTGGAGGACCAATCATTGTCACCACTCCTTATAGCAGGAGCCTGGCGGGACATAAGTGGGTAGGCAAGCCTGGGTCCAAGGAGTCCACATCGACTGTCTGTATGATAAACACACACTCACACGGTTTCTCACTCACATGTACACTCACATGCTCACACAGACACACACACAGACACACACACAGACACACACACGCACACACGCTCACACCCTCTTCCTGCTGCAAATTTCCCAGCCAGGAACTGCCCCAGCTGGGAAAGGGAAGACGCTTTAATTTCAATTAAAAAAGTCAGTTTTAAAATTAACTCTTGAAAGAAGATTGTTGCTCTGGCTGAGAGGGACCAGAAAAGCTATGGAATTCTCCCCATAACCACTGCCCCAGGGAGGAGATGGAGCCCCGGGCTGTGGGGTCATAAGCTGAGAGTTTAGGGCCCTGCCCCCGACTCACGATGTGAATTGCACACGTTCCTTAACTTCCCTGAGCCCACTTCCAGGTCTGCATGCTGAGGACTGGGATGCTGGGTATGAGGCCCCCTGGGAGAGCACGTGTGAGAGAAGAAAGGGGTGTGTAGCTGCTGGGCTTGTGAAACACAGACCCGACCCCTTTCTTCCTGGTCAGCACCTTTCGCCTGTCCCCACTGTGGTCAGGAGACAGTCTGAGCTGTTTAGCCGCGGGGCCCAGCCCTTCTCAGCTGCCACAGCTGCCCTCAGGGCCCCTGTGCCATAGGCTGCCCCTCGGCCTGCAGCCCATGAGCCCTCCAAAGGCACCAGGCACTCCTCACTTCGTGCCCTGAGTGATGATGGTGCTAAAATAATAAGAGCTCTAGTAAGAGCTTTGCGCACTTACCATGTATCAGGCACCGTTCTGAGGGCTTTACATTGGCTGACTCATCACAACCCTGACAGGTGGATGCTATTCCTAGTTTACAGATGAGGAAACCGAGGCACTGAGAGCTTCAGCAACTTTATCAAGGCCACACTGCTAGAAGGTGGTGGAACTTGGTTCTAAACCCAGGCAGAATTAGCAGAACCTAGTAACACTAATTTGTGTTCGTTCAGTACAGGGGAACATTGTTCCTCCCTGCATCTGCACAAGGTACTGATCTCAGGCCCCTGAACCAGAGGGAGAGCTCATCGCCCAGAGAAGGTCTCTTTCTGCCCCCACCTTCTGAGGGCCACGGGCTGGCCTGTCCCACTGCGGAACCAGAAGCATCCTGGTGGCCTGCGAAGTCCAGGAGCAGGGCGAGCCAGTAGGTGGCGCTGCTTCCACAGCCCAGCAGGCCAGGGCTCAGACCCTCAGATCTCCCCTGAATACCCAGCCAGGGCAGGTGCAAGTGTTCATGGGCTGTCCGCATCGTCTCACCTTCCATGAACTCCCAGCCCTTCCCCTGGGCTCCAGTCTGCAAACCCACTGATCTTTCTAAAATGCAGATCCGCTTTTGTGACTGCCCTCTCTCAAAACCTTCCATGGCTCCCATAGACTTAAGACCACACTCTTTAGGTCAGCAAATAAGGCCCTGCCTACCTTTCTCCCCTCCACTCCTCCCACCACAGCACAAACAAGCAGCTCTTCCTGCCTCTGGGCCTTTGCACATACATGCAGCCTCCTCTGCCTACTCAACCCTCCTTCTTTACTCTGCTGAGAAAAATCCCCAAGAGCCTTCAGGGTGCGACTCCACATCGCCTTCTCTGTGAAGCACCCTCAGCCGCGGCCAGATCTGACAGGCTCCCTCCTCAGTACCCCCAACACCCTGTACACAGCTTGGTTTTGCGTGTGGGGTGCCTGCCATGTGCCAGGCACCGGGGATACAAGAATGAAGGAGGCAGCGTGAGATCCACTCTGCCAGAGCTGGTGGCACTAATCCTGTATCACACACAGGAATATGTGGCCATGCGCCGAGGTCAGTGCCGGTGTGGGGGGGAAGCGCTGAGTTCACTCCTCACATTGTAATGGATTTGTTTCCTCTTTTTAAGTTAAAATGTAATTTACATGCAGTAAAACACAGATGGTCCCCCACTTATGATGGCTTGACTTACAATTTTTTGGATTTCACGATGGTGCCAAAGTGATAGGCATTCAGTAGAGGCCATACTTGGAATTTTGAATTGTGATCTTTTCCCCAGGCTAGCCATATGGGGTACGGTACTCTCTGGTGATGATGGGAAGCTCCCAGTCAGCCCTGCGATCACAAGGGTAAACAACCAATACTCAACAGGGTACTGTGTTGCCAGCACTTTTTTCGATACCACGTTTCGCGTTTTCCCGTCCCATCGTGTCTACAAAATGCCCATCTGTGTCTCCTGCTTCTGGTGAGAAGACGAAGAGGAGGGCAATTACTCTTGAGATGAAACTCAAGGTAACTGCCCAGCATGAAGGAGGTAAGCCAGTAACAGCCGTCGCAGTTGACTTAGGACTTTGGCAATCGATGATCTTGACCATCTTAAAGGATAAGAAGCAAATGAGTGATGCAGTGAAATCATCAGCATTGGTTAAATTCACTGTCATCATGAAGAAAAGGGCTGGGCTGACGGATGACATGGAAAAAAAAAAAAAAAACTTGTCTGGGAATTTCCTGGTGGTCCAGTGATTAGGACTCCGTGCTTTCACTGCTGAGGGTGCGGGTTCAGTCCCTTGTGGGGGGACTAAGATCCCGCAAGCCGCACGGTGCAGCCAAATCAATAAATAAATAAGAAAAAAAGAAAAAAAACCTTGTTACGTGGATGGAAGACCAGGTACAAAAGTTCACACCACTTAGCCTACTGACCATCCGGGCTAAGGCAAGAAGTCTTCCCATACACTAAAAAAGTGTGTCGATGATTCTACAAATAATGCAAAGGTTTATACCAAGTTATGGCCGGTTCCAATGCTTCAAAAGGCAGCATAATTCTCATAATGTGAAAGTCAGTGGTGAGGCAGCAAGTGCCAATACTGAAGGTGCCAAAGTTTTTAAGGAAGAGCTGCAGAGGATAATTGTGGATGAGAAATATTTGCCAGAACAAATATTGAATGTCGATGAAATGAGCTTGTTCTGGAAGTGCATGCCAGAGCATACATACATTCATCAAGAGTCCAAGACAATGCCAGGATTCAAGGCATTCGAACACCGTGTAAGGCTGCTTTGGGGTAGAGATGTTGCAGGGTTCGAATGAAAGTTTTTCCTAATCTACCACTCGGAGAGCCCTAGAGCATTCAAATAATGCAATTCTCGTTTGTTATCACCATCACAAGAAAGCCTGGATGACATAAGCATTGTTTGAAGGCTGGCTTTTGAAGTGTTTCATCCCTCAGACAAGAGAATACTGAAGGCAAAAGAACATCCCATTCAAGAGTTTACTGATCTTAGACAACACTCCAGGGCATCCACAGCATACCAGCGACATGCATCTTGATGTCAAGGTTGTGTAGTTGGCACTGAACACAACTGCACTCATTCGACCCATGGACCAAGGCGCCACAGCTACGTTCAAAGCACACTCTTTACACCAACTGTCTGTGCAGGCTGTTGAAGAGATGGGATCTGGCCGAATACTCTGAGAGTTCTGGAAAGCTTTTAACGTTCTAAATGCTACCCAGACATCGCTGCCTCGTGGGAAGGAGTCACATGGCAGTGCATGAACGGCATTTAGAAGAAAGTTTTAAAGACATGCGTGAACACGTTCAAAGGCTTTAACTAAGATTCTGCTGTGGATGAAATAGTCCCAAGATATTAGTGCTTGGGAAACAGCTAGAATTGGACATTGACGAAGAGGATGTTCGTGAGATTGTTGGTACTGAAGCTGAAGAACTTTCCACTGAGGAGCTGATCGAACTGGAGGAAGAAAGAAGGAAGGAAAGAGGAAGAAGTTATGCCTGAGGCACCAGGAAAGTTCACAGCAAAGAAACTGGCAGAGACGTTTGCTGCTATCAGCAGTGGTGTAAGGATGTTAGAAGAAATGGACGTCAGTTATGAGACATTAGCAAGAGCTGACAGGCAGATACAGGACGTTCTTGCTTGCTCTAGAGAAATATAAAATGGAAAGAAGAAACAAACCGGACAGTCCGAACTTGATATCTCCCCGAAGAACACTATGCCTGCTAGACCATCAACAAGTGCCAACGCCCCAGTGCCTTCTCCCAGCCATTCTCCAGCCTTATCAGAAGAGAGAGAAAGTGACGACCTTGTCGCTGTAGCATTCCCATCATCCAGCAATTAATCTTAGTTCAATGCTTCAAACATTCTTCAGGCCCAACGTGCCTTCAGCTGTGTACGATAACGGTGGGTACCCTTCCATGCTGTCCTTCACTTTTAGGACAGTATTCAATAAATTATATGAGATAGCCAACACTTTATTATTAAGCAGGGTTTGTATTAGATGAGTTTGCCCAACCGTAGGCTAATGGAAGTGTTCTCAGCATGTTTAAGGCAGGCTAGGCTAAGCTACAATGTTCAGCAGGTGTATTTAATGCATTTTCGACTTGCAATGGATTTATGGCGAATGTAACCCCATCATTAAGTCGAGGAAGATCTGTAGATAAATCTAGTGTTTAGCTCAATGAACCCTTACCTAGTCAATATGTTTACACCAACATTCCCATTGCTCCAAAGTCCTTTTGTGCGCCTTCCAAATTGATTACCCAGCCCCCAGACATAACCATTCTTCTAACTTCTCTTGCCAGATACTAGTTTTGCCTGTTCTAGAATTCTGTATAAATGGAATCTTACAGCATGCACTCATTTGTGTCTGCCTTCTTTCACTCACCCATCATGTCTGTGAGGTTCATCTATGCTGTTAAGTGTAGCACTCCTTTCTATCTTTTTATTGCTAAATAATATTCCATTATGTAAATATACCACAATGTGTCTATTCTCCAGTTCACGGACATTTGGGTTATTTCCAGTTTTGAGCTTTGATGAATAAAGACGCTATGAGTGTTTTCGTACAAGTCTTCGTGGACAGTTTTTCACTTCTAGGGTATATTTTCACTCTTTATTTCTAGGGTCTATACCTAGAAATAAAATTGATGGGCTGAGCTTCCCTGGTGGCACAGTGGTTGAGAGTCCGCCTGCCGATGCAGGGGACACGGGTTCGTGCCCCGGTCCGGGAAGATCCCACGTGCCGCGGAGCGGCTGGGCCCGTGAGCCATGGCCGCTGAGCCTGCGCGTCCAGAGCCTGTGCTCCGCAACGGGAGAGGCCACAACAGTGAGAGGCCCGCATACCACAAAAAAAAAAAAAAAAAAAAAATTGATGGGCCATAGGATGGTTATATGTTTAACTTTAGTAGATGCTACAAACACTTGTCCCAAACCTATCTGGATGAACCAAGTTCACATGCCCAGCAGCAGTGTATGAGTTCCAGTTGCTCTATAACCTCGCCAACATTTGATATTGTCAATCATCTTCATTTTAGTCTTTCTAGGGTGTATGCAGTACTCTTTCATTATAGTTTTAACTTGCAATTCCTATTGACTAAAGTTGAACCCCTTTTCATGTTTGCCAATTAGATATCCCCTTTTGTGAAGTGCCTGTTCAAGTCTTTTGCCCACTTTTAAATTGGGTTTTGGTTCTTCCTTATTGATTTGTAAGATATATGAGAGACCTTTGTCAGATATATGTATTGTGAATGTTTTCTCCCAATATGTGGCTTGCCTTTTCATTTTCTTAAAGGTGTATTTTTTTTAATTAACTTGGAAGTATTTTTGATACCAGTTTTTTTAAAAAAATATTTATGTATGTATGTATATATTTCTTTATTTTCACCAGGTCTTAGTTGCAGCAGGCAGGTTTCTTAGTTGTGGCATACAAACTCTAGGTTGCAGCATACATGTGGGATCTAGTTTCCTGACCAGGGATTGAACCCGGGCCCCCTGCATTGGGAGTGTGGAGTCTTATCCACTGTGCCACCAGGGAAGTCCTTTAAAGGTGGATTTTTAATGATCAGGTTGTAAATTTTGATCAAGTTCAATTTATCATTTTTAAAATTTTACTATCTGCTGGGTAGAAGTCAAGGTTCATTGTTCTCCATTTGGATATCCACTTGCTACAGCACAATTGAAAAGACCTTCTTTGGGCCTAAATATTTCCACTAAAATTAAATTATTTACTGCCTTGTTGAAAATCAAATGATTGTTCAAATATGAGTCTATTTCTTCACTCTCTGTTCTATTCCATTGATCTGTTGGTCCATCCTTGCACCAAAACCACACTGTCTTAATTAATATAGCCTAATAGTAAGTCTTGAAATACAGTAATGTAAGTCCTCCAATCTTGTTCTCCTTTAAGGTTGTCTTGGACACCTAGGTCCTTTGCATTCCCATTGACTTTTTTAATTGGCTTATCAATTTCTGCAAAAAAAAAAAGCCCACTATAACTTTGATAAGGTTATATGGAATCTATAGATCAATTTGTAGAGAACTGACATCTTAATAATTTGAGTCTTCTTATCCATACACATGGCATAACTTTCCATTTATTTCAGTCTTCTTTAATTTTTCTCAGCAGTGGGCCATCTTTTGTTAAATTTACCCCTAGGTATTTGTATTAGTCTGCTCAGGCTGCCATATCAAAATATCGTAGACTGGATGGTTTAAAACACCCCCACCAACACTTGATCCCAATACATCTCTGTCCACCTGTGAGCCATTGAACAAGTCCTGCCTCTCTGAACCCCCTGTGAAGTCTGGGCTGAGATGCAAAAACATACAGATCCCTTGCTACCCTGAAATTCTCCAGATACAATGTGGAGTCTCCCATCTGGTGTCTCACTAGCCCTGGTTGTTGTTTTTTTCCGAGACAGACCAATTCTAGGGACTTCTGTGTATTTATTCCCTCTGAGGGCAGATCCTGGGACTTCCCTCACGGTCACTCGGCAAATTTAGGGACATATATTCTCCAGGGGGTTGTTATTCACTCAACAAATATCCATGGAAACCTTGACCCTACCCCTCTCTGCTGCCTCACATCGACGAGTCCAGGGAGATCACTCACCAAGTAGATCCTACCTGCCCACTGCTCTCCCCAACCCCGCACTAGTCCAGCCCCCCTCATCACCCTCCCAGACAGCAGCAATGGCCCCTGACTGGTGCCCAAGCTTCCAGCCTATACACAGCAGCTGACTCCAGTGATGTTTGCAAAGCACACATCTCCTCCATGCACCCTTCCTGGCTTCTCTTCAATCTGAGGACAGAAACCAAATCCTTAGTATGACCACGTAGACTTCTAACTACCGTTCACCTCGCTTGCCCCGCTGCTTGCCGCCCCCCTCCAGGCTACTCAGAACTCCAGCAGCAATCGGCTTTTGAGTTTCTGAACCCCCAGAGCTCCTTCCTATATCAGGGCTTGTCATCCACTGTTCCTCTGCCCACGACGTCCACTAACTCCAATGCAGCCTCCAGTGTCGCCTCCTCTGAGAAGCCCTCCTTGATCAGCCCACCCATCGCTTCCACCCACCCCACTGCAGGCTGAGTCCCTTCCATTTACACTGTCATAGTACCCTGACTTCTGAACACTTATCACCCTTACAAGTGTATAAGGGTGATTGCACCTGTGTGATCATTTGTCTGATGTCTGTCTCCTCCACTAACCCAGGCCTAGTTCAGGGTTTGGCACACCGTACATGCTCAATAAAGACTGGTGGAATGAATAAACAAATGGCTGAATAATTTGTACCAGATGGAGTCCCAGGCCAGGAACTGTAACGCTAACCAAGACGGGGTGGCTCCCTGGAGGAGCTCAGGATGACATCCATGGAAACTGATGGATGCAGGGAGAGGGAGCAGGGCATGGCCACTTCCATCCACCAGGAGGGGCCGGCAAAGACTTTGAGGGAGCTCCGCTGAGCTAAAAAGGTGAGGAGGCAACCAGCACCAGGAGAGCCAGGAAATTTGGGTGAAGTTTGGTGCATTTGGGGGGCAGAGTGCTTGGACAGGCAGACAGGGCATTCAGGGCGGCCGTGAAAGCCTGTAGTGCAGGCAAGGAGTCTGGACTGCGTCCGTGGAGACTGGCCACGCTCTCCAGCATCCAGGGATGCTCCCGATTGGTACCATATTTCTGAGCCTGCACGAGATTCTATTAATTTATACATGTATATATACGTGTATTATTTACCATCTTTGCATGTATAAAAAAATCAGTAGAGCTTAATTTCTCTCTTATTTTGTAGATTAAAAAATAAACAGAAGACTTGATACAGTTTTTCCACCCCTCGACAGACAGCCTTGTGTACCCACGGGGAGACCACCATTTTCCTGGCCATGGGGAAGCCACCCAGGCACTGTGGCTCAGAGGAACATCATGCTCAGATCTGCTTTTCAAGAAAGACCCCACCTGTGTTGGCATGGCAGCCAGATTGGACAGGAGAGATGGGAGGTGAGGAAGTGAGTCAGGAGGCTGCTGGCCGAGACAGAGGGGCCAGCAGGGATGAACGGCCGCACTTGGTGGAGGGGAAACGGAGGCCAAAGAGGGGGTCAGATTCCAGGTGATAAAGCAGCAGAGGTTTGATTGAACCAGACCTCCTGATGGGAGCCCCATGTTCTCTCCCGCTCAACAACACATCGAAGCTGCCCCCCAACCCCTCCCAGGAGTCAGAGGAGGTCCTTGCCCTCTGCAGCGCCGCCGGGACCCTCCCAGTAAGCACAGCGGTCATGAGGTGCTCTGAGAGTCCTGGCCGCAGTCCTGCAGCCACTCAGTGACTGTCCTAGATAGGGTGCAGATGAGTCCTGTGTGTCCCCAAAGGTGGCCCTGGGTGCACAAGGTCATGTGAGAGGGAATATGAAGAAAGAGCTCCAGGAGGGGTGAGGTGCCCGTCACTGGAGGCGTGTAAGCCCAGGCCATGGCTCTCTGGCCTCCAAAGGCCATGTCCCCACAGCATCATGAGGTCCTTCAGTGGGTGCCAGGACAGGGCCATCGTCCGGGCATTGCCCGCTGGGAACGACTCTGCCAGGGCAGAGACCTCATCGGGTGGAGGAGGCGGGGGGCTCCCCCTCCCTCACTGGGCAAGGCAGCTTGCAGGCCCCGTCTCCTGCCCCAGCCCCACTTCCTCAGCAGGGACCACCACGAGGAGGACCAGACTGGGAGGTACCGAGACAGACTGGAGACTCAACAGGAAACGGGAGTGGGGGTTTCAGAAAGGGAGGCAGGAGATTATTAATCTCTTGATTAATAGCAGCGGGCCGGCGGGGAGGGGGATGGGCGGTCCCACCGCAGTCCTGCGGCAGCCGGCAGGGTCCGCCAGGCTCTGGTCTCCCCACAGTCCCAGCTAGTCGTTCCCAAGTGCGGACGGAAGGGACAGCAGGCCCAGAGGGCAGTGTCCCCCGCCCAGGCCGGCGCTCCCACTCAAGCCCAAGACCACGGTCCGGTCGGGGGGGAGGTGGACACATCGTGGGCTTCTCGAACCACACAGGCTGACCGAGGAGGGGCAGGAAAGCAGGCCACGTTTTAAGAAAGCACTAAGTCCAGGACATCATGTGGCTTTGAGGGCCGCAGGCAACCCAACCAGAGCGGGGAGGCGGCCTGGCAGGGGGCCGTCTGGCGGAGGCAGATGAAGTTCCGGCAAACCCCTCGGCTCAGCACATCTGGAAAAGGTTGGCTCTAATGCCATCAAAGAGCTCGGAGAGGCCAGGGAGAGAGCCGAGGGCAGGAGAGCCAGGCCGAGGAAAACTTAACCCCCGAGGCCCTGGGGCTCCTCCTTCCAAATCTGTCTGGCCCTGGGGCCCACCCCCTGCAGCAGCTGACCGGGGGGCTCGGGAGGGCAGGAGGGCAGCGACGAAAACGTGCGACATCCCGCTGCAGTGAACCAGGCACAGCCAGGGCTGTGATTTCCACCCCAGAGCAAGACGGGGGCGTTGATCCCCATTTCCCATAAAGGGAAACTGAGGCACGGGGGGGCAGCACCCCTAATCCTCTCCACTGGTTCTGAAGGCCCCTCACAGGGAAGTGTCCCGGTCCAGCCCCTCACTACAAGCCAAGAGGAGAAGCCAGCAGGGAAGGGACGCCCACCCCCCCTCCCCCACCCCGGCCAGGGCCCCCTGCCTGGCTGTTCCCTCTCCCCGACCTGCACCCCCTCCCCTGGCGAAATCCCCTCATCCCCCAGATCTCAGCTCAAATGCTCCCCAGGGAAACTCCAGAACCAGGTATTATAGCAGGGACACCCTCCTCCCCGGCATAGCTGTGAGTCTTTGATTGACATGTCCCTCCCTCCACACGCCCCACACGCCCCCCCCCCCGAACTCTGAGAGGGAGGGGCCATGATCTTTTTGCACACTAGTGCCTGGCGCTTAAGTGCTCATTCAGTACCAAACAAACAGCTAAACAGACCAAACGCATGATCTGAGAAACCCGAGTCAGGGCTGCAGGTCCTGAGACCAGACCCAGCCCGGCAGGACCCCGCTCCACACCAGCTTGGACTGACTGGGCACCGGGCACCATCCTCCGGGGCTCATGTTTGTATGTGAACATTAGTTTTGGGTGTCACCCTCACCTACATACACACAGACACACACACACACTACAAAAACCCAATATAAAAAAAGCATGGAATGGGAAAATCCAAATGGGACACAGTTGTATTACAATTTTTTTTTCATTTAACAAGAGGATGGATACGTTTCTTTAATGAACATTTGTTAAGCAGCTTAATGTGCCCAGGCTCTGGGATAAGGACACTGTGGTCCTGCCTTTGAGGTGTTCACGGGTGGGTGGAAAGAGTCAGCCCTGAAATCAGACCGTCTGGGTGTCACATGGTTGGACCCACATGGGTGATGGGTGCCCCCCACCCCGGTGTTCTCTCCTAGTGCTGTCCTGACAAGGCCCTCCCCCTCCCTTCCGGGTCCACCCCCCACTCCTCTCACACCCCCTAACTCCCCCCAACCCCTCACCCCCCCACCTCCCCCCACCGGCACCCACCCCCACCCCCGGGCAGCTTTGCTCCTACAGCCATCCTCTGCCTGCCTTCACCAGCCGCCTCCCCTCTCTCCCAGGTCATTGCTGGCAGTTTACAAACATGCAACTGTGTCTCCTATCTTAAAAACAAACAAAAAAAACCCCACCTCCCTGGACTTCTTACTCCCCTCCAGCTACCAAGCCCCATTTAAAAAAACTTTTTTATTGGAGTATAGTCGCTTTACAATATTGTGTTAGTTTCTACTCTACAGCAAAGTGAATCAGCAATACGTATACATATATCCCCTCTTTCCCATTTCTTCTTTTTTTAATATTTATTTATTTGGCTGTGCTGCATCTTAGTTGTGGCAGGCAGGATCTTCATTGCTGCATGTGGGCTCTTCCTTGCGGCATGCAGGATCTTTTTTTTTTTTTTTTTAGTTGCAGCATGAGGAATCTTTTAGTTGTGGCATGTGGGGTCTTCAGTTGCGGCATATGGGTTCCAGTTCCCTGACCAGGGATCGAAGCCAGGGCCCCTGCGTTGGGAGTGCGGAGCCCTAGCCACTGGACCACCAGGGTAGCCCCCCATACCCCATTTCTTGCTTCCTTCACAGCAAAACTTCTTGAAAGAGTTTTCTATCCTTTGGATCTTCATTTCCTCACCTCTCATTTTTCTCCTCCACCCGTGCCACCTCAGCCTCCATCCTCACCACTCCCCCAAACTGCAGTTGCCAGGTCCCCAGTGATTCCACATTGCCAAATCCAATGGTCACGCCTCAGCCCTCATCCCGTTGGCCACCCAGAAGCATTGAAAGACTCACACTCTCCCTCCCCAAAGTCTCATCCCAGAACACTGGGTTTTCTTGATGCTCCTTCTGACCTGGCTGCTTCTTCTCATCTCCTCAGCCCTAATCTCAGAGGCTGGGGTACCCAGACTGTTCCAGGATCAGCACCTCTTCTCCATCTAGTCATCCCCAAGTTCACCTCCAGTCCCATAGCTTTAAATACCATCAAAATGCTTATGATTCTCAATCATCAAGTTTCCCCAATTCTAACATGCACATACTGTTAACACTTAAACATCTCTGACATTGGGATTCATGTAACAGTTGATGGTGCACTATAGCTTAATTAGCAACATTCTTAGTGATCATAAGACAATGCACTTCTTCCAAACCAATGGCATCTGAGAATCCATGAAATTCAATATGGCCCCAGGGGCTTCCTGGAACTCCAAACTTTTGAAATCAACCTCTTGCTTGATACCCCTCTCCACGTGGATGCCCCACAGGCATCTCCCATTTCACTTGGCCAGAGCAGAGCTGCTGTTTTCCACCTCCTAGGGGTGACCTCCTGTCAGTGTCCCCAACTCAATGAATGGCATGCCCAGCCAACCAGCCACTCACGCCAGAAGTTTAGGGTTATTCCAAATTGCTCCCGCCCATAAGTAATCAGACACTCCTGTCATCTCAGTTTCCAGAACACCTCCTGAATCTACTCACTTCTCTCCACTTCCCCAGCTATCACCCGCCATCATCTTGAGCCTGTGTCCATTTTTTCCCTCGGCAGCCAGTGATCGTTTCGAAAGCTAAATCAGCCCATCTCAGGAACCTCCAAAAAGCAGAGAAAAAATAAACCCAAAGCAAGCACAAGGAAAGACATAGTATACATAAGAGCAGGAATCAATGAAATTGAAAAGATAAAAACAATAGAGAAAAATCAATGAAACCAAAAGCTGGTTCTCTGAAAAGATTTTTTTTTTAAATGATAAACCTCGGGCTTCCCTGGTGGCGCAGTGGTTGAGAGTCCGCCTGCCGATGCAGGGGACATGGGTTCGTGCCCCGGTCTGGGAGGGTCCCGCATGCCGCGGAGCGGCTGGGCCCGTGAGCCGTGGCCGCTGAGCCTGCGCATCCGGAGCCTGTGCTCCGCAATGGGGGAGGCCACAGCAGTGAGAGGTCCGCGTACCGGGAAAAAAAAAAAGAAAGAAAGATAAACCTCTAGCAAGACTGACAAAGAAAAAAGGAGAGAAGACACAGATTATCAATATCAGGAATGACATTGGGAAGATCATGATACACATAAATTTAAGAACTCAGAGGAAAGGGACCAATTCATCAAAAAACACAAATTATCCCAACTCACTCAATATGAAATAGATCATTTGAATAGCCCTATAACTATTAAGGAAATTGAATTTGTAGCTGAAAAACTCTCCCTAAAGAAATCTCCAGCCCCAGATGTTCACTGGAGAATTCTACCAAATGTTTAAGATGAATTAATACCAATTCTATATAATCTCTTCCAGAATATAAAAGAGGAGGGAGCACTTCCTAACTTATTTTATGAAACCTTGATACCAACGTCAGACAAAGACAGTACAAAACCAGAAAACTACAGACCAATATCCATCATGAATATAGACACAAAAATCCTTAACAAAATATTAGCAAACAGAATTCAGTATTACATTAAAAGAATTATATACTATGGCCAAGTGGAGTTTATTCCAGGGATGCAATGTTGGTTCAATATTGCAAAGTTAGTCAATGTAATCACCATATTCACAAGCTAAAGAAATCACATGACCATGTTAATCAATGCAAAAAAAAATTTGGGACCAAATTCAGTGCCCATGATAAAAACTCCGAGAAAAATAATAATAGAATTTCCTCAACTTGATAAAGAACATGTACAAAAACTTTACAGTTAATATTATAGTTGATGGTGAAATGCTTTCCCCCTATAACCGGGAACAAAGCATTCTCTCCACTCATTTATAAGTTCTGGAAGTTCTAGTCAGTGAAAGTTTGAGAAAAGGAAATAACAGACATACAGGTTGGAAAGAAGGAATCAAGACTGTCTCTATTTACAGATGACTTGATTGTCTTTGGAGAAAATCTCAAGGAATATACCCCAAAACTCCCAGAACTAATACATGGATTCAGCAAGGTCATAGGATCCAAGATAAACATACAAAAATCAACTGTGTTTCTATATACTAGCAATGAACTTGTGGACGTCAAAATGAAAAATACAATTTTACCAACTGTACCAAAAAAACCTATTCACAATCACTCCCCCCCAAAAAAAATAAAGAATAGAACTTGTATGCCAAAAACTATAAGAAATCAATGAAGAAAGATGAAAGAAATCAAAAAATATCTAAATAAATGAAAAAAAATCTAAATAAATGAAATCCATAGTTCTGGATTGGAAGTCAATGTAATAAAGATATCAATTTTCCCCAAGTGGATATACAGGTTTAATGCAATTCCTGTTAAAATCTCATGAAGATTTTTGGTAGATATAGACAAAATTAGTCTAAAGTTTATATGAAAAGACATAGGAACTATAGTAGCTAAAACGATTTCAAAAGAGATGAATAAAGTGGGAAAAATCAGTCTACCCGATTCCAAGACTTGCAGAGCTACAGCAATCGAGACCGTGTGGTACTGGCAGAACTACAGACACACATATCAATGGAACAGAAAAGAGAAACTCAGAAAGAGACCAACACAATTGTGCCCAAATGATTTTTGACAAACATGCCAAAGCAATTCAATGAAGGAAGGATGTTTTCAACAAATGGTACTGGTGTAGCTGGGATATCCATAGACCAATAAAATGAACCTCTCCCTAAATCACACACCTCATGCAAAAACCAACCCAACATGGATCACGGACTCAGGTGTCGAATATAAAACTTAAAACTTTTAGAAAAAATAAATAGGAGAAAATGGTCTTAGACTTGACACCAAAAGCATGATCCATAAAATGAAAAACTGATCCACTGGACTTCATTGAAATTAAAAACCTTTTACTCTGCAAAAGAGTGTTTAGAAAATGAAAAGGCAAGCCACTGAGAGGGAGAAAATATTTGCAAACCACGTATCTGACAATGGGCTAGTATCTAGAAACTATAAAAACATCTCAAACCTCCACAGTAAAAAAAAAAAAAAAAAAAAAAAAAAAATCCAATTAGAAAATGGGCAAAAGACATGAAGAGACATTTCACAAAAGAAGATATCTGGATGACAAATAAGCACATGAAAAGAGGTTCAACATTATTAGCCCCTAGGGAAATGCAAATTAAAACCACAATTAAACAGACTACCCAGAATGGCTAAACTAAAATATTGTGACAACACCAAATGCTGGCAGGGATGCATGAAACTGGATCACTCAGACTTTGCTGGTGGGAATGTAAAATGGTACAGCCACTCAGGAAACAGTTTGGCAGTTTCTTTAAAAACTAAACATGCAAGTACCATATGACCCAACAATTACACTGCTGGGCGTTTACCCAAAGAAATAAAAACTGATGTTCACACAAAAACTTGAATGTTTATAGCAGCTTTATTCAATATAGCCCCAAACTGGAAACGACCTAGTTGTTTTTAAATGTCTTTTAACAGACACATGGTTAAACTAACTGTGGCACATCCATACTACGGAATACTACTCAGCTATAAAAAGGAAGGAATTCTTGACACACCCAACAGCCTGGATGAACCTCCAGAGAATTATGAATAAAAAGACCCATTCCTGAAAAGTTATATACTGTATGATTCCATTCTTTTTTTTTTGCGGTACGCGGGCCTCTCACTGTTGTGGCCTCTCCCGTTGCGGAGCACAGGCTCCGGACGCGCAGGCTCAGCGGCCATGGCTCACGGGCCCAGCCGCTCCGCGACACGTGGGATCTTCCCGGACCGGGGCATGAACCCGCGCCCCCTGCATCGGCAGGCGGACTCTCAACCACTGCGCCACCAGGGAAGCCCTCCATTCTTGAAATAACAAAATTACAGAAATGGAGAACAGATTAGTGGTAATGGTGGTTTCCAGGGGCTGGAGGGAAGAGAGAATGGGGAGTTATTGTTTAATGGGTATAGAGTTTCAGTTTTACAAGATGCAAAGAATTATGGAGATGGGTGGTGGTGACGGCTGCACAACAATATAGACGTACTTAATACTGCTGGACTGTACACTTAAAAATGGTTAAGATGGTGGGACTTCCCTGGCAGTCCAGTGGTTAAGACTCCACGCTTCCACTGCAGGGGGCGTGGGCTCGATCCCTGATTGGGGAACTAAGATGCCGCATGCCACGTAGCGCGGCCAAAAGAAAAAAAAAAAAACGGTTAAGATGGCAAACTTTGATTTATGTGTATTTTAACACAATTAAATTATGTCTTACAACTGCTTATGAATTTACAATGACCTTGAAATAAAAAGTTTAATTTTTTTAAAAAACCTAAATCAAGACATTTATCATCAGTATTTAAAACCTTCAATGACGTCCCAGTACTCTTACAATAAATTCCAAACTGAGGCTTGTTGAGATCAGTCTCTGCCTCTGCATCCTCCTCACCTGCTCTGCTTCTGGACACGGACCTTTCTCTCTGTTCCTTCATCTGGGACCTCGCTGCCTCAGGGCCTTTGCACCAACTATCTCCACCCCATCTTCACACAAAGGCTCTTTCTCACCATTCATGACTCAGCATCAATGTCATCTCTTCAAAGAATCTCTCTCCCAAGTCCTCTAAAGTAGCCCGGATTTATACTCAGTCATTACCCTATTTTAATTTCCTGAACTCGTTAGGAGGGAATTTTTTTTCTTGTTTTCATATTTATGTGAATAGAAACTCCATCAGAGAGAGGATTTGGTCTTATTCACCACCATATTCCCCCCCGGGCACAAAGTAGGCCCTTAATAAATATTTGTTGAGACGCTTGAGTGGATGAACAAACACAAAGAGGGCTACGTGGAGCTCCTGGGGGAGTGGGTGGGGGCACAGGGAGGGACTGGGGACACATGCCAGTCCTCTAGTGCATTCCAAATCGGCTTCAGTGTGCCCAGATTCTGTTACACTCATGTTTTCATAACCACACCCTCCCTTCCCCCACCTGCACAGTTTTGTCATAAAAATGTCATCGGGGTGTAATGAGATAATGTGCCGACTTCCTAGCGCTCAGCAAAGAGAGGCGCCAATTATGGTCCCGCCGATCCCCAAATCTCATTCTGCAGAATTGCAGAAACCCCTTCTCCCTGTGGTGGCCCCAGCCCAGCCTTCACACTGAGCAGTACGGGCAGCAGGAGGTTGCAGGGGCAGGGGTCCCAACCACTCGGCGGCAGACCGGCTCTGTGTCCCCTCATGAGTCACTTGATATTTATAGCTCTTCTCTGGGAGTCGTAGCCAACGTATCAAGAGCATGTCACCAGCAAGACACTGGCCGACACATGCCATCGTCCCAGCACTGAATCTCCCCGATAACTTCACACAACGCATCCTTTTTACAAATGAAACAAGTGAGACCCCGATCCCCACCCCTCCTCTTCCTACCCTCAGCTCCATCCCACACTTGGCGTGTGGACCCCGCCTGCGTGTGCCAGCTCCATCCATGCTCCCCACGCCCACAAATAGCCACCCCTCACCCTCCTCTTCAGGCTTGGGGTGCACCCACCACAGGCACCGTCCCCCAGATTCAAGGAAGAGGCCAGGGCAGGCCTGGAAGCCACTCAGGGCTGTTTGGCCGGGTAGCCACAGAATGGTCTGGAAGCGAGGCATAGGCTTCAGATGGACACATCCCCCTGGCCTCATGGACTCCTGCCCCATGAGGATGGGGATGGCTGAAGGAGGGCCAGAGTGGCCTCCCTAAAGCGTCCCCTCTGCCTGGGTACAAGGGCCCTGGGACCCAGGTACTCTCTTCTGCGGGGTAGGGGAGGGGGTGCAGGTAGGCCCCCATCATGCCTGAGTCCGGCTCCATCTCCTACGGCTCCGCAGGTGGTAGAGCGTGGCCAGCCTGCTCCTCCGAGAAAACCCAGAGCTCTGAGCCAGCAGGACGCTTCCCAGGCACAAATGTGTTGGGCGGGGGGCTTCACCCCCAGCTCATGCTCCTTTCGGCCTCCTCCCTCCTGCTTTGGGCTCTCGCTGCCCAAGGTGCTACCATCAAAGGAGAAAGCAGCCCCTCAGCCAGTTGTCTTGGCAGGAGGGGTGGGGAGATAATCCTATTTAACTGAAGGCTCCTGGACTAGATGCTGCAGAATCGAAGGGAAGGACCAGCTAAGCCCCACCTCCTCAGCTGAGTGCATTGGGCCTGTGGTCCCACCACCCCTGCTTCATGTGCCCCACCATCTGTCATCGCCCAGCCCCATGCAGGGGTCTGGAGCCCCGGAGCCCCTCCCATCGTGGCCACCAGCTGTTCTGTTCCTTTGCTGCGAGGCCCTGCCTCAGCTCAGATGTCACCTCGTCCCAAGAGCCTTCCCAAGCCCCCTGTCAGGACGAAGTGCCTGGCTTACCTTGGGCCCCAGCCACCATTCAAACCATGCTTCCTCGCTCCTGGGGAGTCACCTCTTTGAAGAGAGACAGATAGTCATGCGCTCTCTTTTGGCCAGGGCCCGGCATGGAGCCGGCCTCCAGGCAAACATGAATGAATGAATGAATGAATGAATGAGTGAGTGAACGAACAAGACATTCCAGGCCTCCTGGGAAGGGATATCCGGGGACAGCGGTTTTCCAAGCACCCCAAATCATGTTACCTATTTCTAGGCAAAGCTAAGCACACCTCTAGGAGAGTGAGGAGGCCATTGCTCATCCGAGCGGGAACACGGCACCGCCTGTGCCCCAGGGGAAGGTCCCAGTATCTCCTGGACTCCAAGGAGGGGACGCCCGTGGACAGCCGTGTCCAGGTGGCTGGGCAGGCCCACCAGCATCCATTTATTAAGTTCGACTCCAGATCGAGCTCACGGCGAGTGAATGGAGTCGGGGGAGAGGGACGGACTAGGATCCAGTCCCAGACTCAGCACCCAAATTGGGGAGAAGGGAGGAGGCGGCCAGCAAACAGCCAGGGATGAAGGCAGCGCTCCTGACTGGACCACAGGCTCCAGATACACAGGTCAGAGAGCATCCCCTCCCCTCCCCAGGCGGCGCCCAATCACATGCCACCCAGAGCCCCTGGGCTCTCACTTCCTGGCCCCACCCACCGAGTAGCCCTTCCCACCAGCAGGCTCACTGCCCGAGGTAACAGCCAGGTTAAACCCAGACATTCCAACCCTTCTCTACCAGGGCTCAGACACGCTCTCCTGACAACTAGACCGGGGCCTCACGTCCTCCCTTCTGGTCACACTGTCACAGCCACATGAGGGAATTGGGATGGAGCCCCGTTTCCGAACACAGCCAGAAGAAGACAGGACGTTTAGGGTTCTACAAGCTTCCTTGTCATGCTTATTCTTTTCTGGTCGGACTGCCCACAATTCTACACAGGACCTGGTGAAGCCTGGTCCAGGAGTCTGCAGTTAAAGGTGAACTCCCCTGAGGTGTGTCACACCTCTGGTGAAGGGATCCAGATGAGGGAAACCCTTCCTTATAGGGTGGGAGCACCCCAGCCAGTGGGGGAGTGGGGGACAGGAAGCATAAAGGAGAGGGATGTGGGCAAAACTTTACCAAGTTCGTGATAACCTTCTCCAGGCAGACACAAAACACCCAGAGGATCTCAGGGTAAACAGCAGACACCCCCTGCCCTCGAGGGACAGACTCCAGCAAGAGGAGAGATGGCCAGGCAGACAATTAACTAAAACAAGTCCAGCTGTGCTCTAGGAGAGGACAAATAAGATTCTGGGGGAGTATAACTGAAGGACTTATCACTTCTGCCTGGGAGGGTGCAGCTGGACCCCCAAGGCAAAGAAGGAATTCACTGGCCAAGGGAAAATAACAGTTAACAAATAACTGTCATTAGCATGTCCCAAAACACATCACACACACAGCATGAACTGGCACTTTCTCTCCTGGAATCCTAACAACCGCCCTACAAGACAGGCATTGTCTCCGTTTTAGAAATAAGGCTCAGAGAGGGCAAGTAACTTGCTCAAAGTCACACAGCTGGTCTTTTTGACTCTGAAGCCCACCTTACTGTATATCCCCCAACCCCCATAACAGGCTATAAGGATGGCAAGGAGGCGTGAGATGCATAGAACAAAGTAAACAAAATGCCACAGAGACAAAGAGAGTGCAGGTGAATTCTTCCCAGGACCAAAAGGAAAACTCCTCCAAGAGTCAGAAATGAAGAAGGAAATAAGGGAGGAGAAAAGCAGGGTGGGGGGAGCCTGGGTGTCTTTAGTATGCGACGGTGAGAATAGCCTCTTCCTTTTCCAGTGCAATGTGGACAAATATCTGTTCAAACACGATCACATCGTCTTAGATGACACATTTGGGGGACATTGTGCACAAGCTAAACTATATCAGCCCCAACCCAAACACTCACGGGGATCTTGACAAATTTGCACCAGCTCTCGTGAGAATGAGTCGCCCTCCCTCTTCCTCTTTCTTGTGTCGTCAGCACCAGAAATCTAGATACTGATGTGACGTGATAAGGTGTTAGCAAAGGCTACTGCAGCAATTAGATTGTAATATATAAATGTATCGACTTGTACAACTCAAACTTACACAATATTGTGTGTCAATTATGTCTCATTTTTTTTTTTTTTAAAAAGAAAAAAGGTAAGAAATCTAGGATCTGTTCATGTCCTAGAGATCAAAGGGATGGTGAGATGCAGGATGAAATGGAGAACTGGGAGAGGCCATCTGCCACCGATCACACCACAGTCACGCACCATCTTGCTTTCTGTGCAAAATTTCTGTGTGAACGCAAACAAAAGCATCCAAAACGTTTCCAGAAATGAAGGGAACCAAGGATTGAAATACGGCAAGACACAGCTGAGTAGCCAGGATTATAAACAAGAGACTACAGCACAAGGTGGCTATGGGGGTTCAGCTGGGGTTTGCCACCCTAACCTCAGAATAAGAAATGCAAGCTCAGAGCACGCCCAGGCCCGAACTACCTGCTGGGAGCTGCCTTGGGGGTGGTTTTCCTGGGATCTGCTTCTTTACTTGTTTTTTTAAATTTTATTGAAGTATAGTGGATTTACAATGTTGTGTTAATTTCTGGTGTATAGCAAAATGAATCAGTTATACATATATATATTCTTTTTCATATTCTTCTCCATTATGGTTTGTCACAGGACATTGAATGTGGTTCCCTGTGCTATGCAGTAGGACCTTGTTGTTTATCTATCCTATATGTAACAGTTTGCCTCTGCTAATCCCAAACTCCCATTCCTGCCCTCCCCTACTCCCCTTCCCCGTTGGCAACCACGAGTCTGTTCTCTATATCTGTGAGTCTGTTTTTGTTCTTAGCTGAGCCGTGGCCCGGCCTCAGGCTGCATTCCCAGAGCACTTCTTACAAGCCAGGGTACAGGACTTCCCCCACTGAACTTCCAACCAACCATCCTCCAACAACCTCTTAAGGAGCACTCCCATTTCAGAGGTGGGGAAACCCAGGCTAAGAGGACAAAGCCGGGCCAATGAAACATCAGGGGAATCAGCTGAAGGCTCTGGAAAAGACAATCCTCTCTGATAGGAAAAAGTGGTGCCAAATCCCCTTTCCTCCTTTTTCGGGACACTGTTATATGAGACGTGATGCCTGGAGCTGCTGCCGCCCTTCTATAATCTTGAGGAGCCATGTGGCAGACACGCAGGGGCTGGCAGAGAGGAAGATAAAGGAGGCCGAGATCTTGAGCGTATCATCGGCCCAAACGGAAGTACCTCTTCCAGACTGTTGTGAGATTAATAGGCTCCTGTTATCGAAGCCTCTTTCAGCAATGTCATCTATTGTTTTCAGCCCAAGGTATTGTGAGATACAGGAAAACATGCATAAGACACAGTCTCTGCCTCAAAGGGCTCCCCGGGTCCTCCCGAGCTCCTCCCACCCTGAGGCTCTGCTCTGGAGAATCAGCCCAGCACACAGACTTTTGCAGCATGCAGACTCTTAAGAAAACTGTAAAAGTACGCTTTAAAAAATTAGCCTAAGAAACAATAATCTCACTGAGACAGGGCCATACAGTCTGGAGCTTTGTCTTTACTTTTTGGCCGCACCACGCGGCATGTGGGATCTTAAGTCCCGGACCAGGGATCGAACCCATGCCCCCTGCCCCTGAGCTGGAAGTGCGGAGTCTTAACCACTGGACCACCAGGGCAGCCCCTGGAGCTCTTTCTTCCCTCGGAAAACTCCCCTCACAGGATGCCCCAGCTCAGGAAAGGTCTCCCTGCGGGTCTGGGCCCCACTCGGTCTCCACACAGCACCAGGGGCAGACATAACTGTGCACTTGTTACTGTGCTGCTCTGACCAGTGTTCCCCTCCCCAGCCCCGCGGCCATCTCCCCAAGTCAGGAACTGGTCTGTGTTCTCACCCGCACTCTCCTGGGAGCCTCGGGGCCTGTATACAGGAGGAGGTCTACAGATGTTCATTGGGGGGAAAAGGGAGCTGGGCCTTGAAACCTCAGGAGCATCCCAGAGGGGCCTGCTTGATGGGCCAGCATCAAACCCAGCCCAGTCCCTGCGACTCTCCTTGTGACCTTGGGCAAGTCATTTTGCCTCTCTGAGCCTCCATCTCCTCGTCACAAGTTTGCAGACCAGTTTAGAAGACAAGAACTTTGCTCCATAAAGATCTGTGCTCACGGCTCACCGCTACGCACTCGCTGTGCACGATTTCAAAGCGTTCTGACAACCCTGATCTCGTTTCACCCTCCCGACATAGAACCATCCGTTCGGTAAGGCTTTTTCAAGGTTTCTTGAGCCCCTGAACGCTAGGCACTGGGGGTACAGAAGGGAGTAAGACAGCCCCCACCCTCCCCCAGCCCCCAGGCTAGAGGGCCAGGCAGACGATGACCAGGCTGACACAGGATGAACATTGTGGGTCGGAGAGTGACAAATGCTAAGAATAAGATTAAGCGGGATACGTCTTCCCTGGTGGTGCGGTGGTTGAGAATCCGCCTGCCAATGCAGGGGACGCAGGTTCGAGCCCTGGTCCGGGAAGAGTCCCCCATGCCCTGGAGCCTGTGCTCTAGAGCCCGCGTGCCACAACTGCTGAGCCCACGTGCCACAACTACTAGGTCCGTGCGCCTGGAGCCCGGGCTCTGCCGCGGGAGAAGCTCCCGCAATGAGAGGCCCGTGCCCCACAACGAGGAGTGGCCCCCACTCGCCGCAGCTAGGGGAAGCCCATGTGCAGCAACAAAGACTCAACGCAGCTAGAAATAAATAAAATAAATAATTTTTTTAAAAAAAGATTAAGTGGGATAAAGGCTGGAGAATTATGGGGGCTGAGGTAAGACAGACGCTGGAGCAGAGAACTGAATCACGTAGGAGATCCAGCTTTTCCAGTTTCTCGGGGTGAAAGCAGTCGAGGGAAAAGGACAAGCAAATGTGAAGCTCCGAGGAGGGACGCAGCCTCCAGGCCAGCAAGGTCCATGTGACGGGAGCCCAAGGAGCGAGACAGCCCATGAAAGGCCACGGGGTCAGGAAGAGAACAGGGTCCGCGTCACATGAGATCTTGGTTGGCCGCAGAGAGAGGTGTGGACTTTTAGGTGAAATGGAAGCTTCTGGAAGATTTGGAGTAGGCCCGTGCCATGATCTGCCAGAAGGAACTGGAGGGGGACAGGAGGGACGTGGGGACACAAGTGAGGTGGCTGCTACCGAAACAATGCATCGTATGTGAAACCAGCAGAATCGGGACCTGAAAGCAGCATGCACGTGACACCCCAGGTCACCAGGGAGCAACCCGCCACCCTCCTGCCCAGCCAGCAGCCCGAGACCACAAAAGGGGTCCGCCCCAGTTCTAACTCAGATGTGTGTTACTGGTGAGGAAGAAAAGTGGGGTAACCCCTGCTTCCCTAACAAATAACAATAACAGAAGTAGGAATGACAGTTACATCAGAAATACAGAATTCCTTGAAAGAATGGGAATTAAGTTTTCCTTAACAGAGCTCCTGCTGGCTACGTTTTGAAGGCAGAGGGAAGGCTCGTGACAAATGCACGTCTGCTCTGATTGAACGCTCTGCTCTCAGCTCCTGATGCCAAGGAGAGGGAGAGGCCTCCCTGAAAGGCCTGTAAATACCCACCCCAAAGACAAGACCCTGATGCTTCTGAAACATCATTCCTGTAATTTCTTAAGTCAGAAAGCAAAAGACAGTCGTGAAAATTAATGATCATTTAACATTTTTTCAGTTGAGGTCAGTAATTCAGTACTTAGCTCGTTTGGCTTTTCTTAACGGTGCCTTATTGTATTTAGAAAATATAAAAACCTCAAGCTGTAATTTTGACATTAAGAAAGCCAGCCCACTGTTCCCTTCCTTCCAAGGTTTTTCAGTAAAGGGAATCCTGACAGTTCATTCTCTAAACCCAAATACAATACAATGGCGCGCGTGTGTGTGTGTGTGTGTGTGTGTGTGTGTGCGCACGCACATGCGTACGTGCTCTTTTTTGCTTCCACCTTGGGAGCTGACCGGGGTGGGGGGGGGGGCACCCAACACGTGGGACTGTGGCTAAAGTCGAGGCATAAACTCTTCGTGTGCCTCAACTCCAAAGACAATATGAGTTTGCTGAAGTCAAATCCCATGTCTTGTAAAGAGCCACTTCCAAGCTTGGCTCCCCACTTGCAAAAAGCGAGACTGGTGGGGTCAGAATTGTGAGACAGGCATAGCCTTGCTTCTCAGTGGCCTGAATTCTGGGACCAACCAGCAGCTTCGCGGTTTGAAGGGCAGGGCGGCCACTCCAACACTGAGCAGGGTCCACACTGTCAGGTCCACTTATAGACCAGACTCCAAAGACCCTTCTCAGAAGATGCTCCCAGGGTCAGGAGGTGGTGACCTGGTCATCTGACGCTCCCTGATGATGAGAAAGGCAGGAGGTTCTTGGAATTCAGCTCCTGGGAGATGAGGGAGGGAGGGAGGGAAAGGGGTGGGGGTGTCTCTGTGCCCTCCGCTGAAAAGGAAAGGGGGTCAGCATCTTTTCTTCATTATGGATCCATTGGCCATCCCTCTAGCACAGCATTTAAAATCAGTCCTTTAGGGACTTCCCTGATGGCACAGTGATTAACAATCCGCCTGCCAATGTAGCAGACACAGGTTCAATCCCTGGTCCAGGAAGATCCCACACGCTGTGGAGCAACTAACTCTGTGCGCCACAACTACTGAGCCCGTGCGCCTAGAGCCCGCGCTCCGCAACGAGAGAAGCCACCGCAATGAGGGGCCTGCACACTGCAAGGAAGAGTAGCCCCCACTCGCCACAACTAGAGAAAGCCCGCGCACAGCAACGAAGACCCAACGCAGCCAAAAATAAAACATAAATAAATAAATAAATTTAAAATAAAATAAAATAAAAGCAGTCCTTTGCCTTCAATTTTTAATGGACGTATCCATATACTTAGCCATTCCTCCTGCAGAATGAGTATATAAAAACACTTGTGTACCATGCGGACCCCAACTTAAGAACCTCTACTACTAAAAAATGATGAAAATAGAAAATCACTATTTGGCCAACACCATAATAATAATCATGGCAAGCAAGAATCACCAGTGGATGCTAAATTTACTGGGTGAAAGTAGGATGAGGAACAGGACGTTTGTCTAGACTCAGATATCTCCCCACAAGATATTTATAAATGAAAAAGGGAGAAATAATTACACAACAGTGGAGAAACCTGGCAGACACCACCTTAATCAAGTGATCAAAGTTAACATCACCAGTATTGATTGATGTACCTCTTAATATGATGCCCTGAGAAAGGTACAACATGCCTTTTACAGTCTCCTTGCCAAAAATGCATAACCTCCATCAAATAACTGGCCCGTACTTTCACAAGTGTTAAGGTTGTGAAAGACAAAGTAAGACTAAGAAATGGCCCCAGATTAGAGGAGACTAAGGAGATATGACAACTTAAATGAAAAATGGGGAAAAAAAGCAGAAAAATGATATTAGTGGGACAGTTGGTAAAATTTGAATAAGGTCTTAGTTAATAGTATTGCATTGTTGTTAATTTCTTGGCTTGGATAATTGTATGGTTATAGAAGATATTAATCTTTTTTTAAGATTTTTGTTTTTTGATGTGGACCATTTGTAAAGTCTTTATTGAATTTGTTACAATATTGCTTCCGTTTTATGTTTTGGTTTTTTGGCCGCAAGGCATGTGGGATCTTAGCTCCCCAACCGGGGATCGAACCCGCACCCCCTGCATTGGAAGGCGAAGTCCCAACCACTGGACTGCCAGGGAAGTCCCAGAAGATATTAATCTTAGGAGTATGCTATAGTCTCAATATTTGTGTCACCCCACTAAATCCATATGTTAAAACCTAACCCCAGTGTAATGATATTTGGAGGTGGGGACTTTGGGAGGTGATTAGGTCATGAGGGTGGAGCCCTCATGAATGGGATTAGTGCCCTTATAAAAGAGACCCCAGGGAACTCCCTCATCTCCTCTGCCATGTGAAGATACATTGAGAAGAGGGCTGTCTGTGAACCAAGAAAAGAGCTCTCTCCAGCCAATGAATCTGCCAGCACCTTGATCTTGGACTTCTCAGCCTCCAGAACTGTGAGAAATAAATTTTTGTTGTTTAAGCCACCCAGTCTATGGTGGTTTGATATAGCAGCCCAAACGGACTAAGACAGGGAAGCTGGGTGAAAGGAAAAGTTATGCAAAAACTCTGTTTACTATTTTTTGCAACACTTACATAAATCTAAAATTGTTCCCCAAAAAAGTTTGAAAAAATAAATAAAAACACTTGTAGGGACTTCCTTGGTGGTCCAGTGGTTAAGACTCCGCACTCCCAATGCAGGGGGTCCGGGTTCAATCCCTGGTCAGGGAACTAGATCCCACATGCATGCTGCAACTGAGGAGCCCACAAGCTGCAACTAAGGAGCCTGCAACAACTAAGAACTAGCGCAACCAAATAAATAAATAAATATTTTTTTAAAAAACACTTGTAAAAGCATTAAAATATATATAATGATGAAAGTGAAGCATGGTCTGGAATGGCTAAACTAGGAAACCACTTAAATATCCATCAATTGAGGACATGGAAAATAAATGATGATGTTTTTCTACAGTGGACTATTACACAGCTGTTAAAAATGAGGTGGCTCTACGGGAATATATTTCAAAATATTTTTCTGGGAGAAAAGCAAGTTGTAGAACAAAATAACATCATTTAGTATTTGTTTAAGAAAATACATTTATAATCAGGGACCATAGAGAAGAGGCTGGTGGTTGCCAAGGGTGGTTGTGAGGGTATTGGGAGCTTGGAATTCGCAGATACAAACTGGTATATATCGAATGGATAAACAACAAGGTCCTACTGTAGAGCACAGGGAACTATATTCAATATCCTGTGATAAACCATAATGGAAAAGAATATGAAAAGAATGTATATATATGTATAACTGAGTCACTTTGCTGTACAGCAGTAATTAACACAACATTGTAATTCAACTATACTTCAATGAAACATAAATTAAAAAAAGAAAAAGAAAATATATTTACATATATACGTATAAGTGGAGAAAAAAGTCTGGAATGACATATTAATAATGGGATTATGGAGGTGGCATTGGGAGAGGAAAGAATGCTCATTTTTTACCTTATTCAGTTATTACCGAATGTTTGAACTTTTTCTGCAGTGAGTATGTATCACTATCTTCATAATAAAAACAAACAATAATAATTCTGGCCCAGGACCAGACTCTCTGCCACATTTGTGGGTCCCACTAATTCATGCTGCAGGCTGATTCTGGTGTCAGCTCCACGGTGAGCCCTATAGGGGACAGCACTGTGTGGGCACAGGCCCTGACTGATGGGCTCATTCTCCATCTCTGGTGATGAAAACATATCTAACTCATGATGACCCTCTGATGGTTAATTTTCTGTGTCAACTTGGTTGAGTGACAGTCCCCAGATATTTGGTCAAATGCAGATGGATGTTGCCATGAAAGTATTTCTTTAGATGAGATTAACATCAGGCGGTAAACTCTGAGTAAAGCAGATTACCCTCCATAATGTGGTGGGCCTCACCCAATCAGGTGAAGGCTTTCAGAAAAAGACTGACTTCCCCTGAGGAAGAGTAAATTCTGTCAGCTGATTGCATTCTGATTCCTTCTGCAACATCAGTTCTTCTCTGGGTCTCGGGCCCATTAGCCTATCCTGCAGCTTTTGGATGCGCCAACCTCTACCACCACATGAGCCAATTCCTTAAAAATCTCTCCATCTCCTGTATATATAGCCAACACACACACACACACACACACACACACACACACACACACACTTACACACTTATTCTATTGGTTCTGTTTCTCTGGAGAACCTTGCCTAATACACACCTCATGCAGTAAGTCCTTTCAGCAGAGGGCACAAAGTGCTCTCTTAATACAGAAGGGAAAGGGATTTGGAGTTTGAGGAGGGTGGTCCCAGGCAGAGATGAGGAAGGGTCTTTGAGGCAGAAACACAGGGCTGGAGAGGTGTGGGGGTGAGGGCGTAAGGGAAGCCAGTCCCTGGAGCTGGAGCAGGGCGTGGAGGGGGAGAGGACAATGAGGCACTGCAAGGTGGGGTCTCAGAGACCCAGAAAGTCTGGTCAGTCATTCAGAGCTCCCCCTGTGAATGCCCAGGACCTGCTGAGGGCTGGGAGAGGAAGGCACTGGTGAGAGGAGCAAGACTGTGAAAGGGGCCGGGCTTGAGGTGGGCGGGGCTGTGGGGCGGGCCTATGAGGGGCGGGGCTTGAGAGGCGGGGCTTGTGGGGGTGGCGTGTGAGGGGGCCTCACCTGGCCCTTCTGCTCATCAGATACCCACTGGATTGTGAGGACTTTTCCGCGTGGGGAGCATGTCCCTTTCATCTTTGCGTACGCACACCCCCCATGCCCCGTACACGAAAGGGGCTCCGTAAATGCGTGTCCGACTCTGTTTCCGAGAGTCAACCCCCCTATCCCAGCAGCTGTGCGAGGGTTGGATTCATCCAAGGGAACAGAAAGGCAAGGCAGAGCTGGTCAGCCCCACGGCCTTTACCTCACGAGGTTGGCGCAGGGCCCGGGCCACCGGCAGCTCTGGTACACGCGCTGGACCACTGTCTCTGAGCCGTTCTGCACCTGGCAGGACACCGTCCGTGTCACCGTGTGATGGCACCAGTGCCTGTGGGGAGAGCAACAGTCAGGTCAGTCCTGCCTGTTCCTGAGGTGCCGACTGTGGATCAAAAGGCCGTGCGGGCCGAGGAGGGGCCCCTCCACAGGCTGGAGGGACGGTGCTCCTGGGTAAGGGGCCCACTGAGACCCTGCGTACCGGTCTCGGGGGAAGGGAGAGTGCCCACACCCCCTAGCCATCAAGCCCCAGCATCGTGTCAGTCTTCAAACGCTCGGAGCGAAACCAGTGATAAAGGCTGTCCCCCTGCCAGGAAATCCCGCTCTGGAGGGGAAGACGGTTGGTGCGATGAAGAGAACACACGGGAACACTGGGTCAGAGGAGCAACCACAGCACGAGCACAGGGAGCTCTGGGAACCCAGCAGGGCCCCGACCCAGGTCCTAAGAAAGGCCAATCAGCTGAGAACTGAAAGGTCAGAGTCCGCAGACCCAAAGTGTGGGGGCGGGGCAGTTCACAGAGGACAGAGCGGGGTGAGCGAGGGCACGTTGGCGAGACGGACTGCAGCTGCCCAGGGACCAGCGTGCAACTAGGCGTGGCCTGAAGCCTGGAGGAAGGGGAGTAGCCAGGAGAAAGGAAGAGGCGGGGAACCTGCCGGAGGTGGGTCTTATGACACTGGTGGGGAGCCGCTGAAGGACTGGGGGGTGGGCGCGGTGGGGAATGACTCAGATGGGTCTGATTTTAGAAAAGCCCCTCTGGTGCAGTGTGTAAGAGCTGAGGAGGCCTGAGCTGGGGCCTGCGGCGGGGAAGGGGGGACATGTGCAAACAATATGGTGATTGGATCAAGATGGCAGACACCTCCCCCTCCCATCTCCAGATCCTAGATATTGAAAATCTAAAAATAAGTCCCCACTGTGACATCGGCAACATGGTGGGAGAGGAGGTCCCTTACTCAATACCCTTCAGTAACAATAATTTGGCAGCCATTCCCGAACAAAAATGCCTTTGTGGGAGCTTTGGGATTTTTGCAAACTTATCTGATAAGGATTGATATCCAAAATATATAAGGAACTCATAAAACTCAATAGCAAAAAAACAGTAATAATAATCCAATAAAAATGGCCCCAAAATCTGAATAGACATTTTTCCAAAGAATACATGTAGATGGCTGACAGGTGTATGAAAAGGCGCTCAACATCACTAATCATCAGGTAAATGCAAATCAAAATAAGATATCACCTCACACTTGTTAGGATGGCTATTATCAAAAAGACACGAGACAACAAGAGTTGTTGAAGGTGTGGAGAAAAGGGGACCCTGGTACAGTGTTGGTAGGAATGTAAATTGGTGCAGTCATTATGGTAGGTTCCTCAAAAAATTAAAAATAGAACTACCATATGATCCAGGAATCTCAATTCTGGGTATCTATCCAAAGGAAACAAAATCAGTATCCCAAAGAGATATCTGCACCTCCACGTTCATTGCAGCACTATTCACAACGGCCAAGATGGAAACAACCTAAGTGTCCATCTACAGATAAATGGATAAAGAAAATGTAATGTATATGTACAATGGAATACAATTATTCAACCATAAAAAAGAAGGTAATCCTACCATTTGTGACACATGGATGAACCTCGAGGACATTATGCTCAGTGAGTAAGTCAGACAGAGAAAGACACATCTGTATGATCTCACTTATAAGTGGAGTCTGAAAATATCAAACTCACAGAACCAGAGAGTAGAATAGCGGTTGCCAGAGGAGGGGGAATGGGAGAGATGGGGAGATGTTGGTCAAAGGATGCAAACTTCCAGTTATAAGACGAATAAGTTCTGGGGATCTAATGTACAGATTAGATCTGTACATAGTGATTATGGTTCCTAATACCATATTGTATACTTGAAATTTGCTAAGAGAATAGATCTTAAGTGTTCTTACCACACACATAAAAAAGGTAGCTATGTGAGATGACAGATGTGTTAATAATCCATGGTAATCATTTCACGATGTATATGCAGTTAGATTATCATGTTTTAAACCAAAAAAATCAAGTTGTACAACTTGAATAAACACTTTTAAAATTTGTCAATCGGAGCTCAATAAAGCAGAAAATACAAATAAAATAAAAATAAGTCCCTAACAGCATTGGAAAACAAAAAGCAGTGGGCCAGATATTTTGAGGAATCCTTGAGAGACTAAAAGCACATGGGAATAAATTGAAGGAGGAAGCACAGTCTAAAACACACAGGGAAGATTGGGGCTTAAAGTGGGTGCAACATAGGAGCAGCAGAGGTGACCGTCAAAGGACCATGGGGTAGAAGGAGCCAGACAGGTAGGACCAGGATCCCTATCCCTGCTGGTGTCAAGAATCAGGCATTGAACTCACTTGTTCTGTGGCAGGTGTGGTCAGAATGGGTGCCTCAAAGGCTGATGACCTCCAGAAGAAACAGGGACCCTCTCAAGGTTAGACAACAGAATTCTTGCACATTCTTTATCCTATACCACCAACCCTCCAAGAGGCAAAGCAGCAGTGAACAGAGAAACAGAGACAAGCTAATGGAAAACCCCAAATGCCAAGAATTTCAAATTATTTAAGAAAAAAGGCCAATACCCTGGAAGAAAGGCACTGACTCAACAGATAATAAATCACACTTCAAGAAAAAACAATTAATGAAGCAAATAATGGAGACAGTTTTTTCAAGCACAATTAAAGTCCTTAAAGAGATAGATTTTTTTCACTCATAAGAAATATTATGAAATCAAAAAATTAGATATGTTAGAAATGAAATGTATGACTGTGAAAATAAAAAGGCTCGACAGATGGGCTGAAAACACAGAAAAGACAAAGCTAAGGAATGAGCTGTGAACTTTCCAAGGATATAGTGGTGCAAAGGGACATAGAGATGGAAAATGTGTGAGAAAAGGTGAGGTACCTGGAGGACAGACCAAATTCCAGCATACAACTATTCGTAGCCCTGGAAGGGGAGATCAGAGAGAGCACAGGGAAGTATAGACCTAAAGCGATAATAAAGAATATTTCCCAGAGCTGAAGAAAGACATGAATTCTTTTGTGTGTGTGTGAATAATGTTTATTTTTTATTTTTTAATTGAGATATAGTTGATTTACAATGTTTCAGGTATATAGCAAAGTGATTCAGTTATATATACATATTCTTTTTCAGATTCTTTTCCATTATAGGTTATTACAAGATACTGAGTATAGTTCCCTGTGCTATACAGTAGGTCCTTGTTGTTTATCTATTTTATATATAGTAGTGTGTATCTATTAATCCCAGATTCCTAATGTATCCCTCCCCCCACCTTTCCCCTTTGGCAACCATAAGTTTGTTTTCTATGTCTGTCAGTCTATTTCTGTTTTGTAAATAAGTTCATTTGTATCATGTTTTTAGATTCCACACATAAGCGATATCCTATGATATTTGTAAAAGACATGAATTCTTAATTCAAAAGGGCCCACAGAGTGCTAAGCAAGATGAACAAAGACAGATGTTGCGGTGAAATTTCAGAACACTCAGAATGAAGAGAAAATATTAAACACTGAAGAAAGAAAAGAAAAAAACAAATCACCTACAATAAACTGAAATTAGATTTCTTATGAGCAATATCAGAATCAAGAATATAGTGACACAACTGCTTCAAAGTTTTGAGGGGAAATATTTAGAACCCAGAATTCTATACCTGAACAAACTCTTCTTCAAAGGTGAAAGCAAAATAAAGACATTTTCAGATGCACAAGAACTCAGAAAGTTTACCAGTCACCTTTTCTGAAAGAATTACTAGAGGATGTATTCCAACAAACTAACGGACATAGGAGAGTATAGGACGAGTATATTAAATATGAGGAGCAGTTACAAACAAAGAAACAATAATAAGATTTAAAAACAGCCTAGATCTAAAATCCAAGGTGATCTAAATATGGACAATGGCAAAGAGGGGGCAGAAGAAACTAATATTTGCTGAGATTTTTGTCTTGTTTAAGGAAAGGATATAGGAACTGTGCAACTTTAGGTGCAGTAGATAAATATGCAATTAAATTTTTAAATTAAAAAAAATTTTTAAATATTAAGATAAATACTGGAAAGTGTAGGAAGAGGACAAAAAACTGACAAACCATGAAAGGAAGAAGTAAAACAAAGAAGATTTGATTAACCCAACAGAATGCTAGAAAAGCAAGAAAGTAGCAACAGAAAACACAATAATTAGAAGACAATGAAATTAGAAAGGAGAAGAAAGGAATTTTAAAAGATGGAAGCAGAAATTAACGAAATAGGGCTTCCCTGGTGGTGCAACGGTTAAGAATCCACCCCTCAAAGCAGGGGACAGGGGTTCGCTCCCTGGTCGGGGAAGATCCCACATGCCGTGGAGCAACTAAGCCCGTGCACCACAACTACTGAGCCTGTGCTCTAGAGCCCTCAAGCCACAACTACTGAGCCCACGTGCTGCAACTACTGAAGCCCATGCACCTAGAGCCCATGCTCCGCAACAGGAGAAGCCACCACAATGAGAAGCCCACGCGCCACAACCAAGAGTAGCCCCCGCTCGCCACAACTAGAGAAAGCCCGCGTGCAGCAACGAAGACCCAATGCAGCCAAAAATAAATAAATTTTTTTAAAAAGAAATTAATGAAATAGATTACTTTCAAAAGTGAATCAACAAAATCAAACAGGTCTAAAAAAAATCAAATAGACAAAACCTAGACAATTTTTAGTGAGAAACAAACAAAAGACATAAGAAGACATTAAGAACAAGAAAACAATCCCTATAGAGATTAGAAATTGTAAATAAATATTATGTCTGATCTTACATCAACATTTTTCAAAATCTTGACAATTGGACAACTGTCTAGGAGAATATATTGGTACAGTCAAAAATACCATGAAAGAACATGAAAGAGTAATCAAAAGTTGATCCCTCTCCGCAAAGGCATCAGAAGACCTGGTTCTGCCACCAGTCTGCTGTGTGACTTGAGCAAAGTGATGTTCCCTCTCTGAGCCTCAGTTAAATAAAAAAATTCTCCCTCTGAAGGTTATTGTGAGGACTAAATGAGCACTACCTACCCCAAGGTGTCATGACTGATTAGCTGGCTACTGAAACCCCACAATGTTCATACAAGTGTAAGGATCGTCCTTCCTATTTTGCAGATGGGAAAAGAAGTACTGAGAGATGAAACCTCACTGCCCATGGCTCAAATCAGAGGCCGAGCTGGGAAGGGAATCCAGCCTTCCTGCCCAGGCGGCCGGTAGGGACGCACCTGTACAATACAAACCACTGCCTCTGCTAGTTACTCAGGGAAACTGGGCCTGGCCCCTCCTCCATCTCTACCAGGGAGCATCAGCTCCACCTCGGGCACTCAGCAAGAGTCTCTTCGGGATGAACTGCTGTCCGATCCAAGGACAGTGCTCTACCCTGAGATGTGCCCCTGGCGATCTGGAACAGACAGGGTCCAGCCACCTCTGGGTCAGAGCTTTCTATAGGGAAATGAGCTGTGAATTGGAAACCATTTTCAAATGCCTTAATTCATCATCTCCAGACATTTGATCTTTTAATGGGCTGGCAATGGCTTCCCAAAATTAAAACCTGGCCAAAAACAATGAAGAAGGCAGGCAGAGACAAGGAAAGAGGGCTCCGGGCCTTTTCAGATGGAATTCTAAACCCCATTCATCTCCAGGCACCCGCAGTTCCAGGGAATCTCGGTGGCAGCCACTCTGCTCCGATACGGGGTCCCCCCTTAGGATCCCCATCTCCTGACTATCATATCTATGTCTCCTGTTTGGTGGGTGTCATCACACCACCGCCCACCCCCACCCCCACCCCTGACCATGGTGGGTGCACAGTGATGGGTGAACAAGGCTGTAAGGGCTACAGGATGACTCCGCCCAGAGACAGGCTTGGCAGGAGAAGTACATCCCTTCTGTGACCCTACTGGAAGGACTGGCCCAGGGGCAGAGATTTGGGGAGTTGCAGGGCTGGTCTTCAAACTGCCCAAGAAGTAAGGGTGGCCTCAGCAGCCTTCATCAGGATGGGGGGGGGCAGCACTGGCTTTATTTGGCGGCATCATCTCAGCGACATCCCTTCGTCACCTCTCCCTCACCCTCCTCAGCTGAGCTCTCGTGGAGGGTCCAGGACGGGAAACTCACTCCCAGCCTTGGGGACGGATCTGCTCCCCTCCAGGTCCGTCTTATGAGGAGAGGCCCGCTCCCTGATGGGGAAGAGCAACTGACTGAGCCCTGCTCCACCTGGCCCGGGGGGCTGCTCCTACAGCAGCTTTTGCCACGCTACGTGTCTGGCTCTGTGGCTTGGCCAAGCCGTGAAATCCTTAATTTAGAGTCCTTTGGGAAAACAAGTGCTAAGTGCTTTCAGGAAATCATGTCATGATGGAATGGAGGGGGTCTTCAGGACACCGCCAGCCCATACCCACCTCTGAACATAACTAACCAACCGTCTATTTCACCCGGGGGATGCCCCCACATCAGCCCTTCTCCCCTTAACCCCAGGACCCCCTCCCGCACCGGCCCACGAGCCCCAGGTCTATCTGAGCTTTGCTTTGGGACCTGGTCTCACCTTCCCCTCCACTCCCAGGACCCTGAGCCTGAACCAAGCCCGAGGGCTTTGACAGTGATCTCCCTCCCCACGAGGACCACCCAGTCTGCCTCCATGTCACTGTCCCATGCTCTGCTCCACCCCAGTGCGGCATCAGCTCAGTGCTTCCTCTTGAACCCCAACATATGTGCCCCACTTGCACGGACACACATCCTCACAGCCCGTGGAACACCTCAGGACACACCATTTCAATGCATCCACTACGGACAACATCGCGATCCAACCCCTTCTCGCTCCATCTTGGTGACCAGCACCACTAAGTCCCAGAACCCCCAGGGGCAAATCGCCACAGAACCCACATTTTCCCTCCCTTACTCTCTACAGCTGATCAGCCCCCACGGCAGGCAAGTCCTGCCTACATCCTAGCCCTGGTCCCGCAGTCCTGATTCCCACAGCCACGGCCCTGCTGGTCGGCCAGCATCCGCCCTGTTTCCCTGCAGTCTCCTCTAGGTGCCACCAGAGGGCGCGCCCTAAACCACGAATCTGGCCCTGTCACCTGGCCTCTGGAAACCCTTTCCCAGCTCCCCATCCTCCACGGTTCCCACCCACCTCCCTGTTGTCACCTCCCACCACCCTCCGTCTTGCCATTTACGCTGTCACTTTGTCCTCCCTGGTATGCCATCCCGCCTTCTTTCGCTCGGCCAACTCTTACCCTACTCGTCTCCATTCAGGCTCTGTCCCCTCCTAGAAGCCCTCCCTGACTCCCTGCTCCACAGGGCCCCCCGCGTGCCTTTATCTTACCCCTCATCACACCTGACGCCCACAAGCTCCGGAGGACAGCAGGCTCAGGGCAGGCCCCATAAAGGTGTGCTCATCTGATGCCAAGCCCCGCACCCCAGAGGGACCTTTCCCCCATCCACATTCACTCACTCTCTTACCAAAAACCGCTTCTCGGGCTCAGCACCGTGGGGTTTGCTCCTGTGGCTGCAGCCACCCACCTCAAGGTTGGGGGTGTCCTGTGTCAGGCCCCTTTCCACCTGGCCCTCACTGTTCTATTACCTGACCACACCTGCCTGACCCCTACGGAGGCCAATTCCAGGGGGGCTGCCTGCCAGCTCGGCTCAGGAAACTCTGTGAGAAATGAGGTTTGCACCCTAAAGGCCATGGCCAAGTGGATAGGCAATTCGGTTGAGGCTGAGGCCACACCCATGACAAAGCGCCCCCAGGGCCTGGGCTGGTTGCCTGAGCGATGCGGGCAGAGCAGCCGGATGCCAGCCCCTTCCAGGGACAGGAGGAGCAAGTCTGGCGCAAACAGAACCAGCCTGCCAGGATCCTTACCATACAGAGACCCTCTCCTGTGGGCAGAGTCCGGCCCAGCACCCCAAGACCCGTTTCATGGCTGGCAGAGCAGTTTCACACAGTTATAGGCTGAATTGTGTCCCCCTCGCACACAAATTCATACACTGAAGCCCTAACCCCAGTTACCTCAAAATCTGACTGTATTTGGAGAGAGGGTCTTTAAAGAGATAATTACATTAAAGTGAGGGCCTTAGGGTGGGTTTGTTTTTTTGTTTTTTTGCAGTACGCGGGCCTCTCTCACTGTTGTGTCCTCTCCCGTTGCGGAGCACAGGCTCCGGACGCACAGGCTCAGCGGCCACGGCTCACGGGCCCAGCCGCTCCGCGGCACGTGGGATCTTCCCGGACCGGGACACGAACCCGCATCCCCTGCATCGGCAGGCGGACTCTCAACCACTGCGCCACCAGGGAAGCCCTTTCGGGTGGGTTTGAATCCAATAGGACTGGTGTCATAAGAAGAGGAAGTTTGGCTTCGAATGTGAACACAGGGACGAGGTGGCTCTCTGGGAGGCCTCAGGCAGGAGAAAGCACCCTTGTCAGCACCTTTGCTCTTGGACTTCCAGCCTCCAGAACTTTAAGGAAATTAACTTCCGTTGTTTCAGCTGCCCCCTGTGTGGTACTTTGTTATGGCTGCCCTCGTCAACTCACACGCATACGTGACCTTGTTTAACCTTCTCAACAAGTCTCAGGTAGGAATTCTACAAAGAAGGAACCCCAGACTGCAGGGGAGACTCGAGGTCACACAGTGATAAACGATCAGTTGAGGTTCTTTTCTCTTTTTTTTTTTTTTTGAATTGAAGTATAACCGACCTACAGCACTATGTTAGTTCCAGGTGTACAACATGGTGGTTCAATATTTCCATACATCACAAAATGATCACCACGAGAAGTCTAGTTACCGCCTGTCACCGTATAAAGTTTTTACGATATCATTGACTATATCCCCCATACTGTACATTTTATCCCTGAGATTCGTTTATCTTGTAGCTGGACGTTTATACCTTTTATCTTAGGTCTTGAAGATCAGCCTTCTAATTCCAAACCCCAGGCTGTATCCACCTTGCCAGTGCGGACAGCAGAGAGCTAGACAGCAAATACAGCATCCCCTGGCAGGCCCTTACGAGCTGGTTCCCTCAGGGGACCAGCTCACATGCAAAACAGCAAGCAGAGGGGACAGCTCCCACCCTCATGCGTGAAACCATTGGGACAACTGTTGAAGGCAGTTCAGGCCACAGCAGGGCTCGTAGGGTGGGCTCCAAGCCGGTCCTGGTCCTGTCCCCTGACCCCTCCTCCCTGCGGTTACCTAAATCAGACCTCCATTCAGCCTCACACAATCCTGGGTGGTCAGAACTGCTGTTATGCCAGTTTTCCTGGTAAGGAAACAGTGGCACATCCAAGGCCACCCAACAAGTCAACAGACAACCCAGATTCGAGCCCGGCCCTTAGCCACCTGGCTACCCTGCCGAATTGACTTAGAGCTCACCCTGAGTGCGTGGGTCTTGGCATACAGTGGTGTGTCCACCTGGGGCCGTGCTGCCAGCAGAGGGCCACGCCGCTGACCATGATGAAGTCAGCGGGGCTGCTGAGAGAAACCGCGGAAGACAGGGAGCTGGCAGACGCAGGGCCTGGGTCTTGGGAGGGGGTCAGGATCCAAGCTAGATCTCCCCAGCCCAGAGCAAGGAGCCAAATCTAACAAGGTGAAACACGACCGGGCAAATGTGGAGTCCTGCACTGCAGCCCCAAAAGCCAGCGGACAAGCCCCAGATGGGGCGCAGTGGTTCTCGCCGACAGTAAGTTCACCGTGAGTCAGAGGTGTGTGCAGCCTGCAGAAGGCAAAGGCCGTCTCAGGCCGTCTTAATAGCAGGATAACATCGAGAACATCCCTGCTCCCCTCTGCACTGGCCCACATACGGTGGACCCTGGGCTGTGTCACCCAGATGCCCCTCAATGAAGGGTCTTTAGACCTCAGCTGCCCAGAACCACCTTGCCCAAGGGCCGCCTCTTCCTGGGGCCCCGTCCAGTGTCTGGTCCCTGCACAAGATGAAAGCCTGAGTCATATGGACCTCAGGACAACTCGAAGGGCCATTGTAGGTGCAGGGCCCCTGGGAGGTCAATGGTAGTTGTCACTGGGTCCACATCAAAGCTCAACTTCTCCTTCTAATTCCTGCTTCTGGCCCTCCCTTCCACGGGCATCAATCTTAAGAGGCGCCCCCCCATACACGTCCTCCCTCTTGGACCGCATCTCAGGATCTGCTTCCTGGAGACTCCACCTGGTGTCTGCCGTGAGCCCCAACAGGAAAAGGAACAAACCGAGAGCCAGTGCGCTGGGAGGAGAGGGCTGCGACCGCCGTCCTCTGAGCAGGAGACGCCAGGGCTGGGAGGAGGGCAAGGTTGGCCTGCAGAGCAGTGTGTCCATGGGAGGAGGACACGTCAGAAGCCCAAGAGCTGGTGACGTGGAGGGGAAGGCCCCGTGCCCCTCGGGTCCACATCCGCCCCCTCCAGCAGCGGAGGCCTGTCGACAATGGAGCGTTCAGATATCCTGAGCAGAAATAAGCTGGGGGCCGTGGTCGCGGGAGGCAGCTCTGGGAGGCCAGCTCTCCCCGCCGCCAAGATAAGTGCAGGGGAGGTAGACAACACTTGCTCGTGGGCCCGCAGAGGGCCCGGACTCGGGTCAGAACGCGACATCCCCCAGAAGGCAGGCTTCCCCTCAGGCTGGGGAGGTAGCTGTTTCTGGAGGGTGGGCCATGGGTGCAATGAGCTGCCCGCACGTGTGTAGTGGGCGCCCCGTCCTGGGAGGGCAACGGTGAGCAAAGGCAGGACACCACTCGGTGGATGGAGGCTGAAGATACACAACTGACCCTCAGAGAGCATGGAGGCTCACCCTATTGGAAAAGAGGAGGTAAGACATGGAAGATTTGGGGGGTTGTTTGCGCTGTGCGGCTTCCGGGATCTTAGTTCCCCGACTAAGGATCGAACCCAGGCCGCCGGAGTGAAAGCGCTGAGTCCTAACCACTGGACGGCTAGGGAATTCCCAAGACTCGGAAGATTTTTAAATGAGAGGGGAACCCGGTCAGTGGGGCTCCAGGAGGACCCTGTGGTGTCAGGGGGGAGGGCAGAGGCTGAGCCCATTTGGGATAAAAAGGGCACAGACCACGAAGGGACCGGCCGAGGCCCTGCGGAAGCCCCCTGAAACGGTCTTTACCACCCGGATCCGAACGGGGCCAACCCACGGACCACGACGCGGTGTCTCCCAACAAAGTAAGTGTCTCTACGGCTGACGTTGCTCTCCATCTCTCATCTCTCATCCACCTAAACCACCGTCCGGAGTTAGGGTTTTGTTTATGTAAGGATAACTGAGTGTATGTTACACTAAGGCCTGATGGGTTTTCAGGGCACAAAAACCAGTAGGAGTGTTTGGATAAGCAGATCAATTTGCCTGCATCTCTTCACAGTCGTTTTTACTGGAACGGTCCTTTTCAAGGCAACGCCGCCGGGGAGGAATTTAAGTACATTTAAGGTCACTGACTTTCAGAGGTAAAGGATGTTGATCCGAAAGCCCCGCGGCAACTGACCAAACGTTTCTGTAAAAAACGAGGGCGATGGCACAGACTCCAGGTCCTCAGGCCTCCCCGGCCCTGAGAGGAGGCTGGAAAGAGCCCTGCACAGAACATCAGCTACTTAGGGGTTGAATTTCCCATTCAGAGGAGGGCAGCTAAGGGAGTATATGATGTGGCTGAACAGACCATGTGGTTTTGAGCATTTTGCCACAAGCTGTGAGAAGATGGGGCCAGATGCGTTGCATGGGGTCAGCGTTGCTGCCCACGTTTAGGGGGACCACGTGCTGAGATGCTCTCTGGCTAAGCAGACCCCATGACCAGCACTTTTCACGAGAACCCCTGAACCTGGCACATCGTAAGTGCTCAGTAAACGTTACCCGTAGTCCTGCTTTAGCGTCCAACTTCCTTCAAGTGGATGGGGTCACCTTCCTTACTCAGCATCACCTGGAAACCTGTTACACATGCATATTCCCGGGGCCCGTCCTCACAGAATCTGAGTCAGTAGGTGGTTTTGAGAGATGGTGCACTTGAGAAAGACCACGAAGGAGCGTGTCTTTGAGAAAGACACTGCTAGAGCCTGTCCTGATCTTGGACACAAGAAAGCTCTGCTTTCTGCAGAGGTTACTCACTGACCAAATACATCCTGGTGCCCCAGTGGACACGGAGGACCATTGGCAGGTCCAGAACAAATGCACAGCACCTTGCTGACTCATTGCGGGGATGAGTGACGTTTACTGAGCACTTAGGTTGATTGTACTTCATAATGGAAAAATAATCATGATCCTGAACTAGCTCTATCTTTTCTGGGACAAAGGAAGACTTTGCTCTTTACCCAATGGTATCTGCATTTTTTTTCTCCACTAGATGAGGGACAGTTTCAGAGACTATATCTGGGTCTGTAGGGGTCAGACTGCTCTGGCTCGACCAGCTCCTTGGTTTGGGGTTTTAGGATCCTTGGGATGTAAATGTTTCACTTCCATAAACATCAGCATAGCATGTACCCCAAGACTCCACCGTTGACTGCCAGCCAAGGCGCTGGCTCTGCATGGCGGGGCCAAGGGGGCATCACTCGCCGATTTGCACAGATGTCCATGGAGCCCCTGCCTCACGCAAGGCACCTGACTAGCTGCGTGACCTCACACGCTATGGGGTGTGGAAAGTGCCCAGGATGTGGGTGGGTCAGGAGAGCCGGGCTCCAGTCCTGGTTTTGCTCTGCCTAGCTGAACGGGCACCTGAGCCTCTGTGACCTCCTCTATAAAATGGTAATAATAACATGCAGCCTGGAATCCACAAAAATAAATGAATGTGTAAGCAGTTTGTCACTTGTAAAGGAAAATCAGTGGTAGTGACCGCCATGGTTACTGCTGCCAAAAGGTACGGCCAAAGGCCATACAGCGGACTGCTGGGCAGGGAGGTGCAAACTACTGGAACATTCTCCTGAGGGCCCAGCAGCCCCTTGGAACTCAGAACGCCCATCTCTGAGAATCTCTGCTGCAACATTCAGGGGAAGGAACGGTGCCCCGTGAGGGAGGGGACACATGGAAAGGCCACCACTCCTAAGCTCCCACCGCTGCAGATGTGCTGGAAAATCCTCCTGCTTGGTGAAGCAGTCGGAATGTTGTTTAGGTGTATTTTCCAGACAGCATCTTGCTATGGGCTTGGATGGAGGATTACGAAAGCTTTGTACCACAGGAGGTTTTGCAAAGATCATCTTGTCCCAAGCCCTTCTCTTTACAGGTGAGAAAAGAAGGGAAGGACCCAAGGTGGATGGCAAGCTGGTAGCAGAGTCAGGGACGAAAGCCAGGACTCCTGTTTTTAATTTTCTCCCCTCCTTCTGCAATCAGCGGGGAGAGTGGTTCCCAGTGTTCACTTGAGGAAAAAAAAACTGATAAGAATCTGAGGAATGTGACGGCTGAAAGGGACTGACTGTGGAATTTGGCATTTGATACCCGCCGAGGATCACACACAATTACGACCAAGGGAGTCTCCTGTGAGCAGAACACCTTCTGGACCTGCATCCCTATCCAAAGGAAAGGGGTTCCGGCTCTAAACACCAGGCCCAGCTGGGTGGCCCATGACACCCCAGAAACCCACAGCTGTCGGAGTCTCTAAGGAATGCCTCAATTCCCCTGCAAAGGGCAAAATCCAGGAGAATGAATGCAGTGTTCCGAATTACATCCTGCTGTTCGTGAAGTTTGCCTTTTCTTCGGGATCACCACTTCTCAAATCTGCCTTTGCTTCCTACCTCTTAGAGGTATCTTGCTATCAGCACTACTCACTGATGGCCCATTAACCCCTCCGGCAGGTAGCCAGGAAACATGGGTAGACACCAGTGGATCCTGCCCTTTCCATGTGAGATCAGCCAGTGGGTTCCAGGAGTCTTCCTCACAAGAGCTTCCAGAGCTCTGGATTGGGGGATCCAGCTGCAGGAATTGCTGTGTGACTATGTACAGGCCCCATCCCTCTCTGGGCCTCTGCCTCCTCATCAGCAGCAGATGGAACTCACAAGGCAGCATCAGAGCTGGGGGACTATCACAGAGGCCATCAGCCCCACCTCGGCAGAAGGGCCCGAGCAACACGGCCTCTTGCCCAGAGGCCAGAACAGTTGGGAAACTAGACTGGCTGAGCAAGGTACCACGTCCTCCAGCCGTCCAGGGCCAGGCTTCTACCACCCACAGGACTGGCGGCGTCAGGGAAAGCCGTAGCCCTACATCCTTTCCAGGCAGGTAGTTCTGCAAACACCCTGGGTCTCCAGAATCATCCTGCAGCCAGAGGCTTGGAGTGAATTTCCAGCAGAGCAGAGCCACCCGTGTGGGTCACGTCAGGCACAGAAGTGAGACATTGTCCACCTACCCCGTCGAACTGCGGCTTCCAGAGCAAAGACGCTCTGAGCTCCTGATGGTGGTTCTAAGCCATTCGGTCCGTTACCTTTTTTTTTTTTTTTTTTAATATAAATTTATTTATTTATTTTTGCTGCATTGGGTCTTCATTGCTGCGCGCGGGTTTTCTCTGGTTGCGGCGAGCGGGGGCTACTCTTTGTTGCAGTGCATGGGATTCTCATTCTGGTGGCTTCTCTTGTGGCGGAGCATGGGCTCTAGGGTGTGCAGGCTTCGGTAGTTGTGGCACTCAGGCTCAGTAGTTGTGGCTCGCGGGCTCTAAAGTGCAGGCTCAGTAGTTGTGGCGCACGGGCTTATTTGCTCCGCGGCATGTGGGATCTTCCCGGACCAGGGCTCCGACCCGTGTCCCCCTGCACTGGCAGGCGGATTCTTAACCACTGCGCCACCAGGGAAGTCCCCATCCATTAACTTTTATGAAGCCCTCTGTAGGCACCAGCCCCTGACATGGTCAGTGGCTGACAGAGCAGGAGGGAGACCTGCGATCTGGGGGAAGGACACAGACGATGCGAAGGACCACAGAAATAGGAGGCAGGTGATGAGAACAGGCCAGGACCTGTGATGCTGGGGGACCCCTGAGGAGGAGATGCCTGGCTCTGCCAGGGAGGGATGGTGAGGTCAAAGCGCCCCGGCCCTGCCCCACTGCCCAGGGACTCTGATCCCCCAGAGCCGCGACCTGCCTGGGCAGGGCCCTCCCTGCCGGTGGCAGCTCAGTCTTCCCTGGTCCCCCAGCAAGATGCTCTGCTGTCCTCCCCTCCCCTCCTCTCCTTTCCCCCCACCTGCAGGCCGCCCACCTCCCAATCCACTGAGAACGCTGAGCCCACAGGTGCGCACGCCCTTGGCTTCTTCCCCAGCCTCCTCCAGGCTCACCAGGGCTGAGTCCTCTCCCTCCCACTCACCTGGAAGCAGGTGGCCCCTCCGCCTCTCAGCTCACCTGCGATCAGGAGGCCATGTCGGGTGCCCCCCCACCTCCCAACCCCTGTATATTTCATGCTTTCACGTCCCTTCTCCACTGGATCTTACTCCAGCGACCTGCGTGTTCCGGGCTCTCGCACCAGATCCTGGTCCCCATGCCCTGGGTTCGTCCTTCTCTCTCCTCCTCTTCTTCGGGGTCGCAGTTCTCAAAAGAGGAGTCCACACGCCCGCGTCTCAGTCCCTGGCTCCCAAATCTCCCCTCCTGACTCTCTGAACCCTGTCAACTCCTCCTCTTCCTCCTCCCTCTCTGAGCCTCATCTAGATGTCGGGGTCCCGCAGATCCCATGAACCCTCCCCCGTCTCCCTCTATGCCCGCCCGGAGGGAGCTCGTCCACTCCAGACTTCTACCGGGAAGGCCCCCGGTCACCTTCTCCAGGACGTCCGGGCACTGCACCCTCCCCAGGCTCAGATGCAAACCCAGCATCACACCAAACCGACTTCCCTTCCCCACACCTCGGCCCTTCGTTCAGCACACAGCACCATTCCCCAGCACCTCGGCCCCCTCGCCCGCACCGGGGCTTTATGCTACCTCCTCAGCACCCGCTGGGCTGCTGCATCACCCTCTCACTCCTGCTGCCACTGGTCCAGGCCTCCCAGGTCCCCCCCAGGATGCACACAGTCCTGGGCGGAGGGGAAGGACCCCCAGCCTCCAGCATCGGCCTGACTCCGAGCCGGGGCCGAGGAACCGAGGAACGTTCGGGAGGAGGACGGTCATTTGCAAAAGCTCGAAAGCGCTAGAATTGCCAGAGAAGCGGTGTGTGGCTGGAGTGGCCTCGGGGTTCCAGCCTAGGCCTGAGGCCGGGGGAGCCCTCCGAACAGCGTGTAAGCGAGGGCAGGACGTGAACACAGCTAAGTTCCAGGAGGTTTTCTCCAGAGCCCCTGTGTGCTTGACCCCAGGGCTGAGACCCCACCCGAAGGCTGCAGCCTCCAGAGAAGCCTGGTCCAATGTAATTCCTCAGCCCCGCTTTGTTCTCCGCTGTGACTGAGGGCAGATGCCCCCCTGATCGGGCAGCCCACCTTCCCCTCGCCTTTCCCCTCTCGTCTGGCGGCTTTGCCCAAGTCCTCCAGGCACCACAGGGCCGGCCACAAGAAAGACACAAAATCACCGGAGAAGAATTGCCCCTCTCCCCTGGCATCTGGCGTCGAGACACGCTTTCAAGTTCTTGGTTTGTTTCTGCAGTGCCGTTGTCCCTCCAGTCCCGCCGATGAAAGGGCTTTCCTCCCAGGAACGCCGCAGACAGGTGGTTCGCACAGGGCAGCTCAGGAGGGACCTTCCATCTATACCCCATCCATCCCAGGAGCGCGGCCACCAGGACCAGGCCGGCTAATGCACTCCTGTTTGTGCGTTTTGCCATGGGATCAAGGCAGAAAATGAAATGCATCACAAGCTGCAGGATGCTGTGAACCAGGCCTCCCAACGGTCGTTCACGCAAGAAAAAGCTGAAAACTAATGACTTGCAGTTTTCCTGCTAGAAAGCCTTCTTTTAATCAGGGCTGTGGTGGGACTGCTGAGCTTTTGGTTAGAATTCCTCTGGATAAGGGTTTCTCCCCTCCAGAAGAGACCTCACAACAGTGAGGCCTGGAAACCCGCTTTTTTTTTTTTTTTTTTCCTAAACCTTTTTATTGAGGTATGACCGACATACAAAAAGCTGTACATATTTAATGGATACAACTTGATGAATTCGGAGGTAAGTATACGCTAGGGAAGTGATCACTATAATCTATGCCACAAACATATCCATTACCTCCAAAAGTTTCCTCCTGCCCTATTTATTATCATTATTATTATTACTATTATTTTGTGGTAAGAATGCTTAACACAAGATCTACCCTCTTGGCAAATTTTTAAACACACATTGTTAACTATACAGCATTTCTAGAACTTTCTCATCTTTGTAGCCTTGGACTAGTACCTCCCCATTGCCCCTCCTCCCACCATCCCACTCTTTGCTTCTGTAAATTTGACGATTTTAGGTCCCTCCTATAAGCGGTCTCATGCAGCATTTGTCCCTCCGCATCTAGCCTATCTCATTTAGTATTCTGTCTTCCAGTTCCATCCATGTTGTCACAAATTGCAGGATTTTCTTCTTTTTAAAGGCTGAATAATATTCCACTGCACATCAGGACCACGTGTTCTTTGTCCATTCATCCGCGGATGGGCAGAAACCCGCTTTAGGTGACAGAAAGTTCCAGCAACAGCCCAGAAGAGCGGAAGGTCTCCTGCTTTCTGATCTCCAGAGCCTTGGAGTCAGGACGTGGGTGCTGTGACCATCCTCCAGATGAAAAGACTGTGGTTCCGCGTGGGGACCTGGTGTGTTGGTGTGCTAGGGCTGCTGTAACAAATTACCATCAACTTCGCAATGTAAAATGATATATATTTATTATCTTACAGCTCTGGAGGCCGGAAGTCCAAAATCAGCCTCACTGAGCTGGAGTCAAGGTGTCGGCGGGGCTCACATCGCTGGGGCTGGTTCCCTCTGGAGGCTCTAGGGGAGAATCTGTCCCGAGTCTTTTCCAGCTTCTGGAGGCTGCCTGCAGTTCTTGGCTCAAGGTCCTTCCCTCACATCACTCTGACCTGTTAATTCCGTCGTCACATCTGCCCTCCTGCCTCCCTCTTCGAAGGGCACTGTGATTAGCCTGGGCTCCCCTGGAATCTAGAAACATCTTTCACCTCAGCAGCTTTCATTTAGTCACATCTGCAAAGTCGCTTTTTTTTTTTTTTTTTTTTTTTTGGTTTTTTTTGTGGTACACGGACCTCTCACCGTTGTGGCCTCTCCCGCTGCGGAGCACAGGCTCCGGACGCGCAGGCTCAGCGGCCATGGCTCACGGGCCCAGCCGCTCCGCGGCACGTGGGATCCTCCCGGACCGGGGCACGAACCCGCGTCCCCTGCATCGGCAGGCGGACTCTCAACCGCTGCGCCACCAGGGAAGCCCTGCAAAGTCGCTTTTATCGCGTATCGCGTGAGGTCACATACTCACAGGCTCTGGGGAGTAGAGTGTGGACATCTTTGGGGGCTTTTATTCCACCTCCTACACAGCGGTGGCCCCAGGCCACAAAGCTGAGCGGTGGCCACACCAAGCCTGTGGCCGGAGGTGCAGTTCAGACAAGCGGGAACTGGGTCACAGACCTTGGCCACCTCTCCGGGGTTCCCAGATGTGACCATAAGCCTGGTTTTGGGAAACTTGGTCCCTAGTTAACACAGAAGGCGTGCGGTACAAAACAACTGATACGAAAAGAAAGGAACTGTTGGAAGGTGCCTACAGACAGGACGCAGGGGTGGGTGCGGATGGCTCACGAGGGCCAGACCCGCTGCCCTCGGGGCACCTCTGCTCCTGCTGTTTCCACCAATCTGGAGAACCCTCCCGCCTCGGCACCCACCTCCCACATCCCAGCTCTGCTGTGAAGGCCAGGGTGACTTCTCCCTCCCTGGGCCTCAGTTTCCCTACCTAGAAAATGGGGATAATACCAGCACCTAACCTGTGGGGTCATTGTGAGGAATGAGTCAATACACGTAACACAGGAAGAGGACCGCCTGGCACAGGAGAAGCACGAATGAAGTGTTTGCCATTGGAATTAGGCATCGAGGATGTTCCAGGGACTTCCGTGAGCAGGACAGACGCTGTCTCTGAGCTCTAAGGCCTCTAGAACTGGGTCCAAATGCAGAGATCGCTCCCTCCCCCAGAGAGCCTTGGAGAAGAGGAAGACTCTCTTTTCCGCCTGAAGTCTCCTGGGTGCAGCTGTCACTCAACCAGATCTGTGCCGACACACACCCAGGTTACACAGGAACTGGGGGGTGGGTCATGGCCCCTGCCCGGGATGAATTCACAGCCCAGACACAGTCAGGCCTTCAGGAAGGTAAACAACAACGAGAATCCCCAGCAGGCCCCAGCACTTCCAGCAAAAAGGGGGTGACCCGCTCCCCCCCACACACGTTCCCACGTGTGCAAGCACACTCCCCTCTTGTGCTGGAACCGGACCCCCGGCGAGGCAAACAAGCCTCTTTTCTTCGCCATCTGCTCCGGCTCTGCAGGCTGGGGCCCTCCCCACCCCCCTTCCCTTCCGCTTCCCCGTCCCCCAGGCATCCGCCAGGCAGCGCTGACCTCGCACAGAAGGCTTTGGTTAGCAGGTCAGGCTGGAGAGGCAGGGTGGGGGCAAAGGGCACAGGCCAAAGAGGAGACCTACAGAGGGGGGATGCTCTTCGGAGGGAATCCTGGAGCCACAGGAGAGGAGAGAGGGGAGCGGAGCTCTGGGGGTGTGGGGGAGGCCCCGGCTGGCCAGGCCCTTTCCCAGCCCTCCACCCAAGCCCTCTGCAGCGGGCCCTCAGCTTCCCAGCCCCAGAGAAGCAGTTCCCAATTCCTAAGGCCTCACCAGATATTTACATTGAGGCTGCCTCAAGGAATTTTCTGGAAAACTCCTTCTCCGCCCGCTCCCACTTCAAAGGAAAAAGCGAGACCCCTAAAGCTGGTGGCCCCTGTGGCTTCTTTAAAGTGGCTTCTGGAAAGCTGGTCTGGTGGGGACGAAGCACAGAAGAGGACTTTGTTCCAGGACCCCTCGGAATTATAGACCTGCCCCTGAGGAGAGGTGAGGCCAGTGCCTCAGTTTCCCAGAAGACGGTGGGTCAGGCGTTCACTTGTGTGTTCACTTATCTGTCCCTTGCTTTTGTCCCTGCTTGTTTGCATCTGTGACTGAGCTGAAGTTTGGGTCTTTGCTCCCAGGGGGTGTCTGACCCATATGAGCCCCTGGACCATGCAAAGTTGACTTTGCCTCAGTCAACTCCATAGTTCCCGGTACTCATAGGCCCACCTGCAGTGTTTGAGTGTGAATTCCCTACAGGCAATTTTCTCTGTGGCCTTTGGAGAAAGGCTCTGGTTCTTATCTTCCCCAGACTGTCCCTCCTCCCCTCCCCCATCCAAGGCCCGTATCTTGTGCACAAAATCCTTCCTGGTTCAGCACAGCTAATGATGCTGGTTAAAATATCAAAAATACATATTACTGAGTGCATGGCTAAGTTGGAGAGAAAGGAAAGGAATTTGTAAGAGGCCAGAAACTAATAAAAAGTATGAATTCAGAGGGATAAGCTCGCATTGCTGGGTTTATGGATCCCTGGCAGTCTAGCCTGAGGATGATGGGAAGTCAGTGGGAGACCCTGGTGTAAAGCCCCGTGGACAAGGCAGGCAGGAGAAATACTTAAATGTCTCAGCCTTGGCTCTTGGGTAGAACACCTAACCTTAAGCCTCGTAAACATGCCACCTTTTCTCAGAAAGCTACTGGAGGATGTGTTCCATCACAATGAGGGAGCAAACCAAAAAGAGTGGATATGAACTGTAGGAAAAAGGGGGCCCAATACAGGGAGGAAGCTTGGGGCAAAGGAAATCCCCAGGCTGTTGGTGAAAAGCAATCCCAAAATTGTAGGTTTCTACCTGCCCAGATTGCAGCAGATGAGAGGTTCAAAGAGCAATTGCTGGAAGAAGATGCAAGTAATGGAATATCTCATGAAGTGTCAGAAGGAAATCTGCACAACTGGGAGAGAGTTTGGAGGTGCATTAATAAAAACACAGAAAAGCTAAGTGAACAAAAACAAGAAGGGTCAAAAATGTGTTCAGGAAAAGCCATCCTAGTACACTGCATGGCTCAGCTATCACCTGGCATAGAATGTAAGACCTGAGTATTGTGCTAACTCGAATTGTGACATAAAGTGTCTTGGGGAAATGGGGGCACGGGAAATGTGTGTGAAGGGGAGGGCAGCGTGTGGAAGATGCTCCACTCTCATCTTTCATAGTGGAAAACTGATACCTAATGCCTGAAACAGAAAAATAAAGCTGTAGCAATGTAACTACATATCTTAGAGATGTGGGTGCAAGTACTAAAAATATGAAAAGTTAAAAGAGTTGGAGTGGTGGTCTCCGGACAACATGAGAAAGGAAGTGGATGATGAAGTGCTGTTGTTTTTCATTTTAAGCCTTGTAGGACTGTTTGGTTCTTGAAACTATGTACATATGCAACTTTCATAAAAGTTTACAAATGAAATTAAAAGTTAAAACACGTGATCCAAGATGGATAACACCAAGGTGCTTTAAAGGCTTTTCTTGTTTAATCTTCTCCTCCGGGACTTCCCTGGGTTGCACAGTGGTTAAGAATCCACCTGCCAATGCAGGGGTCACAGATTCGAGCCCTGGTTCGGGAAGATCCCACATGCCACAGAACAACTAAGCCCGTGCGCCACAACTACTGAGCCCGTGTGCCACAACTACTGAGCCTACGTGCCTAGAACCGTTGCTCTGCAACAAGAGAAGCCACCGCAATGAGAAGCCGGCGCACCGCAATGAAGAGTAGCCCCCACTCGCCGCAACTAGAGAAAAGCCCCCGGGCAGCAACCAAGACCCAACGCAGCCCAAAATAAAATTAATTAATTAATTTTTAAAATAATAATAATTCCTAATGTGATAAAGTCTATTATAAATCTTCTCCTCCACTTTTGGGGTAGATATGATGGTTGTCCCCACTTTACAGATGAGGAAATCGAGGCTTGTGGAGAAGAAATGGTTTCTCCTAGGTCACACAGCTGGCAGGTGGTAGAGGCAGGACTCAAACTACGAGTCAGATCCTTGGCCACCAAATTATACTACCCTCAGAAACAAACCCCCGGGCGAGATCACGTCCCCTGTGCTACATTATGCCTCAGCCTCCACAGGCCTTGAAAGAGGGTGGTGGTGAATTGTGACTGGTGAGATATTCTCCGGAAGGTTTTACCATTTGCCATTTTACCAGTTTACCGTTTGCCGAGCTGTACTCATCTCTCTGCACACTGGTGACATAGCATGAGCCCCTGACTTTATATGACGGCAAGGCTCTGACGGGCATCCTATCTGGTGGCCCACCTTACTCCACTCCAATCCTTCCAGACCTCCAGAGGCTCCTCATGGCCCCCAGGACGAACCATGCTCACCTCCATCCTTGCTTCTGTCACTTGTTCTCAGAACCCAGGGCCCCACCATGCCGGGCCCCCTCCCACCCTCTTGCTGGGCCTTTGCTCAATCCTCGTCCTCAGTCTTCCCCATCTCTGCCTCTTCTTCCTCCAGAGGCTCCTCAAATGTCACCCCCTTTGGGACTCCTCCCCAGCTGTCCCGGGTACCACGTTGCTCCTGCCTGTTTCCTTGTATCCCTTTGTCCAGACTTTTGTGACTCCAGACCTCCTGTGATAATTGTTCATTTAGTCTCCTCTATTGGACCTTGAAGACAGTGACCTTCTCTGAACCATTTCTGCACACTCAGCAACTGTTTAACAGTCCCTGCCAGTCCCTGGGCATCTGGAATATCTACATAATGACTGAAGACCGCTTCATGGAGGCTTCCAGGAGAATGTGTTAAAAGGCAGGACCCAAGATTATACATATATATATATATATATATATATATATATATATATATATATGCAAGCACACATCAAAGACCAAAGGAAATATGCCTCGCAAAAATGGAATTATTGGGAAAGGACAGTCTTTTCAACAAAATGTGTTGGGAAAATTGTACACATGTAATAGAATGATGTTGTAATAGAATGACATTGAACCCTTACCTTACACCATTTACAAAAATTTACTCAAAATGGATCAAAGACTTAAATGTAAGTCCTAAAAGAGTAAAACTCCTAGGGCAAAACAGAAAAGAAAATGTAGGGCCGAAGCTTCTTGACACTGGATTTGGCAATGATTTCTTGGATATGACATGAAAAGCACAGGCAACAAAAGAAAATATAGATAACTTGGACTATATCAACCTTTAAAACTTTTATGCATCAAAGAACACAGTCAACAGAGTGAAAAGGCAACCCACACAATGGGAGAAAATATTTGCAAATCACATATCTGATGAGGGGTTAATATCCAGAATATATAAAGTACACTGCTAATTCAACAATAACAACTACAAAAACCTGATTCAAAATTGGGCAAAGGACTTAAATAGACATTTCTCTACAGATGATGAACAAATGGCCAATAAGCACGTGAAAAGATGCTAAACATCACTAATCATTGGAGAAATACAAATCAAAACGACCGCTTCACACCCGTTAGGATGACTACTATCCAAAAAAATTTACAAAATAACAAGTGTTGGTAAGGAAGTGGAGAAATCGGAACCCATGTGCACTGTTAGTGGGAACATAAAATTGTGCAGCCACCATGGGAAACAGTATGATAGTTCCTCAAAAAAGTTAAAAATAGAACTACCACATGACCCAGCAATTCCACTTCTAGGTATCTAGCCAAAAGAATTGAGAGCAGAGCCTCAGAGAAATGTGTACACCCATGTCCTTATCAGCATTATTTACAATAGCCAGAAGGTGGAAGAAACCATCAACCGACGAATGGATAAACAAAATGTGGTCCACCCATACGATGGAATATTATTCAGCCTTAAAAATGGAGGAAATGTTGACACATGCTAGAGCATGGATGAGCCTTGAGGACATTATGCTGAGTGAAATACGCTAGTTACAAAAGGACCAACACTGTACGATTCTACTTATACAAGGTACCTCGAGTCGTCAAAACCATAGAGAGAGAAAGTAGAAAGGCAGTTGCCAGGGGCTGGCAGGGAGGAGGAAATGGGGGGTTAGCGTCTAACGGTTGCACAGTTTCTGCTTTGCAAGATGAAAAGGGTCTGGAGATGATAGTGGTGACGGTTGCACAGCCGTGTGAATACACTTAATGCCAGTGAACTGTTCATATAAAAGTGATTAAGGCGGTAACTTTTAAGTTGTGTGTATTCTATCACAATAAAAAGAATTAAAAACTTTAAACCGACAAAAATGGAATTATAAATGATTTCCTTCTTTCCACTTTTCCGTATTTCCCGGATGATCTATGATAAATACAATCAGGGGGAAAATAAACCTTTTTCTGAAAGAAGATGTCAGGCCCCTTTCACCTAAACATCTGTGCTGGCCACCGGGGCCCCAACCCCTGCTGCTGCCAGGCCTGCTGGGCCGAGAGCTTCCATCAGCTTTCTCTACCTGACACCAACATTTGGTTTCCATTCCCAACGCTTCACATAATTCTTGGAGATCAGCTCCTGCCGGTTTCGGGTCCAGCGGAAAGAAAGCGGCCCTTGGGAGGGTCAGCTTGCATCCCGTCGGGGTGCATTTGGCTGGGCCCGCACTGAGCTGTCTTGCCCAGACGCCCCCCAGCCCCCAGAGCCCATCCATCCTGCCGGCTACCCACCCACTGTCAGTGGGGCAGGCGAATTTCCTGGTGCACGGTAACCCAAGCCCCTCTCTGCTCCCCACGGGCAAGGCCGGGCTCTGTTATTAATCTTGGGGCAGATCCTATGTCCGAAGCTGAGACAGCTGTCCCCGCGTGCAGCTGCCCAGGGCCAGCAGGCAGGCAACTTCCAGCCCTCCCGCCTCCCTGCCAACGGCCAGCCAGGGAATTGCACTTTCCTTCCAAACTCCTTGCTCGTGCAATGCCTGGACCCTCACACTGTGTCATGGCCCAGCGGGGCCCTGTTCACTCCCTGGTTCATTCCAGGTTAGAATGCAACTCCAGGATCCTGAGCGACTTGGACTTCTTGGCCTAGAAAGCAACTGTGGTGTCCCAGTTGGGCTGCCGTTGAATCAATAAGGGATTGTTTGAGCCCACGCTCCAGGCTCAGCCCCGGGTTACCTGCTGGGGCAGACAAAGCCATCTAGGATTGGGCTCCTGACCCCAAGGGGCTCGAAGCCCAGCTGCAGAACAAGCACATGAAACAAGAATAAAGCAAGCCAGGACAGGACCTGGGGAAAGCTGCCCGTGGCAGCCACATGGCCAGGTGCTGTGGCAGCCACATGGCCAGGTGCTCCGCCATCCAGAAGGCAAAACAACCCACCCCAGGGGCCACTGTGCACTCTAGATTCCAAGTAGAACACACAGCCCCGATTCAAATAGCTCATTGAGTGCTCCCACAGGAACTGGCTAGGATTAGCCCCATCTCACAGATGTGTAAACTGATGCAGGGTAACAGGAACTTGCCCACAGCTAGACGAGGGGCCAAGCTTCTGATGTCAATTTGCCTGACTCCAAAGTTCTGAGTGTTAGGTCTGTGCTTTTTGGGACCACCCACCGCAGCCCAACTTCGCTGAACCTTTATAAACTGACCTGCCTACCTACTCACAGATGGCACAGGCCCACCCAGCATGAACCTACTTGGCTTTATCACCTATTTCTGGCTCCATATGGGCAGATTCCAGGGATATGGAGATAACCAAGGCAGACAACCCCAGGCCCCCCGAAGCTTCCCTGTTAGGATGTGCCAAGATCCCAGGCAATGATGACTTTGGCCCTCTGTATTCTCTGGGACACAGCTGTGACTCAGTCTTAGCTGTCCCTGTGATTTCCCCACCAGTGGGTGCAGAGGACCGGAGTTGGCCCACACGGCCAGCCCCAGTCCACACGCAGCAACTGGACAGCTAACGCGTGGACTAAAATACAGCTGGCATCTGTCTACAGAAGAGAGTCATGCTAGTCTGAAACACTGCTCTCTCACCTTAGGAATGCTTTGGGCCACCTGTGGTTTTCAGGGAACCCCATCTACCTGAGCACCAGTGTGGAAGGACATAGGTTCATGTTCTTGGCTCTGCTAAACAAGATGGCCCTTGGTTTTCATTTTAACTGCATTTCCCGGCATAAGACCAGCTGGGTGGGGGGAGGGAGGAATTCACATGCTCCGCACTCCCAGCCCAGCATCTGCCTCCCCACCCGCTTCAAACAGATGCTGGCTTTGTTAGAGAAAAAGAGATAGACCAAACAGAAGCTGACAGCTCATGGTCTAGGACCGGGGCTGCTTTCAGGAAGAATAAGTCGTCACTGACGGGGAAGGAGAGGGCAGATGCGTGATAATGGCAGAAATAATTTAGCCTCATCGGAATGATTGGCCCTACAAGGAGTCTAGAAACCGCAGTCTATTATTAGGCTATTTGTTTAATAAAGGGGGGATGAAAGGGAGGGAAAGGTGGGTGAATCCTGGGTCCTCGGACTCCAAAAATACCCTATCAATAAACCAAGAAGTGAGGCAAATATACCATCATCTTCTAACCACGTCCAGGACCCACACATTGTCTGCCTCTCTTCAGAGTAAACAAGGAGGAAAGAGGGAGCAGAGAAGGTGCATCGGGGGAGACCAAGCCACAGCCCACTTTCCTCCCTCTCTCCATGACGCGGCGTGAGGGTCCAGGCATTGCACGGGCAAGATGGCGAGCCCTCTGCCTCACCATCCTCTGCAAGAAAGATGAAGCCTCGTTCTTCCAACTCAGCCAAGTTGTTGACTTACACAGTGACCAACACACACACACACACACACACACACACACATGGGCGCGCGTGCGCGCACACACACACACACATTGTAAGACTATAGGATTCTCTACTTCAAAAACCCTACAGAACCACCTGAAAAACCATTAAAATATTTTTTAATGTCTTATGGTAGCAGAACATAAAATCAACGTACCCCAAATCAACAGCTTTCCTATTTGCCAGACATCAACACTTAAAAGTGTCAGGGAACAAAAAGAACTCATTCGCGATAGCAATAAAAACTACTAAATGCCTAAGAATAAATCTAACAAGCTCTGGATAAATGGAGCAGAAAGACGGAAAAACACACAGTATTATAAACATTGAATTCTATTAATCCATTAAGTCATCACAGCCTAGATCAAAATCCCAACAGCATGTTTTATAGAACAAGAAAAGATGATTCTAAAATTCACCCAAGATCTTTCAATTGTGTTTGCTGCTGCTGCCACCGCGCCGCTGTCGCTCTGCAACGCCAGCGCTGCCTCTAGCTCGCGGAGCTCCAGCGGAAGGAGAAGTGGGGTAAGTCAGGGGGTCTCTTTACCATGGCTCGTACAAAGCACACTGCCCGCAAAGCGACCGGTGGTAAAGCACCGAGGAAGCAACGGGCTACAAAAGCCGCTCGCAAGACTGCGCCCTCTACTGGAGGGGTGAAGAAACCTCCTCGTTACAGGCCTGGGTACCGTGGCGCTCCGTGAAATTGGACGTGACCAGAAGTCCACTGAACTTCTGATTTGCAAACTTCCCTTCCAGCGCCTGGTGCGGGAAATTGCTCAGGACTTCAAAACAGATCTGCGCTTCCAGAGTGCAGCTATTGGTGCTTTGCAGGAGGCAAGTGAGGCCTAGCTGGTTGGCCTTTTTGAAGACCCCAACCTGAGTCCTATCCATGCCAAACGTGTAACAATTATGCCAGAAGACATCCAGCTATAGCGCGCCGCGTACGTGGAGAAGGTGTTTAAGAATCGACTATGATGGGAAACATTTCATTCTTTAAAAAAAAAAGAAAGAAAAAAAAATTCTCTTCCTGTTATTGGTAGTTCTGAACGTTAGATTTTTTTTCCCCCCCATGGGGTCAAAAGGTACCTAAGTATATGATTGCATGTGGAAAAATAGGGGACAGAAATCAGGTATTGGCAGTTTTTCCATTTTCATTTGTGTGTGAATTTTTAATATAAGTGCAGGGACATAAAGCATTAAGGCAGGTCAAAATGTTTCAGTGAACAAGTTTCAGCAGTTCAACTTTATAACAATTATAAATAAATCTGTAAATTTTTCTGGACAATGCCAGCACTTGGATTTTTAAAAAAATTTTTTTAAAACAAGTCAATTTCTTATTGACTGCAACTAAATGGTGTTTGTAGCATTTTTATCATACAATAGACTCCATCCATTCACTATATTTTTCTAAATGAGTTGTCCTATATGCAAGTACATGTTTTTAATGTTGTCTGTCTTCTGTGCTCTTCCTGTAAGTTTGCTATTAAAATACATCAGGGCTTCCCTGGTGGCGCAGTGGTTGAGAATCCGCCTGCCGATGCAGGAAACACGGGTTCGTGCCCTGGTCCGGGAAGATCCCACATGCCGCGGAGCAACTAAGCCCATGAGCCATGGCCGCTAGGCCTGCGTGTCTGGAGCCTGTGCTCCGCAACGGGAGAGGCCACAACAGTGAGAGGCCCGCGTACCGCAAAAAAAAAAAAAAAAAAAAAAAAAAAAAAAAAAACATCAAACTTAAAATAAATAAATAAATAAAATTTTAAAAATAAAATAAAATTCACCCAAAAGAAAAAGTGTACAAATGCTAAGAATATTTTGATAAAGATGAACAGCAAAGAGGAATTGCTCTATCAACTAACAAAACAAAGAGTAAGGATACAGTAATGAAAATAGTGTAGTTTTGGCACCAGATCAGATTAAGGGTTCAGAAAAAGGGCTGTGTACATAGGGAAGTTTAGTATGTGATAAAAGTGGCATTTCAAATTATTGGGAATAGATGGATTATTCAGTAGAAGTGTGAGGGGAGGTTTGTGGGGGAAAAAAAACAAAAGTTAAATCCCTACCTCACAGCCTCTGTAAAAACTTCAGTGGGAAGGCCATGCCCTTATCATGACTCTTTACACAAGGCTGAGTCTTAAGAGGTTTTTGAGGCTCAAAGCCACTTTCAGTCTTAATACTGTTTGAAATCTAAGCTCAATCCAACTCTTCAAGGCCCCAAATCTTTCCCTTTTCATTTCCATTTGTGCTGTAGGCTAAATAATGCCCCATCCTAATCCCAGGAACCCGTGAATATGTTATCTCACATGGTAAAAAGGACTTTGCAGGTGTGATTAAACTAAGGATCTTGAGGTGGGGAGCTGATCTTGGATTATTATCCATGTGGGCCCAACCTAATCACAAGGGTCTTATAAAATGGAGGCAGGAGGATCAGAGTCAGAGAGAGAGGTTGGAGGAGGCCCTTTGAAGATGGAGGAAGGAGCTATAAGTCAAGGAGTGCCAGCAGCCTCTAGAAGCTGGAAAAAGCAAGGAAATGGATTCTTCCCTGGACCCTCCAGAAGGACCAATCCTGCGAATCCCTTTTATCCCAGTGAGACCCACTTCAGACTTTTAACCTTGAGAACTGTAAGACAATAAATTTGTGCGGTTTTAATCCACAAAGTTTATGGCCATTTGTTACAGCAGCAGTAGGAAACTAACACAGCTTGCAAAGTGGTTAGTCCTTTCCTGGATACTCTCTGTGGTCCCGGGACTCTGCAAGAACCAAGAGATACAGCACCAAACAAGATCCCTGCCCTCGGAGAATTTACAGTCTTAGCATAGACAACTATTAACTCATTATCAATCAATTAATTATAGGATTGACTTACAGTTATCATGAACTTCTAAGTATGAGAGTAAGCTCTGAGGGCATTTAACAAAAGGGCCTTACCTTACCTTGTGGAGGGGGGGCCAGCAAAAGGTTCCCTGAAGATGTGATGTTTAAGCGGATCTCTAAGCTTTGAGCAGGAACTAGCTAGGCCAAGAAAAAGCAAAAACTGATCAAGGCAGTGCAAAGGCCCCGAGGCAGGAAGCAGCTTGAGATGAAAAGGTAGCCAGTGATAAGCAGAGCATCCAGAGAGACAAGAAGCAGGCTAGACGGGGTTGGACTGGGCTCTCTCCAAGCCCCTGATATAGGGGTCTCTCCCGTCAGTTCAGCTGCCTCTCCAAGAAGGTGCGTATTCAGAGCTCTTGCATGAAGATTTTCAGGATCTGAGCTAATTGTCATCGTCAGCCAGGGGACAAAAGAAAGAAAGAGCCTGGCAAACCCTGTAGAGGCCCAGGATCCCATGACCCCAGAAATAGAGGGTGTCCGGGCAGGTTGAGATCTCTCAGAAGGGAGAATCAGCCGTCTGGCCAAGTCAATCAGGGAGGGGCAGGAAGAGGTAAGTGCTGATTCCCCAGATAAGCCCTTGCAGGAATGACAAAAATGTCAGATGCCAGAGGCAACTGGTGGGGGTGCAGACAGCTGGAGCCAAATCAGAAGGAAACTGCCACCTTCTCCCCAAAGGCCCTGGCGCCTCCGGGGGCCGGCAGGGCCGGCGGGGTCAGCGGGCCACCTGTAGCAGGGCCAGATTCCGGAAGGTACTCTCTGGGGAAGAGGGAAGCCTGAGCCTTTCACAAAGGCTCCAAGCGGAGAAGCCCCTCTGCCGGGCCTCCTGAGTGCTAGGAACTGGGAGACTTCTCAGCAAATGTCACACAGTCCCTGACCTTCCAGAATGTGGAAGGGGGAGGGGACCAGACCCTTTCAAAGACATAAAATGTTTCGGCTGCTAGTGGACTCGGTCTAGAGGGAGCTGCAAAGGTGGGGCCCTCGGCCAGTGAGCAGGCTGCATTGAGTAATAATGAGCCTGCATATTTAATAAACACATTTCCTCATTTGATCTCGGCCCAATCCTATTAGTTTCAGGTTACTTGTGAGGCGCTGAGTCAATGAAGGGAAGGGCTGGCCTGGCTGTGGGTCCCCCGGTCCCTTCTCCCCCATCCTGGGGCCACACAGGGTCCCCTCAGCTGTCACACTCCCGGGACACAAAGCTCCTCAGAACTCCTCAGCCTCTGACTCGCCACGGGCATCTCAGGACCCCAGACCCTCCAACCTGCGCCCCAGTCATACTTTGAGGGCGACCCTCTGTGCTCACCCACCGCCCCACCCCACCCAGTGGTGGAAGCTCCGCTGGGAGAAAGGACCAGCCCCCATCCCTCACCCTTGGCCTTGAAAACCTGAGCGGGCTCTCAGGGATTGCAAAACCCTGACAGGACCCTCCCTTCCGTGTTTCTCTGGCTCCTCCACAGCAACAGGGTGGGCAACCGCAGGGCCAGGTTGCAAGTGACCCCAGCCAGAGGTCCTTTGCAAAAGGCAGAGGGCACCATAACTGCCGAGGCATTTGACCTTGACCCACTAGGCCAGCGTTTCCCAGAGCACCGCGTCTGGAGCACCAAGCAAACAACACGCTCCCCAGGAAAGGATCCAGTGGTCCCAGATGTCTGCAAAAGTCCTCTTTGCCCCAAGCTTTGCAAGGTCCGTCGTCACAATGCCCACTCGGGGAAAGCCTTTTTCATTTCATGGGGCTACATAGAGTGTCAACTAGATACTGTTCTAAGCCCTTTATGAATATTAAGTCGTTGAAGCCCCAGAACAACCTGAGGAAGTAAACCCATGCCCATTTGACATATGAGGAGACTGAGGCACAGAGAGGTCAGGTGATTTGGACAGGGCCACCCAGAGGGGGTTCAGACACAGACCTCCTGGCTCCAGGGCCTGCTCTTCACACCCTGCCTCTTTCTTAAGGAAACTCTTGAGCTCGGTTCGCGAGCATTTCCCAGGATGCTTCTCGTAACTTCCATTAACACCTGACGGAACAAGCTTGGCAACATCGTTACAGGCAGCAGGGGAGCTGGCAAAGGTCAGCAGTCAGCTGGCCAGCTCTGACCTTCCCGCCCATCACTCTAGGGGCGGCTGGGGGCGGGGCAGACAGAGGCCCAGGAGGTGGGAGCCCCCCGCCTCTTGCCCAAGTGTTACAGAATTAACCTGGACCGGGTCCAGCTTCTTTCAAGGTGGTCTTGTCCAGGCCACCAAAGAAACATCTAGACCCTGGTTTCAGGGAGGCGGGAAAAGGAAGCCCAGGCAAGGAAGCTGGGGACCCCTGACTCTTCAGAGAGGAGAAGAGCGTGCCGTGTATCTCCTTCCGTAGGATCTGCTTCAGGATTCCTGAAAACCCTCTAACAGTTCGTTATTGTTACTCTATTCCCCTGCTCCAGGCAGAGCTGGTCTGGGTCCAGCTTGCACACTCTCGAAGCGGCAGTGAAGTGTCGGACCAGTTCAAGCCAAGAGAAGCCTGCAGCCGTGTTCTTATTGCCATAGGAATTGTTTCTCTGGGAATGGATTTTAAAATAACAGAGAAGCTGAGGGGGGAGAGGACAGCCAGAGGAAGGGTGAGGAGATTCAGAAAACCCTGGGGCCTTAAGCAAAGGCCTCACCAGATATTTACATCGAGCCCATTCCATGTGATTTTCCACCCAATCCTACTTCAAAGGAAGAAGCAGGACCCCCTAAAGCGGGTGGCCTCTGTGGCTCCCCTAAATGTGGCTTCCAGAGCTGGCCTGGTGGGGGGTAGAGCACAGAGAAGGACCTCACTCCAGGACCTCTTAGAAGGACAGCCTGCACGGGGGCAGAGGCCACCCCCTCGGCTTCCCAGAGGACAGAGGTCAAGGCACTTGTTCTCTCACTTGCTCAAAAAGCAACCACGGAACACCTGATACGTGCAAGCCTGCGCTAGATGTTAAAAATACAAGTATTGTACAAAAACACAAGGTGCGTGAACACCACGCTTTGTTGCCTTTTCAAAGCTGAGAAAACACTGGGGAGTCTTTGCAAGGTTCCAGGAAGCAGAACAGCCAGCTTCTGGCATCCCACAGGCACCGGGAAAGTCCAGGAGCCCGAGGCTGCAACCTGTGCCGGCCTGTCCGTGGTCCAGCAAGTGGCCAGATGCTGCCAACTGCACAGACTCTGAGCGCTCGTCACTCGGCGGCTGCATCCCCACTGGCCCAGCCCTGTTTCAGGGTTCCTGACACTGCCTGTTAGCTGCCTCCCTCCTCCCGCCCCATCTCCTCCACACCAGTAACACTGACACAGGACCCGCTGTGACCAAGCCTTGACCCAAAGCCCGAGCTCCTTAGGGCTGGAAGCAAAGGGGCTTCACCCTCAGGCTCCGAAGGCCCCACGCGTCCCACACTCGCAGGCCTTGGTCCAGCCACTCTGAACCCAACTGCACAAACCATACATGTCAGGCACCGTCACACCTCCCAGCCCTTACACAGCTGTCCTGTCTGCCTGAAATGCCCCCCGCCAAGTCACTGCAGAGAACACCCCCCCTCACCCTACAAGACCCACTTCAAACATGATTCCTCTAGAAAGGCCTTGGCATGTAGCCTTTGTCCACCAGGCCAGCGTTTCCCAAGGTATGGAGTCTGGAACGCCATCCCAACAAAAGGATTCCACAGCCTCATATGTTTTTTGCAAAACCCCCCCCTTCTTGGCAATCTTTGCAAGGTTAGCACACTATACGCCACAAGCACGAACAGAATGTTTAGTACATATTTCTCTAAGCAATTTATTAATTTTAACTCATCTAAGCCTAGAATAACCTTATGAAGTAGATCATCCCCATTTTACAGAGGAGAAAACCGAGGCACAAAGACACTCCAAACTCCCACGCACCTAACTCCCCTAAACAGGTACTTGTTCATACGTCCCTTGCCTACCTGGCCCACTTTGCACACATTTGTGTCACAGCAAATTCCACACTTGCTCCTGGGTCTTCCCCAACCAGCCTCTGAGCTCATCAAGGGCAGAGGCTGAGTCTGAATCAGCAATCATCTCACTACCCCCAGCACCAAGCATGCAGTAGGCGCTTGTAGTAACTTCCTGAATGTAAGGCTCCAGGAAACCTGGATCCAGTGGCAGGGAAAAGGCCCACAGGTGGTGGGGGTGGGGGGTGGAAAGCGGATAATTCACCCCTCTGGAGTTTACAGAGAACCCCTCCCATTCAGGGCTCAGGGCAGAACACCCCTTCCCCCATGGTTCAGCCCCCAGCTTCAGCCTACAACCGACCGACTGTGGGATTGGAAAAGGCTGGGTGGTTAAACGCCCGGCCTGGATAAGCTCACATGTCCAAGAGGCAGGGGTGGATGGTGGGCAGTCCAGGCTCAGGGCACAAGCCCAGCTCATGCACTCATGTCCCAGATGGGCCCGTCAGGGCCATGCTAGGGAGGAAACAGGTAGGAGAAATGATTCCATCTGCGGGGAAGGAGAGCAGGAAGTGAGTTCTGGGTACAAAAACCACAAGCAATCACAGATACAGGAGGCGCAGGGAGCCGCCCACAGAGGCGGGAGCAGAGCAGTCCAGGAAGACTTCCTGAAGGAGGGTGTGTGTGACTGCTCCCAGAAGAGGGTGGAGCCGAGGTATGGGGTGGGGAGGGGACAGGCCAAGCACCTCAGCTCAGCAGAAAGAACAAGAAAGAGGTTTCGGAGTCAGAGTCTAGAGAACCAGACAGGGGAACTGGGGTGATGGGGCCAGAAGACCCCTGAATTCCCCCAGGGCACGGGGTCTCCCACGGCAGGTCTTAAGCCAGAGGGGCTGTGGAATCAATTTTCTGAGTCTTGGCAAGCACTTTTTTATGACCTAGATAGAGCACCATAAAAAAGAAAGTATCACATATGGTAGTAGTAAGCATGATTTTGTGAAACTTATTTCAGGGGTATGTGTGTGTGTGTGTGTGTGTGTGTGTGTGTGTGTACGTGCGTGCGCATGGACTCAGGCACCATATAAAAGGTATTTCCTACTACGGGTCATGATGAAAGAATCAAAAACTTCTGTTCTCCACGCAGTGCTTCCTAAACCTGGTAGCATCCCCCCCCCCAAAAAAAAACCCGCTTGGGGAGGCCATTAAATACAGCTCTCCAGGACCTAGACTTCCTGAGTCATGTGTGGGTCTGGATACCCAATTCTTTAATCACCCCAGTTCATCGTGAGGAGCCAGTCAGCGACCTGCTGTATCTAAGACCAGCTAAATCATCTGTGGGACTCATGGCAAACTGAAGTTAAGGGACCCCTCATTCAAAAAGCTGGGTCATTAAAGATAGTAAAATACAAAGTGTTTTCCTCTCTTCTGGGGTCTCTGTCTCTCTCGACCTGTCATTTGTTTAGTGTTTCATGTGTGCTCCCTCGTGCACAGGGATCCCTGGGGGGCAAGTGCAGACCCTCCCTGCAACTCCACGGTGTGCAAGTGCGCGTGCCACCCTTCCCACCAGCCAGCGGGCGGAAGCACAGCGCCCCGGTCCGGAGCAGGGAAGTCAAGCCAGGCATATCCCCTTCCCAGGGGCCCACCATGTACGACGGATGGGCAACGCTTCAGGGTATTGCAATCTCTCCCCAGGACACACTAGGATCGGTGTGGTCAGAGGCTCTCCCCTGCTGAGTCACCTTTTTTTTTTTTTTTTTTTTTTTGCAGTACGCGGGCCTCTCACTGTTGTGGCCTCTCCCGTTGCGGAGCACAGGCTCCGGACGCGCAGGCTCAGCGGCCACGGCTCACGGGCCCAGCCGCTCCGCGGCACGTGGGATCTTCCCGGACCGGGGCACGAACCCGCGTCCCCTGCATCGGCAGGCGGGCTCCCAACCACTGCGCCACCGGGGAAGCCCTGAGTCACCCTTTGAGCACACGCTTGCACTGCCAGCCCAGGGCGGGGACTGCAGCCGCCACGTCCCACTCCAGGGTGGCACGGGGTGCAGGCACCCAATCCCAACCCCCTCTGAGCCCACACCCAGGCTCCAGCCAGAGGCAGAGGGTGGCAGCGGGCACTGGGCAGGGGTGGAGAGGGGGAGGACCTGGGGTGCCAGAGGGACAGGGAGTGAGTAGCAGAGACCCCACCCCAGGGAGGCGGTAGGAGGTGGTGAGAGGTGGGTCACGGTCAAAGCTGAGGATCCATTTCCTGGTGCCCCACGGCCCCGTCAGACGTCACTTACAAAGCACACATTCAAGAATAAGAGTATCGAGAATTTGGAGATGGTGAGCGCAAAGCATTAAACTCCAAGCACGGACCCTGCTGAGCACTGCGCCTGCGCCCTGGCCTCTGCACTGGTCCAAGGGCCCTGCCTGGGAGGCCGGGGGTGGGGACGGGGAGGCTGGACCAGGAAGAACGGGGAGGAAATAGCACGGCCCAGCGCTGTCACCCCAGTAGGATCAGACCCTTTGCGAAACTGACTCCCAGAGAATTTCTCAGCGGAAAACCATAAGCAGTGGCACGTTCTGACATCCGTCCCATCCTTTCTTAGAATAGTCTGAAAATGGGTAAATACCCTAGCGTCCGGCCAGAATACAGCTGTGCTTCTAAAAGATCAGAAGCAAGTCCCTGTGCGCCGCCCTGAAGCCTCCTTCCCCAAAGCTCCCCGCCGCCTCTGAGAGGGGTCTTTACATCCACGGAGAGTATGTGACCCCCCCGTAGGACCCACGTCTGCTCTGGATTCAGGGCCTCGGTGGGTCCTTGGTGGATGCGATCTGGTTCACGCCACACAACCGGCAGAGCCCAACTCTATTCTGGGCCCTGGGCTGGGTCGCAAACAGGCGGGTGATGTCCCACCTGGCACGCACAGTCTAACGGGGGACATGGCAGGGAGGACACGGGGAGGGAACATCTGGACACAGCTTAGCTCTGTCACCACGACGCAGCCTTTTTTGACGGTGGACATCTGGGGAAAGGCTGTCCAACTTTTGAGGATTCAGGGTACACGTGTCTTTGCTCCATCCCCAAGACTCACTCCACATCCCCTCAGAACTGCCTTAAACCTGGGCGAGAGGAGCCCCATCCTGGGCACTGAGGTTTCAAGGACCCCAATCTGGCCCCTCTCCAGCCACACCCCCACCCCACAGGGCGAGGAGACCAGGGCGCCAAGGGGACGTGACCCTCCAGAGACCACAGCCCCCCTTATGGAGCAAAGGTGGGTACCCAGGGGCCTGAAACTCCCTCCCCAAACTCAAGCAGGAGGTATGGCCAAGTGGCAGTTGTCAGGGTAAGGAGAGGGGGTTCTGGGCTGGACTAGAGTGTCCACCGGGTGTGGGTGAGGCCTGACCAGGGCGAGGTATCTGGCGGGACAAGGAGGGAAGGGGAAGGTGGCTCTTCCTGCACCGCCAAGTTCCCACACAAAATTCATGGAGGCAAGACTTCTAAACCTGAGCCTCGACCCCCACCCCCAGGTCATGAGGAGGGTGTGTTTGTCAAGGTCAATGACAGAATTCATTTTATTGAATTATATCTTTTAAATATTTAGACATACAATGTGTGGGCTTCCCTCTGTACCCTTGCCCCAGAGCCCTCAAATGTGAGGAGTGGGTCGGGCTGGCAGGTGGTATAGGCCAGGGGAGGCCGCTCTCATCCCCACAAGGCTATTTTGATCCAGCATCACTGAAATGTCATCTTCAAATGTATCCCAAGAAAAACCTGCTGATGGGAATACAAAGTGGTGTAACTTCTGTGGCGGGAAATTTGACACAATCTGGCAGGATTACACGTGCGTTTACCTTTTCACTCAGAAAATCCGCTTTAAAAAAATGCATCCTGAAGATTCATTTGCAAAAATATGAAACGAGTAACTCACAAGGCTGTTTATTAGGGCATTACACGTGACACAAAAGGTTAGAACAACACAATGTCTATCAGCAGGGGACCTGCTGAAAAAACTACAGTCATTGGCACCACCGAGAACTACAGAGCTACAAAAATGAATACAGGAGGGAATTCCCTGGAGGTCCAGTTTTAGGACTCAGCGCTTTCCCTTCAGGGGCCCGGGTTGGATCCCTGGTCGGGAACTAAGATCTCACAAGCCGCAGGGCGTGGCCAAAAAAATAAAAATAAAAAATGAATGCAGGAGACGAACATTCTGGTGATGGCTGCACAACGCTCTGAGTGCATTTAATACCACCAAACTGTACACTTAAAGATGGTTAAGATGGTAAGCTTTATGTGTATTTTAACCACAAATTTTTAAATCGTGAAAAACAAAATGAAGGCAGAAGCTATCTATGCCCTGCTCTAGAGCAATCTCCACAGTACAATGTGAAACCAAAAAAGCCAAGTGCAGAACAGTATAACTGGTACACCACCTCTGCCTAAGAAAAAAAGGAAGGGATAAACAACAAGGTTCTACTGTAGAGCACAGGGAACTATATTCAATATCCTGTGATGAACCACCATGGAAAAGAATATTAAAAAGAATTATGTATATGTATACATATATATGAATCACTTTGCTGTACAGCAGAAATTAACACGTTGTAAATCAACTAAACGCAAACAACTTTTTTTTAAAAAAGAAGGAAGACAAAGTCACACAGTTCCATTTGCAAAATGAAACAATGGAAAGATAAATCAAAAATGAATTCAAAACATGATTCCCTACACATAGTAGATAAGCGGGAAATTATTTACGCAAGTATTCCAGTAATTAAATGAAACAGAAATGTCAGAATTAGAATGGGAGCGTTTTGTAACCCTTAATGAAATAATGACCTAGGCAGTGATCACCAACGCCTGATAGCATCACAAGAGGAGAGATGACAAGATCTTGTGTGATTCCTGATATGATTCTTAATGGATGAATGCTACACAACCATAGAGGTAATTTTGCCCAAACACATAATAATAATAAGGAGGAGGAGAAGGAACCAAAATCCAATCGAGCCTCCCTATCCAATTTCCAATTTCCTGGACACACTGAGGACAGGGGAACACGTTGACAGGCACCATGAGGATATAATCAAACAAATCCTGAACAAGGAAAATGCTATCAAAGCCTAGTTTCTTCAAAATAAATTGCAAAGTAAAGGGAGCAAAGAAGGAGGGACCCTATAGGCAGTGGTATTCTGGTGAAGGTTTGACACCCAGCTCTCCAGGAAAAAAATGTCATGCTCTCCCACAATAGTCAGCTCAGGCTTTCATAACAAAACGCCAGAGACTGGGTGACTTAGGCACCAGACATTGATTTCTCAGATCTGGAGGCTGG